>NC_058124.1:4821258-5130236 GCF_914725855.1 Thunnus albacares
TGTCATCATAATGTACTCACCAGATGAATTGTTGAGATTGGTACAAGAAAGCTGAACAATCAGACACTCATACAGGTTGTAAACAAGCTGACAGTTTTGCTAGATTAGCTACCACTTAAGTAAAGCCAAACGTTAGTGCACCTGTTATGTTGCTAATAAGTATGCTAAATCAAAGTTAACCCAAGAAGTTGCTCTGTTAACAACGGACAGTTAATGTAGGTAATTTAAATCTAGCCATGTGTTTCTGTTGCCCTACTGTGTTATTTCTGTGTTGTCACTGCATTCCGTGTTCACAGCAACGACTTAGCTAGCACACTGTTATCATAACCAATAGAACTGTGAAAATACTCAAGTTATTTCAACCATGATCAATCATGATCATTCCCCAACCACACCCAAGTAGGTCTGTTGCCTAGGCCTAATCAAATCTTAACCATGGAGGCGGCCGCTCAGAACATGGTAATATGAATCATTTCTGTAATGGAAAACAAGTTCTTTTGTAATTTAGGAACTTGCTGCTTGTGGTTGCACAAATAGTATTTGCCCTTTGATGGTGATTCTTTGTCTTGGTTTCCTGTGGCTTTCATGTTCAGCTGCTAATGTTCAATCGATGGATAAGATGCATGTTCATGTGGTGCAGTAGGCAACTCTCAAGGGATCATGTTATTGATTTTGCTGGACCATCTCGTTTATTAGGGTCATGCTGTGGTAGAAGAGAAGCCGCTGGTGATGGATACTTGTGTTTGGATGTTGAATGATTCTCCCAGTACATATATGTATATCCAAGCTGGAGATTTGATGAATCGATTAACCTGACAACATAAAACCAGCAGCAGGACAAAAAACATATATATCTCCTTTTTCAATTCCACCCCAGCAGTCTGCTAGTCCAGTTAGTTCATGCAGTCTCATTAAAGTTTTCCAGTACAGACTCATCAATCACTCTGTTTATAGTCTATTAGTAAGCCTATGGGCATATGTTATTTATGTCTATCACAAAGACAAAAGTTACTCTAGTCTGATCTGCCTAATTAAGAATTTAAATGAGCTTGGGAATGTTTCATTTGTGAACTTCAGATTCAAGTAACACAGCTGTCAAGGTCCAAGTTGCTTCTTCCAACTTGAGAGTGTTATTTAAGCTTGTCAGTAAGAAATGTCAGTGTTCATGCTGAGCCCACTGAAATTAAATTCATGTGGGATAGAAGTGGTTTTTGCTGAGATATTCAGACCGTTGTCAGCAACTCTGAAAAACAAGCTGGGCTTCAAAAGCATGGTAAGATTATTGTAAAATCATTCTTACTCATCTTCCTACATTTAAAAGTTTATAGTGTATCAGTGCAAGATGTTCTCAGAAATTATCATAGATTCATGACTACCCACTCCTTGAAATCTGTAAGGATGAACACCTTCAAATTCCATCACTACACCTACAGGGTCATGTCATACTCACCACTCTGTTGCTGTAAGTTTTTCCTCTCCAACAGAAATACTGCTTTATTGTGCCGAAACAATTAGGTGATTGGGTTGTATGCTGTTGGTTGGACAAAACAAGCAATTTGAAGATGCCATCGTGGGTTCCAGGAACTTTCCATGGACATTTATATCTATTTTCTGACGTTTTATAGATTTTACAATGAACTGGTTTACTGAAAAATTAAATTAAGGGATTAATCTGAATCTGAATGAAAACAACTGTTGGCTGCAGCCTCACTCCATTCACTTACAATTTCCATTTGCTCCCATTATGCTGTTCTTAGATTGCTGCTCAGATACCCAACACTTTCAGCACAGATATATATATGTTCAGTCTCCCAGAGACTGAAAGAGCAGAATTCCTCATTTTATTGGTAGGATTTTGTTAAAAAATCTGCAGAAAGTTGATCTAAAGCATATAAAATACTTCTATTCATTGATATTTTCTACACAATTTAACATTTAATATGGCTTGCAGGCATGCCTTATGGCAAGTAAAATCATCAGCCAACGTTAGATGCTAAACAGATTTGTACGTTAGCTTGCTGTTAACTACTAACTCATGTAAGATGAGCAAGTTTTAAAGAGTGTCCTGTAGCATATTATTAGCTGACAGTGGTAAATCTTCATCCTGACCCCTCATACTGCCCTCTCTTTTGGGTGATGCTGTGGATTTTGGGAGGACTGGCAATAAACAGGCTGAGAATCTAACTTAAGTGGCAGGAGGAAAATACACTGAGTGATGTCTGTCATCCCCAGCTTGGAGTCCGATGCTGTAAAAGTAGATGCATTCTTGCAGAACAACATCCATATGGAAAGGCTGCGCTGCTGAGACTCTCCCTGGGGACACTAACAAGCCTTATTAAAAACAGATTGTATTGTGTGGGGGAGGCCTCTACTGGTGCTTCATGAATTTAATCATTGCTACAGATGCCCTCGCCCAGACCTGAATAGTGAATTTATAAATGAGAGATAGGTTGGGTGCTCATGGTAAATGTGTCCCCAGGGGCATCATCAGGGGCATCATCAGTTATCAGTAGGTTGATGTAATACCAGTTTTTATGCTGAAATTGCAAATAGCCATATTTGGTTCAATTCCAGAACATAAGGGCAAACCACCTAAGATTATTCCTCACCAGAAGAAGGACAACAGAGCAGCAAATTTATAACAATAACTTCCAAAGTTGTCTCCATCTCCCTAGCAACCCCCTGGATGGAACATAGCTCAGAGTAACACCTGCATTAATCTTCCTAAATCTCCTTTCAGCAAGGATGTAGGCGAATGAGCATGAGTGACATGGTGATTTGGAACACTTAACGATGCCATTTGATAGACTAATTCCCTCACAAATGGGCAGCAGCAGCTGTGAAACTGGTTGCAGGCATCACAGGGCCACACAGCCACTGCTGAACAGGATATGATTTAGGGGTTCATGGTAAACGTGTCCTGAGGTTTATCATCAGGGGCATCATCAGTTACCAGAGCAATCACTTTGAGTAGATAGAAGTTGTTCTGATACAATGCCTTTTCGGGCTCTCGGCAGATGTGCGGTGGAGAAAACAATCTGAAGCGCAAAGTTGTCTTCCTCTCCATAGCAACATGGTGTCCCATGGACACAGTTGCTAGAACAAAGCTGAGAGCAATATCAGCACTAGTAACAGTGCTCATAAATCTCAAGTTGTTTTGGGACCTTTAAAGAGCAAATTAACATCCCATTTTACCTTGAGCATGCCAAAATATATAACACTGATGAACACTGTAAACTACTAACTTAGTACTAGTATTAGTAGTAATAGCATTTTAACTACTACTACTCTCTGTTGCACAGTAAATCTCTCCATATTTTTGCATATTACAACTCCAGACACTCCATGGTGCTAACAGTTTTTCCTACAGTTAAATGTTAGAGGGTTCTAACTCAAAAATTTGGATTTAGTGTGAAGTTGCTGTTTAAAGGTGCCATTTTACAGAATCATGCTTGCACAAAGTTGCAGGAATGGTACTGGATGCAAGTATTGCAGGCTCACACATCCACTGAAGAAATGATGCCCAAAAATGTAATGATCATCCAGAAATATTGCCCCACTTTTGAATAAGGCACACTTATTAAAGGTGTATAAAGGTGTTATAACTTAATGGTTACTAAATACTTTACTAATGCATTAAATATCAATTTTCCATGAGACCATTTGACCTCTGACTGTCTGAAAAAGAGCTGCAGGGCAACAACGTTTAGTATTTATTAATATCTACAACTGTAGACCTGGATTATTGTTAAAACCCCTTTATCAATGTTTTATTGACATTTATAATTACATGCACATGTTCTACTAACATTTGCTGATTAAAAAAAGAGATTTATTCATGACTTTATTATGTGTAATTTTAGAACTAACAGTATATTATCTTTTAGTAATGGATTATTGATCTTTGCAGACTTGATGGCTTATTAGGAACCTTTATTGAAGAGTCATTAGCAAGAGATTTATTACAACATGTCAAGTCAAAACTCATCCTTATTATTGTCTTTTAACTGGTGTAAAAAACATTTATTACCTTTAATAAAGCCATTTATTACAAATATAAACCTTTTAAAAGAGTGACTTATGAAAAATTGCTAACAGAATAATAAAAAGCAACAATAAATACAGAGTTTTTTAGACATTTTAGTTAAAGTTCATACGACTTCAAGGATGAAATCCCATCCAGTCTACCTGTGAATAAGCAATCAAGGGCAGATGAAGATAAATGACCTTGGTCAGACATAGAACATTTGGCACTCCGGTCCTAAAAGAACTGTTGCCAAATGTAGGGAGCAGACTCACACACCGATGAATCTGGCAGACGGTCCTAGATATCTATACAGGATTAAGCAAACTTCTCTGGCCTCGTTGGTTAGTAATCATTCACACCACTCCCATGTCTACACACTGTAGCCTTGCAAGCCTGACGATTCTTGCAAGTTGATGACTCTGCTAGAAATGACTGGCCCTCCACTCGATGAGAGCAATTTCCCACAGGGGCACTGCACTGTTTTATGTATATTTAATGTATTTTTATGCTCACACCAATATGACCACTATGTGACACAGGCACAGTTTGCTGCTAGGTTTGGTAGTAAACAGTATTACATAATGTAGCTGTATATCACATTTCCAGGAGCCTCTATACCACATGAGAGCAATATTTTCAAATTTAGATGACATCACTTCCACCTCAGCGATCCCATGCAGATTATCCTGTTACAGTGGTGCCATTTATCACAGGGAGGATGTCCAGTCTTGCAGTATCCTCATCTTGTAGGAGCTGTTTAGCTTTCAAGCCATGTTGCCACACTGATCTGTCACTGTGCACACAGTAACGAGTGACTGATCTCAGTTTGTTTTGGTAGGAACACCTCCATTCAATTGGTCAAATATATGCTATCGACAGATAGGAAATCCCAAAAGAGTACTGGAGTATTATTTCTGAATCTTTCTGTCTGTTGAAGCAGAAACAAACCTGGCAGAGACAGAAATGCCATCAAATCTATACAAGAAAGGGTCACCCTTCTCTGAAATGCTTTAAAAATTGAGTCGAGTGGATCAGTGTGGCCCCATCATAACAAGGTTTCCAATTTTGCATGCTATAGGTAGGTCAAATTGGCCAATACATCATACATTAACTCTACATAAAAGGTAGATCAGCATTAAAATAGGATCTGTTCATACATGCACTGTTTTATAAAGCCACAGAAATAGCTCTGAATTAAACTGCACCTTTGTGCTGAGTGATTTTCAGACAATGTGTGCTGGTGGTTGACAGAAGTGCAAATGTCGGAATCCTTTGATGCCAAAATTGCACTGCACCACTTTTCATGGAAACAACCCCTGCTGCACCTCTCCCCCCAGGCTTAGTCACAAGAACAGCAAGTCCCCCAAATCTGTACTGAAAGCATTTAGACATCATGTTGTCTAGATGTGTGTGTTTGGCCAGTTATTCAAAGAAATAATAAAAAGCCACCAAACCACACATTTGGATCCAGAGGACAGAGTACATGGTCTGTAGCTGGTTATTAATGTTAATGTGTTAATGTGTTAAGGTGCTTTAGGCAAGGTTGGCTTACCAACAAAGCAATGTAGTCAACTGCTCCTCTGCTCCAACTGGCCCTCTCTAGAGCCAGTGTTTGGTTTTTCCATTCTTGGCTACTGTAGAAACATGGTGGCCTCTGTGGTAGATGACCTGTGTAGATATATATTCCAGTCCTGCCAAGTCTGTTCCACTAGATGGCACTAAATTCTACACACTGCATCTTTAAGCAAGAGTACCAATATAAGTACATAGGTATTATGAGCTCAATGTAGTTAAAGTATTGCAGTAAAAGTAGTGGTTTGGTCCCTCCGACTGATATATTATTGTATATGACATCATTAGATTATTAATGCTGAAGCATCAGTGTGTAAGCAGCATGTTACTGTTGTAGCGGCTGGAGGTGGAGCTAGTTTGAACCACTTTACATACAGTTAGCTAGTTTAGTCCAGTGGTTTCCAACTTAAGGGTTCGGGCCCCTCCAAAGGGTCACCAGATAAATCTGAGGGGTCGTGAGATGATTAATGGGTTCTGATACACAAATCTGTTTTCAGTTTTTGGACTTTTTCTCTAATCTTTGATTTTTGGTGAAATAGTGGATCATTTGAACATTTATTGAAATGAAACCATGTGAGAAGTTTAGAGGGAAAAATCAGTATGTGGTGGAGTTGTTAACAACTCATAGACATCTGAAATGTGACCCCGACTACACACTGCTTTTTGGAAGAAGCCAAAAAGGTTGGAAACCACTGGTTTCATCTTCAACAATGTTAAGCATCAAAGTACAGGTACCTCAAAATTGTACTTAAGTACAGTACTTGAGTAAATGTACTGTAAGTTACTTTCCACCACTGGTTTTCACATTCATCTGCTGAAGGAGGACAGTTTCTCTGTGCTCACCTTAAATCTCAGTTTAAGACGTGTACCTACGAGTATGATTTGTGACACCACAACTAGCTTGGAAGTTGGTCGTGGTCCAGTATGCAATTTACACAAGTGTAATATAAATGTTAGAATTATAAACAAGGTAATTGATCAGACACAAACTATTATTCAAAGCAGAGTTGTTTAAACAAGCCTGGAGTGGAGCTTTAATTTTATATTTTTATCACATGGTGCATATTCCTTAATATTTCGGTTTAATATGTGTACATAAGACACATAAACAAGAGACAGGTAGGCGGTGATGGGTGCCAGAAAGGGTCCTCACCTTATTTTTGCCTTACAGTCCCACAACCAGGTTAATCAGTCCATGGCTTTTGGGCACACCCTACGTTAAGCATTATGTTAGGCATTTGTGATAGTGGAAACATTTGCTTCATCAATTGCAAGTTTTCATTGGGCATTTTTGTGCCTTTATTACAGACAGTTGAGAGATGTTAGGAAATGAGGGAGTGAGATGCAACAAAGGTCCCATCTGGATTCAATCTGTGGTTCATGGTTTGCATCTTAACTCCTAAGCCAGAGGGCACCTCATCAATTCCAAATTATTATGTATATAACATTTTTTTTTAGATAAAATGTTACACAACCTCAAACATTTATTTCTGTCCTCTGCAGTCTTTATAATAAAGCCTTTCCCTTTATGCAGGTCAGACAATCTGTCTCTCCATTTTGCCGATACCAAATAGCTTCCATTTTTCTTCTACTACTTTACTACTTTCTAAGCCCATAAATTGTGTACTTCAACAAATCAGTGGGATAAAGTCTATTATTTTCAAAACAATACACAACATTCAACACATAGTTTATGCAGTGTGTCTTTCTATCTTTTTGAGGACCAATTTTAGTTTGCTGAAAACATGTGAAAAGACTGAACTTTATAGAACTGAATTGTGGAGTTGAGCCGTTTAACTGTTTTTCACCATTTCTGTGTTCTGGATTTTTTGCGTGAACCTGAAATTGTGGCTCAATGACATAGAGGGGTTACTAGCATGACCCCTCCCCTAACACTTTATAAGAACTAGAACACCTTAGCATCAGCCCGGTGTGTAGTCTGTTGTTTGCTAATGGCAGCATGCAATTCTTTCATTGCAAACTTAGCATTAGCATCTAGGGGGATGTATGCTGTAGTCACAACAGTAGATGTAAACTCTCTGGGCAGATAGAAACGTCTACAATTAACTATGAGATATTCTAGGTTAGCAGAGCCTCTCAATAATGGCATTGTCTATGCACCAAGCTTTGTTAACATAAATGCACAGTCCCCACGCCCCACCTCTGGTCTTACAGGAGTCATTAGCTGTTGTATCTGCCTTGAGGATATAGCAGCCCGGTAGCTCAAAGGCGCCAGCGGGGGATGCCCCTGTTAAGCCATGTTTCTGTAAAAATCACAATGTTGCAGTCCATAATCCTTTTATGAGTGGTGATCCACAGTTGCAGTTAACCCATTTTGCTCACCAGAGACCGTACACTGGCGAGGAAAATGCTGAGTAGGGACAGCCGATGAGGAGTTAGCCTTGACTTAGCCCTTAGCCCTTCTCTCTTCCCCTGTTCTTCCCAACTGCCTCGGGCTGCGTTGTGGATGCTACTCTGGTACCTTCGCTGTCACTACAAACGTACTCCTGCGGCTGCGACATCCAGCCCCTCGCTGGTGCCTTTCAGCAGAAAAGTGACTGACGTTAACACCGAACTTTATTGAAAAAAATGACAATTTATATTATGATAATTGTGATGGATCGCTTGTTAACTAGTCATTTAAGTCATGTTTTTACAGAAATAAGTCCACATTTACCTACAAAATAGGTGAATTAAACAGTGGCTCCTAACGTTATTTTATTTTTGAAATAACATACATGTTGCTTGTCTAACACCAAAAAACAAGGCCTATTTTGCAAAGGAGTTCTGCATGAGCATTGTTAAGTTCAGAGGCTCAGAGGCTGTTCAGTTGGGATGTGGTTTCAGCGCCTTCAGTGGATACACCCCCAGCATTTCAGAACTCAGAACACTGCTTGTTTTTCCATGATTTTGAAACCTAATTTTATATACTTGTGATTTCTTTAATTGTTCAAATTTGGCTATGTGATTAATTACACAGTTTTCTGTGGTGTGAAAAACTCAGAGCAAATGTTTATTATTGCTTTACATGGACTTTACGGTTACAATCAGAATTAGGAAATGCATTATGTAAATGCAGGTCCTCGGAAGTATATAAAAACAAACTTGTGTGTATGTGTGTGCATGTCTATCTATCTGTCTGTAGCAATATAACTGTCATTCTATAATTGCTACACCTGTGTTTGTTTTTCATTGACTCCATGCCATATGCTCTATAATTTTAGAACTTAACACTTAAAAGCAGCTGTTTGTGTATATATTAAGAAAGTGCAGTTAAATGTAAATATGTTGACCCAGAGCTGGTGTGACATTTTAGCCCTCAGCAGCAATTCAGATTTTTTGCACAGGTCGTTACCACAACCTCATACTGTACCCCAAGAGCCTTACACAATGTTATATACTATATAACAACATGTTTGATTGATATCCAGTAATTGGTAAACGTAAGTATCAGCTAACACTATTCACATGTAGCTTCAGCAGCGGAAAGCTTTCCCTCCTTCATTAGATTACCTCCATGCCTGTATACTGAGGCGTTCTGATAGCCCATTACTCATGGCACTCTTGCTTTCACACATGATGTACTGGACAGAACAATACACAGCCTACTGCAAATCACATCACATTGTTTCTCCTGTATTCATTCTGCAGCAGCGGTGTGCCAGAAACATTGCATCATGTATGTGTATTGCATCAGACTGCCCTCTTGAACAGCCTCTTCATCAATATTGTACATGTAGCTAATTTTGTTTATGTATTCGGCTTCAGCAGCTCTTTATCATATCATTATGGATGTTTATGGATGAATGCATGGTTTCAGTAATGTAGGTGAGGAAAAACAGCAGAGAGACGCAGGTCAGATTGACAACCCACAACTCATGTCCTGTGTAGGCAAGTAAACCCTTTAACGCTGGAGTTTTGAATGATATTAGAGCTGTGTAGCTTTATTTATTGATGTATCTAAAGCCTTTGATACTGTTGATCATGCCCTGTTGAAAAAGCTAGGGATGTCTGACCAAGCAGCAGGATGTTTTATTAATAATCTTTCAAGTTGGACTCAGTTCAAACTGCATTACTGTACTACCTGGAGTGCCCCAAGGTTCTGTGCTTGGATCGCTTTTATTTTCTCCTTGTATAAATTATTTAGTTATTAATGTGCATGAAACTTATACTCCTTGATAGGCAGATGATACACCTTTACATCACTGTTGATCTTCTCTCTCAGGTATACTTTGTAAACTTCAGTGTGCAGCCTCTGCTCATTCAACTCAAGCTTGTATTAAATGCAGACATTAATGACTTTTTTTCTAGCTAGGAGGAAGTCTCCAGATATTGTGGATATTGTTACAACTCAAGATGTTACAAGTTATAAATATATTGGCTTGATGAATGTCTTTCATGCTACACCTT
Source organism: Thunnus albacares (assembly GCF_914725855.1). NCBI lineage: Eukaryota > Metazoa > Chordata > Actinopteri > Scombriformes > Scombridae > Thunnus > Thunnus albacares. Next base: position 4,831,268 of record NC_058124.1, read on the forward strand.
GACACATTGTGAAGAAACTGAGGCAGAAATCAGGGTTTATTTGAGACTCGTCCTGTTTTTAGGTACACTACTGGTGTGTCTCAAGGAATTGCAATATTGGAGGTTCAGTCCACAACTTTGAAATATCTCAAAATTATTGGATAAATTAGCATAAAATTTTGGACATTCATATTCTAATGAAAAAAAAAAACAATGAACAAGATGATGAACATGATAAAAAAAAAGATACCTGTTGAGCATCAGGATGTTATCGTTGTCATTGTTAGCATGTCAGTATGCTGATGTTAGCACTCTGCGCAAAGCACCGCTGTGCCTAAGTATGGCCTCAAAGAGTTGCTAGCATGGCTGTAGACTCTAAAAAAAACTCTAAAAATATGTGCACTGGAAGCTTCATGTTTCCACATCACACTTTTTTAAGTTGCATATAGAACCAGAATTGGCTCCAAACTAGTTGTGATGTCACAAATCATGCTCATACAGCGAAACTTTCCCCCTTCAGCAGATGAATGTGAAAACAGCCTTCTAGTGTCACATACACATAGTGCACATACATCTTTCACATCATCATGTGATTGTTAGCAGAACCACTCTATTGTGGGAATTTTGGAGGGCACTAAATAGTGCATGCATTTCACATGCACTTTGGAATTCAGTTCAACTTTCCTGTTTCATATTTTTATTGATGTGTATACAAGAATAACAAAGGCACTTACATATATCTGGGCATATTGGTGTCAGCATTTAACATGTTTGTATACACCATCAGATTTGAGTTTACACATTTTCAAGAGCAAATAACGGTTACAAAAAAAAAAAATTAGAACCAAATAGACAATACAGTGAAAAGGGTATTTAGACATAGTCTATATAATGAAACTATTAAACTGGTTACATAAACACAAGAATAAATAAAAATAAGTAAACAATGGGGGGGGGGGGGGGGTTGTTCAAGTTTCCCCATCTTGAATATCTAATTTTCTCTACTTTTAAAAAGGACATAACCTCCTTAATCCACTGAGTGTTGGAAGGAGCTGTTGTGGATTTCCAGTTAAGAAGGAGGTGGCGTTTAGCAATCACAGATGTAAAAGCTATTACTCCCAATTCTTTAGCAGCTACTCTTTCGGAAGACCAAAAATGCAAATATGTGGTGAAGTGTCAATAGTTCTTGAGAAAACCTTGGACATGGTGCCGGAGTACATTTGCCAAAAATTTGTCACGGCTGGACAAAAGAAAAACATATGTGCAAGATTGCAGGGTGAGCCTCCACATCTGTCACACCGTATTTGGGAAAATCTGTGCCAACCTTGTCTTTGAATAGTGACATCTAAATACAACTTTAAACTGTATCAAGGTCAAATGGGCACAAAAAGAAGTTTTGTGAATGACCTTCAGTGCAGATTCCCACCAATTCTCATCAAAAACCAGTCTTAGTTCATGCTCCCAAGTCTCTCTAATGTTGGTGGCCAAATGGCCATCATATGACTGAATAGAACTATAGATTTTTGAGATCAAAGACCTTTGCAGAGGATTGAATTGTAAAAGTTCACCCCATGGCTGCTCAGGTGGGAGGTGAGGGAAGTTAGAAAATAAAGATTTTGCACAATGTCTCACCTGGAAATATCTAAAAAGATGGGAGGGTGGGAGATTGAATTCATTCACCAGGTCTGTGAAAGAGCGAAAGACCCTATCCTTATAGAAATCCTTAAAACATTTCAGCCCCTTATCGTGCTATAAGGAGAAAGTGGGATCTGTAAATGAGGGCTTAAACACATGATTTTTTAACAGCGGAGTTAAAACTGCAGGGGCCGTAAATTTAAAGTGTCAGTCCAATTTTCAATCATTATCTCACATCACAAGACATTTCCTTGCTGTCTGTTCATGGTGTTCAAACAGAAATGGGAATGAAAGCCTTCATGTTTTCTGCTCCAGCCACTGAAAGTCACTCTAGACAAGGCTGTCAGTATATATGTACCTAACAACTGACAAAATACAAAGGAACACTTTAATGTTTCTAATAAATCAGTAGTGTCTATAGACTCCTGAGAACCCCAAGACTTCACCACACATCATGCCAGCAATGATCCCCTTCACACATTTTATTAGCATTATTTTGCGGGCATGACAGAAGGAAGAGAAGAAAACAAACTCATTTGTCAACACAGTGGCTGTGGAGTGGAACAAGCTGCTTACTCAGATGAAAACTCAGACTCCAGTTGGTATTCCGACTGCAGCCTGAAGAGTTCTGTGAAAAATATCTCTTGAGTACTGTAACATGCAGCACAAACCTGGAGGTAGCTGTGCAAGACGAGTTTTAATATAATATCCCAGTGTCCCATTTGTGTATGTGTACCGTTATTATTGTGAATGCCATTAAAGCTGTTTGTCTCTGTCTTTAGAGACAAAATTTATTTCTTTGCTTGTTTACATATTTTTGTAGCCCCATCTGTGTTTAATTATAAAATGCTTTCTGTTGAAGTGCTTGTTGCACAAATGGAACAGTGGCAACTATTAAACACATTTGGTTTTGTCTTGAAAGGCTCTTATCTAGAGTAAAAGGATTGTATATGTGCTCTCCTTTAGGGCTAACACACCAAGCTGTGTGGCAGGCTTTTGTTACTGTGCAAGCAGCATATAGATTATCCTTTTTCTTGCCAGAAGTCATCTCAGCAGGGTCATATGGTGGACGATTAGACACCCAACCAAGCCTAACTGTCAACAGATATTCCCATCCACAGAGACCACCAGTTAGACAAAGGTTAGTAGAGGTTTTCTGACATTGTTGGTCATCCTTTGTTTTTTTTTAAGTTGCTACACTTGGACCTTCCAGGACACATTTGCCCTTTATCTAGATGGATAGCAACAGTCTTGACATTTTAGCATTTATAATGGTGAAATCAGAGATTGCCTAGATTCTCTACTATGTGGTATATCAGCACTTTATATCAGAAAATTCCTTGAGAGCAGATACAGTAAAGTTAAACACTTAAAGCTGCACTAATTAATATTTCAATATAAAAAAGTATATGTAATGTGTCACTTGTAGTAACAGAATTATCACTTGACAATGCAATTCCCCTCAGCATTTCAGTGTTTTGGCACCTTTCGGGCCACAACTTTACTGTGTTGGTTTATTCACACTGCTTTCATCAGCATTATCTCCAGCAGCAGCAGGCAGATGTTTTTAACAAAAAGGCTATGATAAACCTACTGTGTGCTACCAAATTAAGTTAACGAGGAAGTGAACATAGTGGAGCATTTAGCAGCCAAACAGCCAGATATTTTTCTCAAGAGCTGGTGAAGACTTAAACAAAAGGAGAGTGAATATTGGACTTATGTTGATTAGGTGGTCAGAAAATGTGGCCCCAAATGAATGCTAATGTTGCCCCATGTCTGCTGGATATGTACAATAAATTGGAAAAAAAATGCTCACACATTAACCATGCAAACTCCACTAGGGCATAATGTTGACAGGTGTCATTTTTATTTTGTTGTGGGGTTCTGCAAAAAAAAAGAAAAAAGTATGCAGCTTTAATTACGGAGGATGTTTTTACCGTCTTGAATTTTTTATTTATTAATAGAAGGAAAAATAATCAGATACACCCCAAAACTTTTTTCTGCTCACTATCAACTTCTGGTGGTTTACCATTCCTACAATGCCCTGTAGTCATTGTTAACCCTGGCAACCCTGGGTCAATTTGTGATTTTGCTGCCATTCATTCTGCATATTCACAACAGAAACTGAAATGTTGGGTCTTATCTATTTTATACATTTAACAGCTGAATTTCCTGACCTTGGTGGTTATTTTGGGGAGGTTGGCTCCATTGGGATAATTTGTTAAAATCTACATGTGTCAGCCAGTTCAGTCTTTATCAGGTTACAAAATGTGATTTACTAGGTGAGGAGGATATGTGGTCTTTTATACAAATTTTGACATATCTCACCCGAAGGTAAAACAAATCAAGTCTGTACTGCTTTTGAAATACCTCAGTGATGGACAGATCTTGATTGGAGAGCATAAGAATCACACTACTTTATTTTAGCAAAAAAAGTACTTGTATTATTTCTGGCACTGCATCTGCTTTCTGAGCTAACAAAGAGGCTGCACATTTTGATTAGATTTTTGCAATCAGTTACAATCAGTTTCTTTTATTCATCAGCAGCAGTTAAGGCCTCTTTTCATCAGGCAATCTTATCTCCATTGCAGACAAAAACTTAGAGTTGTGTTGGGTTTAGGTGTCTGTGACAAAGTGGGTGAGAACATGCCATTTGTCCCCAGTCACACCATTTACACCTTACAATTCTCTGAACCATGCTTGTTCAATGTTTAACTTTGCAAGCACATACTATGTTTTGTTTGTGTTTTGTTGCAGTTACCACCAATGTTTTCTGGTTAAAAAGAGGGGTACTTCCCATACTCACCATGCTTTCAGGAGATAAAAAGGGGAGGCACCCAACAACTTCCTACTTTTATACTCACTGATATCATCGAGGATGCCACTGGGTAGACTGATGCTGTCTGATGCAGTCAGACCAAAATTGAATTCCCGTTCTTGTCTAGGTGGAACGGAGCAAGACACATTTGCTTCTAGTGTCTGAAGTATGGGGGATTAATATTGTTGAGTTAATTTTTTTTTTAAGTTGATTGTGATTTGTTTAAGTTGTTTGCTTACAGAAGTTGACTGTAATATAGTATGGTATTTTGAAATCTCAAATTGTACTGTGTGTTTACGGATAAAAGTAATCTATACAACATACCTGTTTTTAGAAGATAGACTTTGATTCCCTTGCATGAAACATGGTTCAGCCTAGACTGAGATTGCTATAGATGAAAGGACTTATAGTATATGCAGTTTTCTTTGTGCTACAAGTGTATCACAGAAAACCTTGGGTTCTATGTGACATGTCTGATTTGTTACAGTTTTATTTGAAGCTTCCTTCCACAAAGTACAGAGTATAGGGCTTAACCATATTTTGGTAAAATAACATATTTAACAGTCTTTCTCTCACCTTGTGTAATGTTTGTCTTTGATGTGCTTTTAATATGCATGGGGTTAAATATTATTTAAGCTACAATCAGTAATGCCACCAGATTTTTTACTCTACAGTGCTCTAAAATAATACAGACACAAGCCCCAGCTGTAAAATAAAATCAACAATTCTACCATTTTTTTTAGGATTCCATTCATTCACTGAAAATTGGGACAGTGGAAGACCCATCCAACAAAATATTCAATATTATGAATGACTCATAAGCGCTCTCAATGCTCAACAGCTCTCACCACACTATCTGGCCTGCATCCAAGGCCACTGAAACCAGCAACAATCCAATGTAATCTACCATTATGCACATAAAAAGCCTACAATGACAGATTCTAAACAAGAGAAAATATGATATTTGGGTTAAGTATGCAATTTGTAGGAGTAGGAGTTAGGCTTTTTTTCTTTTTTTTTAGACTAAGGCTGAAAGACGTCCATCCTTGACACTGGGTTGTCTTGTTAGTATTAGTAAAGTGCAGAATGGTGTAGAAAATCCACATTCAAACAGATGGCCAGAGACAGCTTGCTGTTCGTGGGGTTTCTTGTTATCATTTTTATTTTTGGCGTGGTATACAGGCACTATGTATATTTTCAATAAATTAATAAATAATAAATGAATAGAAATATTTATATGTGCCCCCAATATTCTTATGACATACAAACAGAAAAGATGTAGATTTTTTTGTTATTTTTATATTTTTAAATCACTTTGCAAATATGTTTAAATTTTATTATGGATTCATAACTTTAAGATGCACCTCTTTATTTTGTTATAACACCAGACAGAATTCGCTAATGAGTTAAAAAATAAACAGGGAACCTGATTAAACTCATTTTAGATGAATGTCTTTAATCACTTTTTAAATGGAATTCATTAAAAGAAAAAAAGATAGGGCTGGACTGTATGTTCATACTGGCATACCAGAGCCTCCATAGCTTTGTCCTTAACTCATTTTTTCCTAGCAACAAAGCCAAAAGTTCAATGCCCAAGCTTAAAGCAGTATTTCATTGATTTTTCAGCCAGTTGCAAGCAGTGGAAACAGTTGCAAACATTTACCTTTGTAGCCCATCTAGACATGGAGCAAAGTTAGCATTCCTCTGGAGTGTTTCTGGCCACCTGACATAATGTAAGTCCAATATTCACTCTTCTTTGAGCTCTGGTTTGGTCCCCACCAACTTCTGAGGGAAATATGTTGTTCCTTATCTGCTAAATGCTCCACCATGTTCACCAGCTAATTCCTCACTTTTCTGTCTGTTGTTTGGTGTTGGACAGGCAGCATACAGTGCATTTATCAGAGCTTTTTGTTAAAAACATTGGCATGCTGCTGCTGGAAACGAGGCTTATTTGAGCAGTCAGACTGAACCAAAACAGTAAGGTTGTGAGCCATAAAACCAAAACAATATGCTGAAACATGCACAAACACTCCATAGTGTGGAGCAGGACTGCAGAGTTGGGTGATAATTTTCTGTTAGTTTGTCATTACGAGTGACCCCTGTCATATTATACACATATTATACTCATAGTCATTTGACCCTTCGTTAACATAAAAATTTAGATTAGAGCAGCTTTGAATGTTTATAATGACAAACTTTAAGGTCTAGTTTTCAGTTCTTAATTACTTCCACTTGTGCAACCTGACTGGGGAGAGTATTTGATCATGTTCACTCCATATATACAGGTGGACTGAGGCTGGCAGTGCAGCCATGGTGCCCAAGGGCCAACAGATATTTATTAACCCTCCGGTGCTCTTAGAGACACAAGGGATGCAGCAGATAATACAAGTTACTGATACCAAAGTGATCGATGCTGATTTATAGCCTTCCTGCTCTGCAACGTGTTGTGGGAGCTGAAGGTCCTATTTCAGTCTATTATGGGACTATTTGGTGCAGTAAGAGAAGAGCTTTGCGATTCTGCACCATACTGCTTTCATTTAGACATTAATCATATAAATTAAGTGTCGGTGCAGAAACCTTCAGTGAAAATGGATAATGTAATAATTAATTGGCCTAAGCTTTTGTAATACTAATGATCAAGGTAAAAGCATGACTGCTGCACGTTTGCACATTTGCAGTGCTGTGTTGATAGTGTTTGTACTATTCACTGGTCATCTTCTGTCTTGAAATTTGTTTTATGCATCACAAAATATGCGCTATTTACAGTGCAGTTGACAACAATTAATGTTATTTGTTTGTTAATGTGCTGCTTTGTTGCTACTTTTGCCTGAAGATGGAAAAGGAAATATGAAAACATACATCCACAGCACGTACTTTGTCTTAAGGCAAAGGCTCAAGTGATGTTCCCATTGGCTGGCCTGCTTAATGAAATGAGCACAGACCTTTAGCTGGCATGTCAATACATGTGTGTCCCCATTTTCCATTAAAGACTGGAGTCACTGAGTGTGAGCAATGCCTCTGAAAACTAGTTAGACTCACATTTAAGTGTGAACATTTAAAGGATAAATCTGGTTTTATACAACTTGGGAATTATTTTCATAGTTTTGGCCATTGTTTCTATTGTTAATTATCACAGGCTGCAGGATCACAGTTTACACAAAAAAAGTATTATTATCATTATTATTTTTTTGCCTTTTCCCATGGAGTTTGACAACTTCTATGATCTGGTCTGTTACATTAACCCACAGGAGCCCAGAATACTTTTCCACACACAAACATGACAATCGTGAACCTGTAATCATTTGATATTCACCCTCGGTTGAAGAATATTATACCAAATTAACCACACTTTCCAACATTCATAAAAATGTGTTTACATACAATATGTAAGCATTTTGTTATTGGTGCTGTCAGGTGGAACAGTGAAATCGGTTCCTGGCATCTTACCGATCACCTGTGTACAATATGTCACATAAGACATGAAAAGCCACACAATATGCTTGGTTGGGGTCCAACATGTAGTCCCATCTCTTGGCCAAGTCACCGCAAAAATTTGTGACCCTATGATCACTTAATCTGACATGTTGACCATCTGAAAAGACAAAAAGATTGTGTAGTCTCATCCTCTTTCATAATGTGCCCAGGACAATACATTTTATTTTATACAGACTCTAATATTACCTCCTTGTTCAGAGATGTTACATGTGTAATGTCACTGTGTCCCTGAAGGTCTTTTATTCCTATACAAGACAGTTTTGACAGAGCAATAACACAACAACCCCTTCAGGACCATGGATCAGTTGGCGGAATAGTAATCTTGCACAGCCTCAGAGAAATACTCCAACCACCGTATTCCCACAACAAGCTCCACAAATCAATCAGATACATTTCAGTTTCAGATGCTTCATGCTAGTATTAATTGTATGCAGCCATGGAGGAAACAACCCCCTGGGAAGCTGTCCTCATTGGGTGTTTGTAGTATTTTGTCTACCCCGGTGTAAAAAACAATGACATATCCAGATTTGTCTGGTTCTTGGGGGGGGGATTGTCACTTTTCTACTTGTTCTGGTCTGTCACGCCACATATGTAACCTGTCTGGCATTTTGTTTTAGCTTGGGGCTAACACTGCATTGAAGATAACATGGGTAGGATGTGACATGATTTGGAATAAACTCAGTTCTCTCCTCCTTGTAACTAGCAGTGGTTCTCAAACTTTTTCACATCAAGGACCCCTAAACTGACACAAATCAGACCACAGACCTCTGTTTGATAAGATTTTGTCCCAGCGTCCCCCATCTGATAAGATTTTTGCTTTGAGATGTTTTATTACAGAAAATGTATGACACCCATTACAGAGTGTATTGGAGCCACGACCCATACACTCTGTCCTTGTGTTACTTATGGATGGAATTATAGTGAGAATAAATTATTCCCCTTTTTGCTGGGGACCCCCTAGAACCCTCTCAAGGACCCCTGGGGGTCCCCGGACCCCACTTTGAGAACCACTGACTTAAGGAATATCAAGACAGTTATCAGACAGTTCCTTTAATATCTAAAGACTGCACTGTTCTCCATTGCACGGTGCATCTGATGTGGATTTTGCACAATGTTCATGTTCAGTCAATAGTGTGGATTATACAAGCAGTATTTTAGTATAAAATCACAAAACAAATCTGTCTTTTATCTATAACTACAGTATTGTAGCATCCCTCAGTAAGAACACATTTAGACATTACCAGGCTTTGCTGGCAGCTGTGCTGTAAGCTTTAAACTAGCCTCTCACTTAGCCTCCTGCATAAAGACTAACTCCCCCTTCCCAAACTAGCAGAAGAACAACCACATTCTTTAAAATTCTCAGCCAATCCCAGGTACGTTATGTCACACAAGTCACTGTCATAGGTAGCGGGGGTGACTGATAGGCTTCACAACGTTTAAGCCGAAAACATGTTCATGGTCATTTTATCTCAACTGAACAGTGACACTCGTAACATAACAGTAAACTTCATTTAACCCAGTCCCCTACAATATGTTTTCACTTTTAGAGTTAATGGTTTTTCACAAATGGATATTCCATCACTAAATCTGACTCTTTTTTCCTCTGCAGTATGTATGTCACAGTGAATATAAACAACCCTAAACTTGAATTGAGCCTCCCTTTCTCGAAAGCTTGGGAGTCTGAAATATCAACATGCACCTATTTAGCTGAAAGCTAATCTGCTCCCCGTTCACAAGGAAATGCATATTTATCACATTTTGCTAATGATATATGAAAACCTTTTACAATCTGTTTACCATTTCGCTCAATTTCCTAACTTTAATGAATGAAAAATTTTTATTTTGGTGTAAGTGCCTTTTTACTCTCTGTATCATTCCTGCTCATTTCCTATTCGTGCTGTAATGTCAGCTTTTTATCTGCCAGGAAACATCAGGCTTAATTTTCACTTGCAGAGAAAATACCTCTGGGAAGCAAAAATAAAGCAAAAGAAAAAACCTAATCTTTAATTATTTGTGCTCTCTTAGATATACAGCTATCCTCCAAAACCAGGCAGGGTCTCATCATCACATTAGACAGGGTTCAGCACCCTGCAGAGAGTGATTCAGTTATCCAACTGAGTGAAGGTGTAGGAGTAAATCCATCGAGGTTGAAGGATAAACCCACAGTGAATCGGGGTAGCAAACTGCTGCTGCTCCTACTGCACGGCTCTTAATGGGTTAAAACTTTCAAGCACATTGCAGTTCTGGAGCCACTAAGTTCAACTGATGAAACTAGCTTTCTAATTGTGAAAAGGTGGCTCCTCTCCCTTTCCCAACATTAACATACAAATTAGATTCATCTGTTTGTGGTATAAAAAATGAATTTCAGTCCAATATTCAGTTGATCTATTAATTTATCAGTCATGTTACACAAATAATAAACATTTAAAGGATGGGTTCACACTTTTTCAAGTCTGTCTTAAAACAACTGTGCATTATGAAGGGATCTTCTAATGTTCAGTGTGAACAGGGGGAATGATTACAACAAGGAAAATCTATTTCAGTGTTCATTTGAGCACCTGACTGTTGTTTTAAGACAGACAATTTTTGTTTTGATGAAGGGCTTCAGTCCTGTTGTGTTAATGTTTCTTTGAGTGTGTTTTATGATGTGAGGGCAGATCATCTGCTTAATCAGTGATAGAGTGTGTCATTAGGCACTCTGAACAGTAAGTGACTGGAGGGAGGAATACAGCAAAATGGCAACATCAAAGGTATTCAGACATCCACCACTGAACACAAAATTATTCTTTACGCAGATGATGTGCTTTTACTCCTTCTGGACCCTCACTCCTCCATGCAAGAACACTTTATGGTTATAAAATCTTTCTGAGAATTCTCCAGCTACTCAGTGAATTGGTCAAAATCCACCATCTTACTACTCTGGATGAAAGGGATGTGTCAGCTCCGGCATCACCTGATCACCTCCCCACAGGCAATGTTAAATATTTAGGAATCAATATATCTCCCAAGCTGTCAGAGTTGTTCAGTCTAAATTTCACACCACCACTCAAAACTCAGATACAAGACGACTTAAATCGCAGGACCAACCTACGTATTTCCATCGTGGAGGAATAGCAACAATTAAAATGTCAGTCCTATCAGAAATTAACCATTTATTTTCAGTGATCCCCATTTTCCCCAACACTCCCTGGTTTAAATCCCTCAACTCAGCTATCTCACATTTTTATTGGAAAAACAAAACTGCCTGGATATAACTCTCAACTTTACAAAAAACAAAATCCCAGGGGGGATTAGAAGCCCCAAACTTTGAATTATATCACCTGGCCAATCAGATCAAATATTTTATAAAATGGCTCAACCTCCCCAAACTTTATTCTTTCTGGTGAGAAACTGAACAGGCATTATGCAACAACACACATTTATCAGACCTCCCATTTATCAGCCAAACCATCAAGCAACATCACAGTACCTGTACATAACCATAGCTTCAACTCTGTCAGCTTGGTGGAAAGCACTTCAAATCATCAACTCCACAGCTGTACAATCCCTCCTCTCAAAAATATCGAACAACCCAGACTACTCTATCAATAAAAAAACATTAAATTTCTCACATCCTCATATCATTCAAGATAGTACCTTTGCTAATTTTCAGCATATAATCCAGAAATTCGGCATTGGGAATACACAGTTTCTCTTTCTGCCTGCAATTAAAACAATCATCCTATCAAAACTCAATAGAACTCTCAGCAGTCTTACTCATCCAATTCCAATAGAGATAACATTGAATCTCCATGTCCAAAGAAAACTCTATTAAGAATTTACATTCAGTGATGTCACACTAAATCTAGGAAATGATAGCAGAGCATTATTGCACTGGCATGTTTGGGTTGAAACTTAGAGATGGAAACAGTCATCCATCATTCTTTAAAAGTTGAAGTTTGCTGGGTTGTGGGTCTGAGATTAGGTTGTTTAGAGGAAGTTTCCTCAACACCAACAACATCTTTATTTTGTCCTTTCAATTCAAGTGTGTCAGCAACTATGCACAAACACTCCAACTATGCTGCAATAATCAAATACCATTCCAGTCCATTTAATAAGATAAACAATCTTGTCCGATGCTTATCAATACAGTTTGTGTGTTCATACAACCAGACATATGCTTCTGCGTAACAAACCTTTTTATATGTCATTGTTTTGTTATAGACTGTGTGCTAATATAATTTTCCTAGAAAAGACCAAAATGCAGTCAAAGTGCATTCAAAGACAAAATGTATAAATGCGGCAGTAAACATAGATGAATTCATAGAGTGTTTTCCTTTCCACTCCATCATGAGATTTGTACAACTAACACAAAGCAGCTTTTCTTGCTGCTTTGTTTGGCCTATACTATCCATGTGTTTCATTTCTGCTTTGACTGATTAGAATTACTGAGCCTTAATGCTGCCTATCCGTCATTCTGTGACAGCAAACCAATTTCCTGGCCACAGCACAACACGGCATCACCGGTTGACATGGACGGAGACATGCTGATTGAGAGAGACATCAGACCATCATTATAGGTCATGACAGTGTTGGGATTCATGTCAGGACAACTTGTAATTTACCCTTTACCTACCAAAGTGTTTCCATGCTGCGAGTAAGACATGATGCCACTCATAAATTGGGCATCAGAAGGCTATTTCCATTCCAATCTGATTGTATCTAGCCTATATTATGTCTCAAGACACATGATCAAGGCCTAGGCTGTGGTTTCTCACTAGGTTCAAATGGGCCATGTTTTCCTCTGATTCTTTGCCAAAGCCCACCCTCAGCAAGAGACCTCAGTCATCACAAAGCAGAGAAGTAGAACATGGTCAGCTGTGATGGCCCAGAGACACACTTCAATCCAGACATCCACAAAAGACATCTTCTACATCCAATGACAAACAGAAGGACAAGCAGAATTCCTGCAGCACTTTTCATATATCTGCTGTTGTTGCCGTTTGTTGCTGTTAGTCATGTATCTATTATTGTTGTTGCTGTTGCTGTTCTGTTTCTCTGTGTCCGCCCTCACCCTCTTCTCTCTCTCTCAACCCAACCGGTCAAAGCAGATGGCCACCCACCTAGAGCTGGGTTCTGCTTGAGGTTTCTTCCCGTTAAAGGGGAGTTTTTCCTTACCGCTGTCGCCAAGTGCTTGCTCATGGGGTAATTGTTGGGTCTCTCTCTCTGTAAATTAAAGAGTATGGTCTAGACCTGCTTCATGTGAAAAGTGCCCTGAGATGACTTTTGATGTGATTTGGCGCTATATAAATGAAGTCGAAAATTGAATTGAATATTTAATGAACTTCCTGAGTGTACTATCCAGAGTTATATGAAAAAGGACTCCGCAGTCACACAAATTGTAATCCTTGAAATCCTCCAGTGCTAATGTTGATTATTACCTTACAGAGAACATATTTTAACAGGGTGTAAATTGCAGGCTTTCAAAATAATGTCCCTCACTACAAAAGCATTTCCCCAGTTCACTTATGTGACTGACCTATATACCGATAATATACATCGAGATACAAGCTTGTTTACTGACTGTTGCTTGCTGGAGATATAACTTGCGTAAGTACAAGTAGTCCAAACTGAACATCATATCATTCAGTTTGGCATTCCCTTTTAACATTGTGTCTTCCAAAACTGTTACAAATGACAATAACAAAAACTGTTCACCATCAATTCTCATATACCCAGTCATGAATAATGGCTGGGTAAAAAAAACAAAAAACACTGAGGGGGGTGGTGTAGCCTACTACAACAGCTCACATGGTAAATTCAGTATAATGTTAATTTCTAGAGCACTAATTCTATCAGTAGCCTACAGCAACAGAGTCATCGCCAATCTGCTTATTCCTCTCTTTTTATCTTTTGAACAGAAATAATGAATATTTTCATATACATTTCTTCTTCGCCATAGGTTTTTCCACTTTAAGGTTCTGCATGTAGGAATCAGAAATTCCTTCTCATTAGTGACATCAGTGGCCATTAAATGAACAGCAGTCAACATCCTGGTGCTCGCGGCATGAGATTATTGCATGTCTTTTTCCTTGCTTACACTTCTCATAATTACACAAAAGATCTCCAACATTGTGTTTTGCACTGTGTTTCAGCAAAGCATCTCTCACTCCTAGTCTGTCAGCCAGCAAGCTTTTTGTCGAAAAACATTTAGCATTTTTAGCAAGTTACTGGGTGCTTTGATTAAGACAAGAAAAATGATTTTTAAAAAGTTTCAAGGTTTGCTGTAAATTATGATTTCCGAGAAAATTAAATTTCATTACTTAATGTGTTGTGCAATTGTTTACTTTTTGTGTATATTAAATATGCTAACAGGTCCTTTTAAATGCTTCAGGGTGAGTTGATAAGTTTGTTTTTTAAATGTGTCTTCACCGTTCATCTAGATTCTCAATATCTAATTGTGAAAGATAACTTGATATCTAAGCACAAAAAGCTTGCAAGAAACAGGTTGACGTGGAGGAAGTGTTGAGATGGCATTAACTGGGTAACAGGAGAAGTGAAAAATAAAGACCTGTTTGTTCTATAAACCAGAGAATTTACAGTATGTACAATGACTTGGTTAAGTAACAATCATGATCATAGGTAAAAGAAACACTGACTGTTTGTAGGAAGCAGGAAACCAACAGTGGTGTCCCATGTCAAACAAACACACTTTATTGACTACCCAGCAACCTATCAAGGTCCTTGTAATAAGTTGTTTTAGGTATTTGCCATCACAAGAAAAAACGCCAGCATCAGTCATTTGCTCAGTCTTTTTTTTAGCCATGTAGTATGATTCCATTACTGTACCTGATATGCAGTATTTGATTTTGTACCACCTTATGAAGCCACAATTCAACGATGCTCATATATAATATTTGCACACTGACTAACTGAAGTGTGGATGACAACTTTGATCTTTTTGAAAATCAGTGAACCTAATCCAAAGAACTTTGCAGCACTTATGGTTGTATGTAACATTTCTGAAAAATAATCAGGAAATCATAAACGTGTATATCAGGAGACATGATGTAATATTTAAATCAATTCAAATAAACACCACTGCTGTGAAACAGAGACAATTATTTGGCAATGAGGCACTGCTAAAATGCAACACAAAGGATCCAAAATGCTGATAGTTATGTGAACCTGTTTTTAATAAACTCGATTCAAATTGGGTCTGCCATGAGTTTATCCTCTCAAAGCCTACATCAATTGTCGACCCTCTCACAGTGTTAGAACAATAAATATGTTGGACATGTTTTCATATCGGAAGTACAAAATGTTTTAATGTAGTCACTTTAGTGAAGTAATTACAATTTGTTATTACTGTTAATTCCCTCCCTTTTCCCCCTCAGCCCTGTGTAGTCCTATTTATACTGTTTCTACCTTGTGCTGCAGTTGAGGCAGGGAATCTGAAAACTTGGCAACTGCCTCACAGGTACTGCAAAAGCAATTAATATTTCCTTGTGCTCTTTTAAAAGGCTTGTAGCACAGATTGAGCAGTGGACCAGGGACAGTCATGGAGGGGACTGCTGAAAGCTGCAATATTCAAACTCTAAAGCCAACTATTACTTGACTGCAGCTTTGCATTTTTAATGTTTGATCATTTGACAATGTCACCCAGTCTGAAAACTAGGGTCATTTATCATTTTACCCGATATTCAAAAAAAGCCAGACACACTGTCTCATCCCATTTGAAAAAGAGCAGAGTTAGCACAGTTAAGGCAGTGCATGGCACAGTACCTATCATAAGAGTTGAGTGTTATTATTCTTACCTGTGAATTTGTTGTTTTTTATGATAGTCAATTAATTCTTGATAATGGATGTGTTTGACAAGTTGACGGCAGGTCTGCAACGAAAGTAACTGACACCAACTTTACTTCCCTTAACTGAGAGCAAACAAACATTAATGTGAGACAAAGTTAAACTGATCATGTTTGAAGTAGCTTTTCATCGGTGGCCAGCTAAAACAATGAAAAAACAACTGTTGTTTTTCTGTGATATAATGGAACATCAGGGATCAGGGAGCCATTCTTATTTCAGTTTCAGGTCAGAGCTGTGTTTGCACTATGTGGAACTGTGTTTACATTGTTCCTGCAAGGTCACAAGCAGCAGGCTGCTTGATAATGGGGCTGTATTCTTCCCACTTATTTACTGCAGGTGAACAGGGTTTGAAGAAAACCTTCCAATTCAGCTTGTGTTTTCCTGAGATTAAGTTACCACCATAGCCACCACAAAGAACACCACTTAAATGTGTGGGTCTTTGCCTGTAGAGTAAAGTGACTACTCATCAGGGAATACGAATGAGTAGGATGTTGGGGGACAATGTAAAAATAGTTGGATGAAAAAATCATATCACGGACAATGGCTGAGGAGAAGTACAGTGGCTGCTTATAACAAAAGTGAAAAACAAAGACGAAGAGGAAGGTAAAAAGCTTATTAAAGTATAGACAGGAGACAATTGCCAGAGGAGAGAGAGGTGGATCAAGGATGACTTGTGGTGAATATATATGGGAGGTCGAGTGACAGTAAAGTCTGGCCTGGCATTCTTTCCAACACTGCTGAGTGAAGGAAAGTGATTTAAAGAGAGAAAAAAAATCATGCAGCGAGTTATGTTGGCAGGAAACCTCTGAAGGCAGCAGCCCACTTGTTCTCAGTTCAATAAATCAGTGCTCTGAGAGGCTGGAGAGAGACACAGTGTGACAGCTCATTCACACCAATGTCTTCTCTGCCCATCATCTTGTTGTGGTGATTTCTTATCATCCTTTAATGGAGCAGTTATAGTATGATCAAACAGGAGAAAGAGCTGAGGGCCTTTCACATGCAGTGGACACAAGTTAAAGAATGTGTTTCTGTGTTTTAAGCCTTCATGAATTCTGACATAAATGCTCATCTGAGCAGATTTATGTTTCTGCTGTTGCACATCTATCGAAGAAATGTCTTTGATAGGATTGAGGTGAGGGAGGGTGGGTGTAGGCGGTGGACCACTTGGGCATTTCAGATACAGAATGTACATATATGGCTGTGACACACTGAGTTACCCAAAGATTTATAGTTTATAGTTTAGTGTCCCATTTACAAAGAATCATGGCTGCAGGTATTGCGGGGGGGAACTCATTGCCACAATGTCATATCACCATGCCAGGTTACAGTATGTACTCACCGGCTACTTTATTAGGTATACCTGTGCAATCTAATGCAATCCAATGCAACAGCTCTGCCATAAATTCTACATTTACAAAGCTTATACATTTTTTAGTTTTCATCGCTAGAATTGCTAGTGATAATTCTCCTTTATGTTTATTATTGAGGTCTTATTGGGTGGTGGTGGTGTACTGGAGTGCTTATTGAATGGTGTTCATAATATTTTGTCCACTCCATTAACATACATGAGGAAGGCAAAATATTAGGAACACTTTTCAATATAATGTACTCCAGTACACCACCACCACTGCCCACTACAACCTCAATAATAAATATAAAGTAGAAATATCACCTTTCTGACAATGTCAACAAAAACTGAAAATGTATAAGCTTCATAAATGTAGAATTTATGGCAGAGCTGTTGTTTTGGATTGCATTAGATTGCACAGGTGTACCTAATAAAATGGCCGGTGAGTGTACATGGACATTTTCAGTATTTAGAAATAAAGCAACCTGCTGGAAACCAGTTGAATTACTGTTTAGAGGTAAATTTGTGTATTGGACTCATCCTTGCATCATTTTTATCATGTTGACATCTGTTGGTTCTGGCTAGCTAATGTGACACATCAAATTCAAGGGAAAACAGCAGCTAGTAACAATGGTAACAGTCTAACCAAGACTACACAAAGTTAGATCTCTCAGGTAGTGAGAAATGAACTGTGTGCCTACCATTAACGGGTAGCACAGGTCAAGAGTGCAGTTGTCTCCCTCACAGAAGTAATATTATGCATAAAAAAGGAACATTAGCATATATGAAATTCCCACTGTTTGCCAGATGCACAAATAAGAGCACAGATGTCCCCTCGTCCTGGATATTATATTAGTAAAGGCAGTATGTATGAAACCCCTGCTGTTTACCATCAACATATACCAGATGTCTCATGTCTCAGTGCAGAAATTCGAGATGCCTGCAGAGTAGACAGGGAGAGCTTCACTCATAAGAAACTCTGTCAATACAGAATTCAATAAGTACTATTTATCAGATGCAGGGATCATGAAAAGAAACTCTGCACACCTAGCTGTCACCGCATCCCAAACTGAAACTCTAAAACAAATTCCAAAAATGATCACCTAATCATTATTCATAGAGCCTGACAAACGCTTGCATATTTCATTTAACAGCCATGTAGACACAGTAACAGTGTCTGCTGTCTCACCTCTAAACAGGTGTTTCACCAGTTTCTGTGTAAAATTTCCATTACTTTTCCACTTCTAAATTAAAATGCAGTGCTCTGACCAGATCGTTACATACTAATATGTAGCTAATTATGCATTCAGGGAGGTTTCCTTCTTGGAATGTTGAACATTTTTCACACATTACTTTTGCGGTTCTTGCAGTTTGTGGCACAAAAACACCTTCTCATGTTGATTTCAGTCACCCCCTGCATCTCACAATGACTTCTCTTGGAAACCTGTACACAGGGTTGACAGGATGGGATGTGGTATGCACAGTGAGAAGAGGAAGCTCTCAAGATTCAGTATTTCAAAAACGATGACCTAGAATCTAAATATACTAAGTTAATTTCACACAGTTGCTATTAGTTATTAAAACTTTTATGTAAAAATAGAGAGGAAGAGGGAGTGCTGAGATTGACGATCTCTGACAGCCTGCTCATGACCTCCGGCAAAAATGACTTGAATGTGTGGGAAGTCCAAAGTGATGTCATCTGCTTTAATGTGACAATGTTTGCAACGGTAGTGTCAGAGAAAACCATGTGATGTGATGGAAATTCTTATTACAAAGCTGGAGATGAGATTCAGTCATGACTTCCTATACATATCTGAGAGATATGGAACAGTCGACTGCACCTGAACCTGAAGCAACAAAGAAAATATTCAGATTAGTGAAAACTCAATAACAAGACAATTTCCCTTTAACACTACAATACACAGAGCATGTAAATATTTTCCTTTTTCACTTGTCCAGGCTGTCGCAACTATCAAATCATCACCCTCCTTCTATCCATCCTTTCATTTTTCTGTCCAGCTTCACTGAACACTGTTTGCTTGTGTGTGGTCAGCCCTGCAGCATCTGCTGACTACTGTTCAATCGATTCCCCCAGACCCCTCCACACTACATTTTACCTACATTATCACTGTGACAGTGAAGATGCTCTCTCAGCACCTGACTCTGGGACTTTTAACTCCACTGAGCCTCCCGATTAGTGCAGCAAATTTTCTGATTTATTGACTTATCTAAGACCACAAACACCACAACTCAGTGCCTCAGTAGACAGAGTTGTTGATCACTTTTATGCATACACCGACCTACTGCTGAAGTTCATCACAAGAGAAAAAAGACCATAACTCATTTTATATATACTGTCACAGTGATTAATTAACCTATAAAAGGAATGCAAATGAGTAAGAGTTTTGGGAGATTGTTTACTTGGATACTTTTGGGGTTCATATAAAAAAATACAACGTAACATTACAAAGCAACACCACTTACACACAACTCATCATTACATAATGGCAATGACAATACAACAAGTGACAGACTAGCTTGTGGATGAATTTACCTGGTAAGTAATTTGTGTTCACTAGCAAGAACCACACCTCAACAATATGTGGTTTAAAGGTTTAATGGAATTCAGGAGGTATTGAAGTTGAAGATAGATGAATGGATGTCGTCTATTAGGCTGGTCTGGGAGGATGTCCTGAAGACCGGGCGGAGGGAGACTCAGTGTGGGGGTTCCGTCTCAGGCATATTTCCACCCGAGCTGATCACTGGCCCCCAAAAGAGTCGGATTTAAATAGAACTGATTTGAACGTGAGCTCTGTTTCAATGCGGAAGAGTGGGTGTTGAGGTGATGCCTCAGTGGCGTATCTGGAGCTGATGTATTTGGTCAGTGGCTTGTATGGGCTGAGATAGGATATGAGGCAGAATAAGTAGATATGGAAAGAAACTCCCAACTGATCCGTTTTGCTCTGAATATGAGTGAGTCAGCAGTATGGATGGTTATGTCAGATAGACTGGGGTGACGAGAAGAATTATAGAACGATAAAGTCGGGGCAAATTCGGAGCACCTCAGGAATCCGAAAAAGCCAACAGAACATGGATTCCAGGGTTAAGTCAACCATAGGGGATATGTAACCTGAATGTAGGGAGCAGACGCAAACGCTGAGAAGGTCAGAAGTGAGTGGCAAGTGTCTAGCTGGGAGAGCTGGTTCCTGTTTATACCAGCGTTTTATTAACATGATAACATGAGAATGGGAGGTTGAAGGATAATTGAAGCCAGTGACTAGTTTGATAAAGGAGTTGATTCCTGCTAAGTAGGTCTGGATAGTGGAGGACTGGATTTTGGATGGAATCAACATCGGTGATGAAATTGCAGATGGACATGATGTCCAGAGAGGGAAAAGGCAGCTGGTAGGTGGAGTGAAATGCCTCGAAGCAATTCCAACCAGTTAGGCAGGTTGAGAATGTGCTTGGGACAAGACTGTTAAGGATGGCTTCTTGTGAAGAGTTAGAGAGGTTTTCCAGCTGTGGAGCTAGTTGAATATTGTGCCTGAAAATGGATAGGCGTCGGGTGAAGATCTGATTCTGGGGCCAAGTGTCTGAATTTCTGGAATGAGAATCGAGACAGCGAAACAGCAATGCTATTGTGATGACCAGGAATATGGGCTGCCCAGAGGATGAATTGGTGTTGAGCTGAGAATAAGGTGAGTCTGTGAAGGAACTGCATGATGGCTAGAGAATGAGATTGACCTTTGTTTAGGATCTCTACGACTGCAGTGTTATCAGAGTGGATAAGTATGGATTTTCTAGACCGTTCATGCCCCCAAAGTATGGCAGCTAGTAAGAAGGGGTACGGCTCGTAAAGCGCAAATGAAGGAGAGCGGGACTCTGAGTCGAGGGATTTGAACACTGGGGGCCAAGCAGAGGCGAAACATCTCCCTCCATAGTAGCCGCCGAAACCTGTGGAGGGTGTGTGTCTTTGTTTAAATTGAAGTTGTTGTATAAAGCATTTAGGCGAGAAGCACGGTCTGTCTGATCTCGAGAAATCTGTAGGCTAGGTAGGTGATTAGAGGTGTAGTTGAGACATGGTTCTGCTCCCGAACCTAAGTTAACAAGTTAACGACATGCATGGATGAAAAATTCACAAAAGTTCAAAAAAATCTGTGTAGATTTACTTTGCCGGTGAGCAAATCTTGTCTTCCTTAAGCCCCACCCCCCCTAGTTATTGTTGCTACACCTGTCAAACTTTAAATTCATAAATAAAACACGTCCCTGGCAGCAAGTCAGTGTCCTTACCAGGTGATGATGTGTGGGGAGAATAGGGAATATTTGGGGCCTAGCCCTGAATATATTTGGTCCTTGTATTCTCATGTAACAAAGCTGAACTCTGAAGAAGAGGAAGAGGGAGTAATACAGCCCTGCAGACACATGCAGGCAGGCAGAAAAGTTACAGTGAGTAGCTGCCTCCAGTGTTTCAAAGTTTTCTTCACATTCCAGCTCTGAGATTGGTCAGTAATAACAAATTGCAGAGAGTGTTTGCATGGCTTTGATTAACAGAAGTGCACACACACACACAGAGCTCCCACAAATCAGCTTGGGTTTTGTCTCTTTTGCTTCTCTCTAGTGTTTTACATCCAGTCTGTTAAAATATTGGTCAAAATACAACTATTAGTGTGATTCAGACAGGTCTGTAATGGATTAGATTAATGTCTGAATTTTACCAGATTGTATACCTGAATATAATCTGTGAGTCTTCAGAAAAATCAATACTGATGTTCTGTTTGTTTCCCACACGGCCTCGTGTAGAATTATTTCCCTTGAGTGTACACAGCAGCTGAAATGATAAGTGGGTCTCCAAATTAAGAGGGACTGTTCGCATACGCACCTGGCACAGCAGGGGTAACTTCTCTGATGATTTAATTTGACCAACACACCAACCAGATAATGCAGGATATAATGGTAATGTTCAGTGTTCTTCTACACACCCGACAGGTCAGCTGTTACACACAGATTCCAATGAAATAGTTTGTAATAAAGCAGCCCTTCACAGGATGAATCCTGAGCTCTGTCAGAGCTGTCAGGGCATTATTTTATTTTAAAGTCAAAAGTCTGTCTCCTCTGGAGATTTTTGTTTGTCATGTCCTTATTAGTTTTCAGTCTGCTGCTTGAATGCAGTGTCTCACAATATTTGCTACAATGACATTACTGCATCTAATATTAAACAACACATCAAATTGTTGAAGAACTCTTTCATTGTATCATGAGATTCAATAGTTGTTGCCTTATCGGACAGATAAGTCTATCACTATGCAAATAATAATTTTAGTGTTATTATTGTACTTTGGGACTTGATGGTCAGTTCTTCATGGAAGTGAACAACCAGTCCATTTAAAGGGCCAGTTTGCCCAAAAAATGATTTTCTCTCTCAGGTGTACATCAAATTGTATCTCTCCATGTAGATAGTACTATAATATATTATTACAAATAAAAATGTTAATAAAATGTAATTTCATTTGAACATAACCTCACCAGAATAAAACATACTTACAAGCAATACTGAAGTGATAATGAGAATAAGGACTAATTAAAGAGTTTGAGGAAACATAATGCTCAGCATACAGTAAGTAACTCTAAAATAAGTAGTTCAGCAGCCAGCAATTTGTGACAGAATAACCACATTATGATGATGTTTCTGTGGGAGTTGTGACCTTTTAATAAGCTTTTAGGAGGAAGTAATGTACTGTGTATAAGGGCTGAGCCTAAAACAGTGCTCCCAGTCACAGTGAAGAGCTCCAGTGCGAGAGCTGATTCAGTCAATGACAATGGTGTTTCAGTATAGTCAGTTCAATTAGATGATTTGTTGTTAAAAATTCATTCTTATTTATACGGAATACCTTTAACAGCTTCACCACCTGCGCAGCTGATATGTTTGCTATGATGCAATGGACACCATTACAGCAAAAACCTTTCAGAAGTAAACCTACAACTGACAAGCCTGCAAACCTGCACCCCCCCACCCCCACCCCGCTACAAGCAGGAGAAGCTTTGTCTCTGTAGTGCAGACTTGATTGTTTATTCATAGAATAAACCAAGTTACTGCACTTTCCACTATTTTATTGTGTTAGAGTCTGATGACAACATGCAGCTCAGTGGTAAACTGCTCAATATTAATGTGATATGTGGAATCATAGCTTGTACCTGGAATGGAATCAAATGAAAATTTAATAACACAATACAAAAATGGGTTCTAAAAATAAACAGTTGCTACATTTTATACCACTTTTTTCACAACTGTGTCCACTCACTGAATCCTGATGTTGTACCATTCTTCCACTTTTTTTCTTGACTCCTCGTGCCCAACACCTCTCCTTCTCCCTGGTGGAACATTTGATGAAAATGAACACATATTGAAAGAAACATTAAGAATTCAGAACAACTAATACAGGAAAGGGATGGAGATGGAGGGAGTTCAATTTCTGAAAGCAGGCAGCAGTGTAGCAGCAAGGATAAAGATCTCATGTTGGTTTTATGGACTGCCAATTGTGACAAGTATGGAGAATACTTTTAATATTTTTGACAACATTATTTAATGTGAGTTTATAGCTAATGATGCCCCCCACTGAGAAATATCTGGCTTGCATGTGCAGTGTACGATTAAGTCTCATGGCTCTCAAGGTTACATAGCATGAAGCAAATTTTAGATGTTGTGCAATTGCATACAAAGCTCATGGAAGGATATGGATGGGCACGAACCCCTGACAATTAACTCTAGGTGGCCACACTCAGGTGAAGACATGAAGTTCAAAATGTTTCAACTTGAACAAAAAATGTGAGCTTATCTCAGGGTTTTATTAATCAGTCAGTATTGATGCAAATAAGGTGAGGTGAAAAATTGCTTTGCAAGGATCTCGTCATATGAATCAGTGGCAGCCATTTCCAGCAAAGAAGCTTATTAACTTGCTGCTCAGTATTAAATGGCAGAGAGACTAAATGGGCAAGTCACTGAGTGGGCGATTTGATCATATGAGTCAAGACAATTATTGAGGACAAAATCACAAATTACAAATTTGTTTTAGAGCACAAACTGTACAGCATACAAACTCTTTAGAGTATCTGACCCAGGTTTAACCAGGTTTAAAAGCTGAGTGAGATGTAAAGCAGGGGGCCCCAGGAATGGAATTTTTAACACCGTTGTCAGTCAATAATTAACCTGCTGGCTTCACTGGCATCTCCTTAATGGATGCCAGAACCTAATGATTATTGAGAAGCTAATAATCAGAAGTATTGCCATCCATTGGACCTTCCATTCATCAGCAGAGTAACAGAAACTTTTGTTGGGTTGTGTAGAGAGGCAGCATTTTACCATTGGTGCAGTGAAGCAAATTCCTTTCATTCCTCCTCTCAAGGGCTTTCATTTTTATCTCCACTAATTAGGTTTTAAAGAGGTATTTTATTATTTAACAATGATGTAGCTGTTGTAGCCCTCTAATATGCTAATACAAAAAGCATTGAGGAGTACATAAAACATGGAATAGACTGAACTATGTTTTTCATTGTATAATAATTCAAATTCAAGCTGAAACTTAATTTTTGTTACTGCTGCAGACAGAAGGATCATAGTTTGGGTTAAAATGATCAGTAAGATGCTGTAAAAAATGTCCCAGCGTGACGGTAAAAATGTCCAGTTAGTGGTCTTGAACAATGCTCTTCTGCTGCTTTTGCAACTTTTTGCCAACTAACTATCTAGTCATCCACCCAACCCGCCTCTTCCTAATAAGCCAAAATCACCTTATAAGTGAAAGAAAGTCACCGTATACTGATATCATCTGAAAGCGTCACTTCCCTTGTCACTCAAATGTAACTATAGATTGTTTCTGGCAACTGAATTTATGACCTAAATTACAACCTAAAGCAAAAAAAAATGACTTAAGAAATTGGCATGTTATTCATACACCATTTGGTGATACCATGCTGTACCATCAATACAGAAATCAGAGTGTGTGCAGGTTTAGGGGAGAGAACTGTAAAGCCTTTTAAGGCTACTAACCTTAAGAGCTTACAGTAACACAAAACATTGTGCAACATGAATTTGTGTCCAAATAGACAGAAAAGAGAGAAAGAAAATGAAGGAAGAATAGAGAAATACAAAAGAGAGAATGATAGAAAGAAAAAATGTTACTATACACAACAATGGTGGTAGTCAAGTGAACTTGGTCCATCTGTACTTCCTCTGCCAGGCATGTATCCTCCACATAACACAACATCACGTCTTCCTTCTCATCAAAGTAGGACAGCAGCAGCAGAAACCATCTCATTGACATTTTCAGAGCAACCACTCAGCTCTACCTTCATCACTTTAAACGTTGTAACAGCTTGTAGGAACTTTTTGTTCTTGTTCACACAAACAGTGCTCATGTAGTTCAAGAGCTGTTTCCCCTTCAGATCCACATTCCATGTGAAAGTTTCTTTAAGCCCAATTGCGCTGAGTTCCTTGAAGTGCACTGTCATTCCAAATTTGTCAAACCAAGACAGCCAGTATTCCAGCAGGTATTTTATATTTTTCCCCTGGTTGACTTGTTTACACTGTGTGTAGACAGTCAACTTCATTAGCAGTTTGACATCCTCTGGATTTGCATCAGTTTGCTGAGACATCATCTTCAGTTTTTCTTTCTTCTCCTGCTGGCTCTCTGGCATCTCTTCAAGGGGCAGGAATTTAAATCCCAGTTAATGTGTCCATAAGTGTCCTGAATTGTTGCTCTCCGTTCTGCAGGGACTTCGTCTGTGTCAGATTCATCAGTGCAATGCTCTTGTTTTCTTATTTTTGTGGTCCTAGATTGCTTCACTTTCTCTATCCTATTTTGTAATTGCTTGACTAGAGAGTGATACCCTAGCCCAGTCATTCTATTATGCAGAGATTTTGGATAACAAATGAGCTGCTGGTTTCAGGAATCTGGCCTTTAAGAAAACACACATACACACAAAAAGAGTTATCAGGAACACAATGTGAGTCTTTCTAAATTTTCAATTGATCTTTTATGTAGGCTACTTTGGGCATTGGTTGCATCCTGTACTGCAATACTTACATCTCAGCTTCCAAGCAGCAAGGATTTTTCTGGCTTTAACTGGCCTCAATGCTGACAGCAAATTGGCTTCCTTTTCTAGAATATCTTTCATCACCTCTGGAAGGTTGGGCAAGACCTCAGTGATGGCGATGCATAGACATGTTTGCTCCAAGTCAATCATTTCTGGAATCAAGGAAGAATGACACCAGTTTTCAAGATGATAAATGAAAGAAGACAAAAGTAATTAGACATTTATTCAAGTAACATTGTACATATATACAGATAAGAGGAATCTCTACTTAGAGTATATAATGTAAGTTAGGGTTTACATTTTTATTTCTGTATGTCTAAAAGGAAAAACTGTGGTCACTTTCATATTTTTAGATAGTATTATAACATTTTTACTAAGCATACATGTGCATTTTTAGTATCTCTACTGCAGTGGACATGATCACGTTTATCTCCACAACACACTGTGTTTCAGCGGAATGACTTGGTGCCTGTTAACAATGTATGATGGTAACAGATAAAAATCTATCAAGTCGTTGTTAGGACATCGCAACTTTGTACTCTATTTTGTCACACAGTACAGATGGTATTCAGAATGATCACAAAATACACAGCTGCATCATTTTGAATTAAAATAATGAGAAGTTCTCCAAACTCAATGAACTCATCATTTTTGACACAAGGAAATGCCCTTTTTATAGGATATACTTTTATACTGTATGTCTGTGGAAACATAGTATTGTTTTCTGAAAAGCTTAACCCTCTCACTGCATTTTTAATTGTGTCACTGTAAAGGTTGAAAAAGTATAACTGTCTTTGACTTGCAGAAGCTGACTGCATCCTGGCCCAGCTGAAATATATGCCTGAAACATCTGATGTCTTTCTCATAGAGTTAGGCAGATGTTTTTAAAGTGAAGACATCAAGACTTTGATGTCTTGACTGTCTTCAGCTTGTAGATCACCAACAGCAGAATCGTAACTTTCAGGCTACGCTGTGGACCACATACATTTGGATCATCACTCTGAAACTCCCTTTGCCTGATTTCACAGTACCTGCAAAAGTACAGAGAACAACGAGAAGTTTTCAGTAAACCCACCAATGCCGTGTGAACAACTTTGTGTTTTTTTCTAGCAGAGGCGAGGGGATTGACAATTTCAAAAGCATCCTGGTACAGAATTAATTTCAGGCATCCTGTTCAATGAAGAAGTGGTTGGACTTGGTCTGTTTCACAAGACTGTTGTGACACTGAATTCCTCTATAATTCTGATTCTAATAAGCTATTAACTATTTGTATCACACACAAGGTAAACAAACCTTTGTATCATATTTTCATCATTTCCTAATGTTACTTTTTTTAGGCTCTATATATCTGAACATCTTTTCAAACACCGGAGCTCTTGAATATGTTGTCCTCAGTGGTCTCTGATGACAAAGAAAAGATCTGAATCCGTCACACAATCACAGATTTTAGCAATAGCATAATCTGTTAGATGCGTAATTTTTTTTTAAAAGTGAATATAGTTTACTTAAAGTGTAATCCTGTCCCAACGCATGCACATTTGGCATCTCTTCGACAATTGTCTGTATTGTTGAATCTGGAAGAAGGAGCTGCCCTTGCAATTTTAGGTAGAATAAACATACATTCCTAAGAAAGGTCTCATTGAAATTCTGTGGCAATTCAATGCTTTCATTTGTATTGCATCATTTGAGCTCTGGGAAGCATCTTCACATGCAATGACAGCAGAAGACTGAGAAATAGTTTCCCTGTACATGTTCCCTTGACATATGAGCAGTAAATGATGATTTCACAGTGAATGTATTTTTACGAAGGTTACGATATTGTAACCCTAGTTCTATAAGCACAGGCGGAAGCCCTCTACTGGACTCTATGGGTAATCTCTCCTCCAATCACATGCACTCAATCGCCCACTGAAATTTGCATGTACGCAGCCGGCCAATTAGGATGCACCAACCAATTACGTGTGTCTCACAGAGTATACATAGCAGTGCTTCACTGCCGCTCTCATCCAGAAACCACTTATGCAGACAGCGTAGGAGCGGCAGGTTCCATAGGTAGTGGGCTCCGCCTGTGCTAATAGAACTAGGGTTACAATATCGTAACCTTTGTTCTATCTCACACAGGCTCCGCCCTCTACTGGACTCTATGGGTAAAGTAGGTGGAGCCTGATGAATGTTCACTCTGCAGTGACATGTTATCAGACTGCCTCACCAAACCCTACTGACTACCTATTGATGTAGGCAACTGTGATGTAGTTGTCTGTTCCCACCAACACATCTCTCCTGAACCAAAGTCAAGAGGTGTTGGAGAACCAAGAGCACTGCCTAAAGTTTGGTTGGTTTTCCCCTGAAGGCACATATCGCTAATATGATATAAAAATAAAGAACTGATGAACAGCTAATGAACAGATGTCCATTTGGAAGAAAAAGATCAAATTTCTGCAATTCCATCACCACTCACCTTATATATAAATACCCTCAAAATATAATTGAAATTTGAAAATCTACACATCAGAAAATCATAATAATGATTTTTCTTTCAATGCCAATATACTGTGACGGGCAGGCATAATAACTTTTTTGTCAGTGTCCTAATATTTATGGACCTAACTTTAAATCTGTCATTCATCTGTCCACAATAGTAACAACATACTCCATGTTCACTGCAGTCACCTGCACTTAGCTATGCAGAGCACATTTTGTCTTGTACAGTGAACATA
The DNA here is from genome assembly GCF_914725855.1 of Thunnus albacares. Classification (NCBI taxonomy): domain Eukaryota; kingdom Metazoa; phylum Chordata; class Actinopteri; order Scombriformes; family Scombridae; genus Thunnus; species Thunnus albacares. The sequence continues at coordinate 4,860,192 of NC_058124.1, forward strand.
AAAAGGAAATTGCAGGTTTTAAGGAACATTTCAATGTGACACAAATGTTTTAAAATCCATTGGCTATTAGCTACACTTACTCATGAGTTCTCTTTATCAGGGAGGCTATAAAAATAGTTCATATGTAATGCTTTTTTACAGTGACCTGCTACTATTACAGTTTTAGTACTAGCCTACTGATATATTGTTAAATATAGACCTACTCAATTCTAAACAGATGCATCACCTGTTTTTTTGAACCCTTCATATTAACATAATTTTACTGTATTTGTACATACACTGATCTGAATTTGTAAAATGTCATGGTTTCTCTCTGTATGAAAAAAAAAATCTACCTGACAAAAAACATTATTATAACTGTCATGTTGTAATTTTAACTGTATTGAATGATAAATAATTATGATTCTTTTAACATATTCTTACTTTAAAATTAACAGTTGTGTTTGTTTCAGTATTTCACAAAATATTACTGTAAATTAAATATTGCTTCATTGTTTTTCTATTTACACTTTTTTGATGTCATGATTTTACATTTTAATTTCACTGACATTTTTTACAGTAGTAATTTGAATCCATAATCTTAATTATAGATGCAGCCCACAGAATACAATAAAGCATTTTATTGAGATGCTGAGGAGGAGGAAACAGCAGCTGGAGAGCAGTTAACTGCATGGTGCACAGTCAGCAAGTGGAGAGGTCGGAGTAAAGAACTGTGACAGTTAAATACAGTGGAACACTCAGTGCAGCTCAGTATAAGATAATGGCGTATATGAATATGTAACAACCATGTGAGTTAAAAAGTTTGACACTCCTAACTCAACTTTCTAGCTGTTTCTGGGGCTGTTTCAGTCACATCTCAAAGTCTTCATCATTTTATCAAACTGCTAAGATTATAAAGGAATTTTCATAGTCAGGTTAAAAAATTATCTTGAAAGCAATGGCAAACAGCTCCATTTTTTGAATGAATTGTGAATCTATCTGTCGTAGTTGCAGTGGATAAATAATGATGTGGCTAAATTACAGTCAGTCAGTCGGACCAAAATTTGTGGACAGACTAACGGACATTTTCATCCCTGTAGCCACACTGCTAGAGTGACAAAAGAAAATCGCAATAACAACCTTTGATATCTGAGAGACCAGACATATAGGACAATGTTGACCTACTGAGCTAGCATAGTACAGCATATTGAAAATGAATACTGTATCTATTAGTAATGCACTGCAAATAAAACATAAACTATAAAGGGCCCAAAAATGACCCTTGGTGAACTCCAAAAGAAAGTGAGGCCTTAGAGGAAGACACTACTCCTGAAACAACAGAAAAATGAATGGAGCAAAACAAATCCCAAGCTGATTCAATTCACTAAAACTAACCCATTTTGAGCAGCCAGTTGACCAATATATTGATGATGCAATGATGCGTAACATGATGACAGCAGTTTTGGTGCCATAAAAAAAATACTGGACTGGAATTTCCTGAACATTTACATTCATTAAGAATGTTTCATATAGACTTGATGGGAATGAGTATATTGACACAGAGCTGGGTCTAAGTGGGGATGCAGAGTCCAAATGGTTTGTTGTGCAGATAGACTTCAAAACAGATTAGCAAGGTTAAGGGAGCGTAAATAATATTGATGTCTCTTGACTCAGGAAATAAATGTAGCCTATCCCTCGTCAGTTTTATGAAGGTGCTCTGAACAGTACGGATCACGGAGTTAATTGTCTTGAAAAATACTCTTGTGACCCTGAGTAGAAAGGTGCAAGAAATGTCTGCCTCATGAAGCACAGATTGACAAGCAGACATCATGTTAAGGGATACTAATAAGATGATCTTTTTGCACATTCCCTCAGTCTTTTTAAGTCTCTGGTGTGGTCATTAAGTCAGGGCAGGGCAGGAATTTTACTCTTTTTATCTATATATTAATATAAATATCTCCATAAGTACTTTTAAAAGGTTTTGTAAAGTGAGCGTTTACAAGGAATAGAAGGAATAGTATAGAGAAAGCCTGGCTGTATAAATGAACAGAGTGGTGAGAGTAGATGAGGATATGAGGCTATATGAGGTGTGTCATATAGGAATGCATTTACTGATAGGGGAGTCGTGCCCTTGAAATTTAAAGATGGTGAAAAACCAACCAAGTGAGACAGAGGAGCAGATGTCTCTGTAAACAACTGCAAGACCATATAAACACCAACAGCTGACATTTATGGCCAATCTGTGAAACAGTTACTGGATCTTGATACTTCAACATGTCTGTGATCCAATTGCAGCTTTAAAGCTGCCTCATCTCCTTTCTTCATCAACAACATCTGGTGAAGGAGCACTTAAGACTGGAGAATGTGGCAAAATGAAAGTTGCATAGGTATGATGAAAATGTTTTTGATGGTAATATGGATTTGACTAACAGCAACAGCACACACTGAGGAATAAGTGTTGAGGAATTGAATGTCTAATTAGAGGGACCTGTACCCTTGCTTTAATAGTCAAAATGGCAATGTCCTCATCTGTTATATAATTATGTTCACAGCAAACTTAAGTTAATAAACCAAGTCGTAGGGAGGAGGTCAGGGTGAATGGTGGGCGTGCAAAGCACAGGACTTTGACTCCGGAGACCAGGATTTGCATCCTGAGTGGCGGCAAAAGCCCCTTGGTTAAGGTTAGCGAAAGATTATGGTTTCAGTTAAATGATAATTAAGTAAACATGGTATGTCTTGTGCTTCAGATCATTAATTGTCTGTAGTTGTTATGAGTGGATTTTGTGTTGCAAGATCAGATATTTTGGCTGAAAACAAATAGAAATATTGTCTGTGAAAGTTTTTACTGACATGTTCAGTACTAACATTTTGCAACATGCAAGATACATTAATCAACCACATTTCCTCATTATGCTGATATGAAATGTAATTCAGACAACATGTGTTTCCTCCAAACTTTAGTTGCTGTTGCACATCAGTAGTATGTGAATGTAATTTCCAGATAGAGTTGGTTCCACCACACCCCAAGCTTGGCAGAGAAGTACATGTCCTAATAGACAAGCGCCCTCATTTCAATTTTGTTTAACAAAATTGAAATGTCTGATGCCCTTAACTCAGCCTTTTGTAAATGTTTGCCTTTGTTACATTATCCATCTCCAAACCACATGGGGAAAAGGGTGCAAAAGGAATCGGTACATTAAAAAAGTTCAGCATTACAGAAGCCTAAAGGCCTCCATATGCTTTAAACAAAGTGATCACAACATGAATGCTTTTGAGAAGCAACTGTCCAAAAGTATGCACCCTTGTCCCCATTTGAAAGATTTGTCATGTTGAGACTACAAAGTCACTCAAAACACAGTGAACAGAAGAAGCTTTTCATCATGCCTTTGTGTGATGCAATTCAAAACAGCAATAAACACTTTTCCCTTTAAATGTGGTCAGACCACATGTTGTACAGCCTAGTTTGTTTCAAGCATATTGAACCCTTTAAAGTTGCTCTTCAAGCAGTCTGATTCTGGCAGCAACATTGATGGCCTTAGCTATGTCTCACCTGTTTAAATTGAAATGGGCCCTGCCCTCCCAAAGATCCACTGACTGATGTGCAAAAATTGAATAATTCACCCACTTTTTTTTTCTTTTTAATATATATATTGTGGCGAGCTGTGGTTACTTCATTCAAAGATGACACAGTGGACACCACTTCAAAGCCAGCTTTAATTGCAGTTAGAACCAGCTAGCAACTCAACATTCACAACAAAATGGTAGGCAGATCATTTCTTTCACTATGAACACAGCATGGAGATCACACCTGGTGATGTGGATGCTGAGGAGCTTTTGCTGCAGTCAGGGCCATGCCTGCAAAAGAAACCACTGGCCTTCAGATTTTTAGCTACATTTACAATTTAAACTATTAAGTGAAATTTCAGGAGCAGGACCACACCTCAACATTCTGGCAATCCTATAAATACCACCTAACCCTCTCCTCTTCTTCCACTCTCGTATTCTGCACCCCTCCCCCCCACCCTATTTCTCTCTTCCTGCTTCTTCCTCTCCTTAGTCGAGCCCTGAGGGGGTCCGCTGTTGCCCGGGTGCTGCGGCGGATTCCCCAAAAGCTTCCCCACAACGCAGCCAGCAACCAGAAGAAATATGGACATGAAATGTTTTCCTTAATAAATCATCCAAACGCATTTTGTTGATGGTGTGGTCCTTGCTAGTGAACAACAATTTAGTTAAACTCCCAAACTCTGCATTGCTCTATGTCTCATGGTGACAGAACCTGTGACTGTAGCCACTGGAGAGAGAAGTTACTCACGACGAACCAATGGTAAGTCTTTCAACACATTTGTGGCAGAAATAAAGTTTATAATAATAATATTATTTAAAAAATAGACAACTTATTTCACTTAATGTGTATAGACCATGACCCACTCTTTTTCCACCAATCATAATTTCTCTCTCCTGCTTGCTCCCCCTTGGTCTCTCGCTCTCATTTTCGCTCTCCAGGCCTGATGTGAGCTGTCCATGGTGCTGAAAGAGCGCAAAACGCAATTCATTGTAAGCTACCAGTAATTTCAGACACTTTTCATTCCCAAGCAACATATGGCATTGCTTTTGTTGTTCCTTAAGTTGAGAGAATTGTTTAAGCTGTTTTTATGTCAACAGTAGTTGCTGAGAAGGGCAAGGCTTCTCCTCATTCCAAAGCAAAAATTGTTTTTAATCAAGGAGAATTGTTTGGATTATTTCTATGTTGAGCTGTCTATGATGCTGAAAGTGCACATAATGCATTTAAGTTAAAGTCTGATAACCAGTCTCCCAATAATGGTTATTCTGCTTGGCCGAGAATGGATCAGATGACACAAATGAACTTTTTAGGAACCTCTTTAATGTGAGCTCTTGGGTCATCAGTCGTACAGACAAGGCTTGCAAAAGTATGACAAAGAGGGGTGGTGAGTGTCCAGTTTATATAGGTTCCACCCAACATCTGTTTCTACATTCTAGTTTCTTGCTACATCCATCACTTGGCATAAATTCAAAACACATCTGGTTTCTACAAATTACTCCATACAAGTCCTGACATTCTAGCTTTAAGTCAACATAAACTGACATTCCTGAGACATGTTGTTTTCTCTTCTAAGAAACCCCGAAACCTTGTTTGTGCCTCTTTGAACAGACATGGTTGTAAGATACAGTATGTCAAAGTCCAAAAATATACCATTATTGATGCTGACCAACTTGAATCCTCCCTTTTTATTCTCTTTTATGGGGGTGGGAAGGTAGATGGTCAGAGTAGCTCTTGAAACAGGCCCGCAGATGCTTAAGGGCCTGTTTCCTTACTGTCCATACTGTAGATCTTTCTCATCAGTATTAAAATAAGCTTACGGTGTTGGTAATAAAAGCTAAATGGTGCATGACATTATCTTTGAAGTATATAATATGCTTCCTTTATTCTCAATTTTTATTATTATTAAAGGGGACATATCATGCTTTTTGTGGTTTTCTGCAACTTATGTACTGTACTGTTATGATGTTAAACATGGTCAAAGTTCCAAAACATATGTGGATATTCTACCTGCAAGTCGAAAGCCAGGGTCTGTATGCTACGTTTGCATTTTTTTTTTTTAACCTTTCTACTAAACTAGCTGACGTCAGATTGTTGCACATGCCCATAAAAGGATGCTTGTTACATGGCCTTTGTTGCTAAGGTTTTTCCATGTGTTGTTCCCATCGTTTGGATTGGATACAAACATGTATGGATGTACTGTATTTTAGAAGTTGACACTAAAAAAGTAGTGACAAAAGAAAAAGTAGTGGAATCCTACTTCCATAGTTTGCTGAAGTAGCCTCCAGAGGTGGCAGAAGTCTTCCGTGGGGTAGCTTCCAGGAGCTGGCCAATCAGAACAGAGTGGGCTGCTTGGGAGGATTGCCTTAAAGAGACAGGAGCTAAAACAGCCTATTTCAGACAAGGGCTGAATTGAGGGGCTGCAGAAAGAGTCAGCACGAGTTAAATAAGGAGTTTTTTTGAATTGTAAATTTCCAGTAGAGCCCAGATTAAAAATACAGAGCTGGGAATGTGCATAATGCATCCCTTTTAAGTGAAGGGGGTAGTTGTAGTCATACAGAATGTACAGTATTCATCGACTCACTGGCAAATTAAGTGTATAGATCAACAGTGAAGAAGTGGGTTAGGCAGCAGGAGTGGATTCTATGGATGTTTGATTTGCTTTAGCAAGTTTTTTACTGCTGTGAATCCAAACTGAGTACAGCCACTGACGTCACTTCATGGAGAAGCAAGCTACAAACTTGAAAACAAACTTAAAAATTATCTTTCAAACCTAAACATCCAAAGAAAACTTTAACTTAGTAATGAGAAGGATGAGTACTTTTATAAGCCTCCTTGTTATTCCAATTAACAATTAATCAAAGCAGATCTGACAGAACATTCAGAAAAATTGAATTTTTAATTTAACTTGGTCCGGCATGTATTAAAATAGTTTATTCTGTCTTGTTTCATTCTGCTGCAGCTCATCTTATAGTTCAACTTCTGAGAATTGTTGTTATATTAATTAAAAAATGGCCTTAAGCAATTTTCACTTACTGATTTTTAGTGAATCCATAAAACTACAATATTTTATCAAGGAATGCTTCTGTGAATCTGTAAAGTGTGTTGATTTTAATAAGATTTGTTGTTCAGTGTGATATATTACAGATATATCTGCTACAGGCAAACATCTGGCTGAGAGGACTCGTCATGTTGTTGTCTGTGCTGCCTCTGTATCGGTGTCTGGAGTTGTCAACACTGGGTGACAACTCCAATGCTCAAACCTGCCAAATAAATCTTGGAAACTTGCAAAAAAAAACCTCATTAAGGCTTCCAATTCAACCTCAGTTTGGTGGACATGTTTTGAACTGTTCCACCATTTGCACACAATATTTCCAGAATATTTCTTTCCATCTGCCTGCACAGACCCTGCTGTGTATGGTTCTGTTTTGATCAGGATAGATGAGTCATGGATGCTGCCACAATTTAGGCCTGACACGTTGGTAGTCTGTTCATGAGAGCATTACGGTGGAACAGACAATGATTCAGTCAGCATTCTCCTGTTTGCATAGGCGTGATGTTACAATCTGCCATCACCACGTGGACTTCAACCAGTGGAAAACAGTTTGTATGAATGTGGAAAACCCATCAGTTTCTTGGCACCAATTCATAATAACTGTTCCAGCACAATTCAGAGTGTACAGTGCCAGGCTTCAATCCCTTGATTCCACTTTTTTTTTTTTTTTTTTACCACAAATACAATAGGAAGACAGAGACTTGCCTGAATAATGATGTATCATAGTTCAATTCATAAGTCATGACAACAGAGAGAGATGCATATTCTCAAAGTAAAACAATGTCTACTTGTATTTACAGAATAGATTTGAACACTGGATACAAGAAGAGTAGTGTAGGGGTGTTGTCTGTGGCAGCAATATAAAGTTATTTTGATAACTTGGCAGCTAAAACAAAGAAAAGTCTGGCTTCAGAGAAATCTAGACACTGACAGCTGTTCCAGATTTCACTCAGTACTGATATTCAGTGTGAGGCAGGCCCGTCATGTAATAAGACAAGACTGTATCTAATGTTCATCTACTGATGATTCATTAAGAGCTGAGTAATCACATGAATTAGTACTAATTTGATCATTAATTAATATTGAGCCAACAGAATTCATAATACATATTATGCATTAAATCATGATGAGTGACTCATTACTTATTATTTTCTTCATCCATAGCATAACTCAGTCTGGCATCCTCTCGCCCCCACCTTCCATCTCTATCTAAGCACAGCAGAATAATTTTATTTCATTCTCCTTGTCTTCTGGGCCCCAGGAAGTCTCAATAAAAAACATACTGTGATGAATAAGCAGCGCTTATGTTCCATGTGGTGTGCAGTGTCTATGTAAAACTAAAAGTCATTGCACAGCTGGAAAAAGACATAGACGCTAACCTGAAATAGCTACAGAAATAAAGCAAACACTTTTCAAGCTTTCTTGTGAGGCAGTACCTGTCCCAATTTTTTTTAAAAATTAAACTGAACTTCTTTGAATATGTGAATGAATGTGTTGATGATATTTGATGGTAGAAACTCAAAGAGGCTCAAAATGCATTCGTGCTAGATGCTGTATGATGACAACAGTCTTTTTTGTGACTACACCAAACACTCACCACACAACTAGCAGCAAAAAAGATGGAGTGAGTCCCTTATTGATTTATTCTATGTGTTCTCACAGCTATTTTATTTTCTCACCTATTATGAAATATCTGTTGTGATTAAAAATGATCGATCAGGTTAGTGGGGGGTCTGACATAACACCTCTGTCCAGCAGCTGCTCCGCTTCTACCATTGTGAGTCTTACTTGTATTTGCTCTTCTTCTCTGCTGTTGAATCTTATGTATAAAAACAGCCTTCCAGTTTCATATCAGTGATTTATTTACTGTAATAAGTGATGCAACATTAACATCTGCTGTTCTTGTAGTGGAGTTTTTTCAACTAAAGAGCATTCAGATCCAGTTACGTTTAGGTGTATTGGATTATTTGGTGTCCCGTATTTTGTGTCCCAATATGCTTACGTAATAGCTGTCCCTTTAAAAGCTGTTACATTATGCATGACTTTTATATACACCAACAGGGACTCATATCTCCCAACAGGGATTGACCTTTGTATCAAGAATGAGCAAGGCAGCTTTAGAGAGTGAGCTGCTCAAATTAGGCGGGACCAATCCTGTCTAATCAAAAGCTAACATTTGGTGCCTTTGAACATGTTAATTATTTTGGCATTTACTTAACCTGTCTCAGCCTTTCCTTCGTCTTCATTTCTTATTTTCTTTGTGCTCTCTCTCACCTGGTAACTTTTCCTGTAGAGCGTAATTTGTTTTGGAATGAGAGTCATGTAAAGCTGAATCCTGTATCAGGTGCTTTTCATGAAAATCACCTCAGGAAAGAAGCATTAATTAGATGTTAGCTCAAATTCTTGCAAACTGTTGGTAACATAATTTTGCTGTGCATAGTTTGTGGCATGGTAACTCGCTGATTTATAAATTGTTGTCTTGATGAAAAATGCAGAGGAATATAATGTAACTATTGTGTAAATGATAAGCTATCATTATATTTGTCATGAGGTCATTTTACTCACTATTTGAGTTGCTGGGGAAACGGCAACTGTTTACAATGGAGTCACTGGGGCGAGCAACACACGCTGTCAGTCAGGACTTCAATAAATTTTTCTAATCCATTAATTTGTAAGTTAAAACAAGACTATGTATATTTTGAGAGACGGTGTTGTTGCTACCCGGTCTGGTATGACCTTTAGCTGGCTGATGGTAGCTAATGTTAGCTGATTTTTAAGAGACATAGCTGTGTAACTTTTACATTTTAACTTATACGTATACATTATACTGAGGCAGTTTTCTGGTCACAGATAAATATTTAAATGGTTTTATTACAGAAGTAAAATAAGAAGTAAATACACTTTATCTCACTAGTTGTTTGCTAAACTCTTGTGGTTCCATTCCTCTCAACCTCAGTGAGGTCACCACAAATTGAAGAGAATCATGGGAAATTTTGTGTGTCATTATTCTGTAATTGCCTCTTGTTTCCAGAGTGGGCGCAGAGTGGCAAAGGTTATATAATACTGTAGTCTCACTTTGAAACAGAGGTGAATGTTAAAGCTAACTGATTTTTGAACCTTAGGGGGCAAATGAACTTATAGCCCGAACATGTCACTTTATGAAGTTGTGATAGCATCATCATCATCCAATTTGAATTGTATCTCTTGCCCCCTGATGAATGAAAGTCCAACAGTCACGGGTCTTAATTGGTTTTATCTTCACCAACTTAAACTTTACTCTTTGGCTGTTAGAACTTTGACTCTTTTCATCAGCTAATTTTAACTGTTTGCTAGTTGGTGCAGGGTATAGTGTGCAGTGGGAAACTATCTGCAGCTGCTCTTCACTTGTCTGTGAAGAGTCAACAGTAAATCTAGTGAGTAAATTGTTATAACCTACAGAAATGATGGGCCAAACTACAAGAAATAAGACCAGAAAAATCTGACTTTTCCTTTATTTTGTCAACACCTACCTTTATTAAGCATTTGCAGTAGCACCATAGATCACAAACTGTCAAACAACGAAACCATGCAGTGATTTTGAGGGTTGGCCTACAAATCAGGCACAGTTAAAAATGTACATTTCTGTAGTCCTTGGCCACTAGTCAATGGAACACTGGGTAGTAGGTGCTCTGGTTTCCTTCCACAGTCTGAAGACATGCAGGTCAGATAAAATGGAAACTCTAAATAGTCCCTGGTGTTAATGTGAGTGTAAATGTGTACTTGTCTAGTGATGTGTGTTAAAAATGTGATGGTCTGCTACCCCATGCTACCCTGCTGTGCTTTAAACCTACTTGCATTTACAAGAAAAATAATAAAAAACAATAAAATAATTGAAATCAGTGACCTTTATTTTAATGAACTAAGCTAGTTGTAGTTATACAGAACATGAAGTTCCTCCAATACTGAACTGGAACAACCTGAATTTATGCTTTTCTAAATCATCTACATTTACATATATTTACATGTAAATGATGAGCGGGTACTAGAGGTGTCCCAAAAATACAAACATAAAACTGAAATGTAACATATAGTTACGTTTCAATGGCAGACGCCATCTAGCAGCCGTTGTAATTATAACCCGAAGAAGTGATGCAGTTCAGTATAAGACTAATGCTATAATATATAATAATAGTATCAATATAAGGTGACTTCTTTATTGGGAGGAGGTGGGTTGGGTGGATGGCTATATATTTAGTTAGATGGCAAAAAGTGGACTTAGCTGCAGGAGACTCCTGGTCACTTCCTGTGTGTGAGTGACTGAATGAATTTTCTGAGTGTCATATTTTCAACTGCCTGTTGGGACATTTTTAAAAAAAAACATAACATGGTGTTTACTGTTGCCTCCTTTAAGGAGGTACTAACCACGTTTCAAATGACCATTTAAACCCAAACAATGATCTTCTCCTAACCCTAACCAATTGGTTTTTGTGCCTGAATCTAACCAGACCTTAACCAGAACTTTGTCACACCATAAAAATATAACAATGATTTGTAACATCTTTGGAAAGTGGCATATTACAGACAACCTATGTGGTCGTTTAATGTGGAGGACTCGCTGTTTCAAACACACAGCGGGGTAGCAGAGCAACTTCTTTCAGCTTTCCCAAACACAACCAGGCCTTCTGGGAAATCTCACCCTTCCAGCCTGAAACACTTCATCTTTACACTGAGGTCCACAATGATTGCTGAGCCCCTCACCCCATCACATCTCTAGTGTGCCCTGGAGATGTTTGCAGCTGTGTGTAACACTGTCAGAATGAGCATCATTACTTGTAGGTCTGAGGCGATGGTTCAGCGTTGTCAATAAGCCCCGGCTGCCAACTTCAGCCGGCTAGTGACTAATCACCAGCCAACTACTTTTGGATATTTTCATTTCAAGCTGTGTAATTTTCTATTGTGAGAGCAGGGCTGCAGTCAGATCTTTTTCTAATCACAACAAATGAGGCCTTTGTGATCATGGCATGCACGTGTGCACAGAGAGTTTGTTTATTCAGTGCGACAGATGAGTGAGCAGCCACAGACTCCAGCTGGAAAGATACAGAGTTGTCAAAGTAAGATAGAATAATGCTTGCATGTTTGAAGTTACACATTTATGACAAATAAACAGAGGCAGATAGGTGAAGGATATAAAGAGTATTACTGTGTTGCATATGAGAGACAGACAACCAGTCACACTCACATACACGCCAAGCAATTTAGAGTTGCCAGTCAACCTAAACTGCATGTTTTTGGTCTGTGGGAGGAAACTGGAACATCAAAAGGAAACCTATCAATGCAGAAATATACTAATGTCATTAAAGTAATGTATAGTGTAAAGGATTACAATTTGAAATTGATTACATTACAGTTACTAATCTCAGTAACGTTGCATTACTGTGACAGTTTGGGGGTTGGCTTGTTTACTGGAGGGTCGATTTCCATTTAGTCTCTGTTCAGTGAAGAGAGGTCCAGGAGGTGTTAGCTTGGTGCCAGGGCTTGGGTTGTAGTGAAGCTGTTAGCCTTTACTAAAATGAGAAATGACCTCTTAAACAGCATTTATGTGACCAGGTAATATTCAGTACAGACCCAGAATAAACTGGAGCCAGAGTCTGCTATACCAAAAAATATTGACAATGCATGCAATAGAAGACTTGTCTCCATTCAACTAGGTGGCCACATGGCAGTTTCAATAGAAGGTCTGAATGCAGGCCAAAATAAAGGAGGGATGGAGTAAATTGTACAATTAATTCATAAATCAAAAACAATAAATGAACAAGCAAAGAAAATAAGCAATGCAGGGCTAGACTGCACTACCAGGGAGGTTAGTATAGATTTATGTTCAAAAAGAGGATATCGTTACAAAAAATGTAGGCAAATTATGAATAAACCACCACTACACATGAACCAGTTCAAACCCAATCAAAACTGTTCTACAGTACTGAAATTTGCATACTCACAGCAAGCTAAGGTGACTCAAACTACACAATAAAGCACACATGCAAGATGGCTACTCTACCACTCAGTCCCTCCTTTAACACAGCAGAGAGCCCCACAAGAAAAATAAAACACAAAATGGCCCATGTGATTGATTAGTTAAAGACACGCTAATAAGTCTGGGGAAAATAGTGGTAGGCTCCTCTAGTAGTGTTTTTGTTTAAAAACTATAAGAAACAGAGGCACATAAATATGAAAAAGAAAACTTTACAGGAAACATTTTACAAAACATATGCAATGTAAAAGTAAATAATATACCTTGCTAGACTGGAACACAGTCCCCTCCCCCAGTTGGAAACATGCAGGTGACTGGAATCTAAAGAACCATGTTAATATTGTATTAAAGGGACTAAAAAACAATTTAAAAAGATCTCCATCCTGCTTGAACATACCTTGTTTCTTGGCTGATGTGCTTAAGCAACAACTCCAAGTTTTAGTCCCTCGCCAAATATGAAGAATCTAACAAATAGCACGTTATAGCACACAATTATTTAAGGAATCTTTAATTTAATACTATGAGCTAAAAGAAATATTCCATGATTCTACAGTTTCACTATTCAAGTCATGCTCTTAAACATATTTTTTAAAAAGAAACAAACAAAGGCTGGCCTCAGCAGCTCTATCAGGTGTGCCTAAGTACAGGAAGAAAGGCCCAAGTGGGCTTCCCACCCCTTTTATAGACTCTGCCCCTTGCCTGGGTCCTAGGGCTAGACTTCCTGTTACATTCCCTTCCACATCTAAACAACAAAGTTGTCTGATTTACTATACACGTTGTGTCTTAGCTGGCTATAGCCACTGGGAAGTCTACATTAAGGAATAGACTGAGTTGGGTCTCAGAGTAGGGTTTACAGATTGGATGTATTTACTAACCATCAACAGTTAGCTTAGCACCACAGAGTTGCAGTCTGTGTGGCTAAACTAACTGTTAACTGTCATAGGCTAGCTGTTTTTTAACTGACAATGTCTTTTTTTTTCTTCTTTTTTTTTTCCGATATCTAGACATATTAAATACAGAAGATACAACATGTGGCCATGGCATTTTGATTTGGAGCTGATTAAAGGCACCATTCATGGAGTTGTTGAGTTATTAATAAATTAAGGTAATTACTTTTTCAGTCAGTAACATTGAATGAGTTATTGATTACATTTTTCAAGTAAATTATGCAACACTGCTGGCACATGAAAAATGGTTGACTGTACTGAAACTACTTAAATGGATAGTTCTGTAGAGTGTTTACCTGGTACCTTTCATTGAATGAAAGCACCCAATTATGACTCAATTATACTGTATGGTCTGAATCAATCAATCAAACATAGCACCTTTGTATATTTGTATAGCACCTTTCATACAGGATTGTGCAATTCAAAGAGCTTTTCAGATGACTGACAAGCTGATAATATGATAGTATAAATGTATGGGAATAAAACGTTATAAAACATGAATACGATGAAATAAATAATGACGATACAACATTCTAATCATGAAGCCAGGCTAAAGAGGCAGCTAGGTACATTTTATCAACACTTCAAGCTGCTTTCAGATCCTCAGGCAGGCTGTTCCAATGGCTTGAAGCATAAAAATTAAAAGCTACCTCACCAAAAGTTTTTGTCCTGAACTTTGGAACAACTAAGAGACTAAAAGACAACAAGAGACTAAAGGTTTTGTGATGTCCAGGCACTAATATCTAAAATACATCTATGAAGAGTATCAATTGGTCCTGTCTCATCAGTAGACAGCCACAAGCTGGGTGTCATGTTATGGAAAGAAATCCTGACAACATTGCTAAGGGGTAACATGCTGCATGTAGAAAAAGTAGGGACCCCAGACTTGATCCTTGAGGAACCCCACACCTTATTTACAGTGATTTAAGAAATCATCATCAATTGCTAAGAATAACTCTGTCAGAAAGATAAGAGGCAAACCAGTGTGTTCCCCTGGTCTATTTAATAGAATTTAGATTGATCAAAAGCTGGGCTCATATCAAGTACTGTAGTGCTAAAACAGAAAGCTTATTGGCATATAGATTTATTTTTATATAATGAGCTACTTTTACTAGAGCTGTATTTGTACTATGATAAGCCCAAAAACAAGACAGAACCTTCCTAACTTATTGTTCCAGTTAAGAAAACTATTTAATTGTATCTTGAATCAGTTTCTCTAAAATTTTAAAGTCCCCCTCACTACAAAAATGTGTTTTCTTGTTGCTCCACTTAGACGTTTGAGGGTCACTGTTCAGTTTGACAGTAGAAGGCTGTTTTAACATTCATCTGCTGAAGGGGGAACGTTTCTGTGCTCTGTTTAAAACATGCAGCTATAAGCGTGATTTTGTGACATCACAATTAGTTTGGAAGCTAATTGTGTCCAGTATGCAACTTACAAAAGTGTGATGTGGAAAAATTGAAGCTCCAGTGCACATACACTGAGAATGGACTTTACAATGTAGTTGGGGACATCTTGTATCAAGGAGTTAGACTTTTGAAATGCAAAATATTTACATATTTAATAAACATACTGTATGGGCTTTTATTGTATTGTTGTATGTAAAGATGTGAAAAATTAAAATCTGATTCTAGTTGAACTCCAGTCAAGAAACCTACTAGGTTGAGACCAAATATAGACACTACTGACCCCAATTCAGGAAATGAGATGGAATTTTTTTTTTTTTTTTTTTCAGTTTTAAAAGGTTGTACAGTAACAGTCAAATGTTTGGACACAATTTCTCATTTAAGTGAATGGGAAGGTGTATTCAAACTTTTGACTGGTACTGTATGTGATAGTATAACCCTTTTTTACAGTTCATTTGCCACAGTCCTCTCATGAGGTATGTGCCAGACAGCGAGTTTCTCTGTATGACTATTATGTCAGCATAGTTTACATTCTACTTAAACTGTTCTTGTTTTTATTTTGTTATTTTAATTTTTCAATATATCACCACCTGGCCTGCAATGTGTCATGGTGATGCTAGGAAACAGATTGATGATGTATAGTATAATCCAGACAATAGTATAATTATTTATGAAATGATGGAAGCTATGACATGAGCTTCTATGAACTTTTTCTATATGTTCTACCATGTAACATGCTATTATGGTCAGTAATGCTTTGTAGTTACCAAGTGTCAGTGAGAATTTTCCAATCTGTGCATCCCCACACAATATGGTATAGATAGCTAATGCAACTATTAAAGTGTGTCAGAAAGCACCATATTGGATTGGAAAAGCATCTGAACCCCTTAGCTGGCTACTTTTTACAATTATCTGGCTACAAAACCTAGTGAGAACATTACATGGCTGTTTATCAGAACAAGCGTGGCTAGAAGGGTTGAGCAGCTGCCCAATTTGTAGGAGTTCACATATTTCTGTACTCCTGCACTCTCTGATTAACTCTATTGGCGCTGGACCTGAAAAGAATTGGTAATAACTCCAGAAACCGAACCACAGAGTTTAGTTCAATCTGTTAATTTCAAGCAAAAAACTGATTCAGACAATTAAATCAACAAAAGGCAAAACCTGTAGCTGCAGGATAGCACTGCCATTGGAAACATTTCTACATAAATACAACAACATATAATACAACAATTAAAAACAAATCACACTGCTGTATATGTAATTCTGAAAGCAATTTAGAAGGGAACAATGTTATTATAAGAGGAGTTTTTAGATTTTCTTGCCTGGCAGATTTGCATGTAACATAGAGTCAGAGTGGTGAAGAGAATATTTCATCCACCTGTCCCACTTTCACTGATGTTCACATGCATGTGTAAACAGAGCAATTTTCAGCGATTATACACTCAAAGAGAGGTACAGGAGCAAAACAATTTTACAGATGTACCATTACAGGCACATAATGAGCCCTCATGTGTACCTTTTGATCCGCAATAAAGAAGCAAAGTAGTTGCTGATCGTAAAAGGTGTAATTTTGTACCAATTTAGTCCCAGTTAAAGGTACAGTAGAATTTTTATCTGCTTGCAGGAAGCTATTAGTGTAGGCTACCTATGGCAATATAACAAAAGTAGTGTAACCATTTGGTTTCAGTTTACAATACACTGTCATGGTGACTCAATAATTTAAGTTTGTATGTGCTTTGTCCTGAAAGGTTTTCTGTCAAATATTATATCATTATTTAAAGATATTTTTGTGGTACAAAACCTAATATTGATTCTGTTACTGAGGGTACTGAAACAGATTTCTAAGAAAGGGTACTGTCTTATATCTGTATAGGGAACTTTTGTGATCACAATTATACACTTATGCTTTACTTTTTTGGGCTGTCATCCCATAATGAATAGGTCTCACATTACTTATTAGATTACTAAGGGACAGAGGTCGGTCAAAGTCATTGTTTCGAGCCTTGAAAGTCTTGAAATTAGCTATTTTAGGCCAACTTTATCATTGGTCACCCATCAATAACAGTTAATGATCAACATTGCGGATTGTTTATTCATTTTAAGACCATATTTAGGCTACCAAATCCTTGAAGCAAAGATTTTGTTTCTGCACAGACTGTGTTGAGGGCTCATTGATTTCATGATTGCAAAGTTAAAGGGGACTTGTGGTGTTTTCTTGTAAAAGAAAAGTTATGTTTACATTCAGCAGTTCTCATCAAAATGCATTGTGTATATCCATGAGATCTAACAAAAAAACTAAGTGCATTTCCTTCCTCATAAAACATTTTCAATGCTGATTATTTAAAATATTTTAAACCATGCAATGCTTATATCTATGTTTTCTTGCTAGCAGTCTTCTTCTTCTTGGCATATGCTATATTTATTGACACATTATTGCTAGCAATTGTTGATCAGTGGAATACAATGAAACCAGTGGGATGTGAGAGATACTAGAGGCATCATCTATTGTCTGTCTGCTGGTCTGGACTGAGACACCCATCTTTTCCTCTGGCACGTGCAACGTGATTGGCTGCTGTTGGATTGTAGTTGAATTATATCCGTTGTTATGGAAATTAAGACTTGGGAGAATATCAAGTCATTCTAAGTCAAAAGGCTAAAGTCCACGTGAAGTCACAAGTTAAAGCAGTTTATGCAAGTGCCCCAAAATGACTAACAGAATATATTTACTTTCAAGTGAAAGAAACCTTTCAGCAGCCATAGTAGTTATGACAGGAGCGGTGGAAGATGTACCATTACAGGCACATAATGGTACAAAATCTGCGTAGGGAGGAGGTTGGGGTGGGTGGGTCAGTGGATGGGCCAACAAAACACTGGACCATTTCTAACCATGAGTCAACATAGTTTTTTTTAACCAAGACCACAATCATATCCTAACCTTAACCACATTGTTATTATTGTAACCATGATGACAGAGGTCTCCTAACCTTGGGGAAGTCGTAATTTTAACCCAAACCATGACATTTTCCTATACCTAACCAACTGGTTTTTGTCTCAAAAACTAACAAGACCTTGACCACAGCAGTGTTGCTTGTTATTTTATTTTTCAACAGTTATTTGTAATGATTTTTGAGGGTACAGACAAATGATGGCTGAAGGACAATGCAACTATATGCATTACCTTGTGGTTTCTTGACTTTGTTTGACTTACAGCTAAAGTACAACATTGATTGGCATCTTTTTCCTTTTAGATGAATTTGGTTTGTCAGTAAATCTTGCAGAGATATACAACTTTAGTGAAGTGTAGCCTTCAGTGCTAACAGCCTAAGATTAAAAAAGAAAAAGTAAATATTAGATACTTAGAGAATTGGACACTTTGAAATCCAATAAGTTTAACTTTACAAAAGGCCATGCCAAGCTCCTGGATTTTCTGTTTTCTAAAAAGATTCCCTGCAGTGCTGTTATGATCCCTCTTAAGCAGAGCTTTTCTTCTCAAATGCAGTTTAGGCAAAGCAGTGTAGAGTGTATAAGAGGGAAATATGATTTCTTTTTGAATATTTTATATTTTTAGGATAGTTTAAGTACACTGGAAACTATGTCACTTATGCAAGAATAATAAGTAATTCTGACTATCTGAGGCAATATGCAGAAAGAACACAGGTGTTGTTTTGATGCCATGGCAGACAGTAACGTTCTTGTGCTTTACATCATCACCACATTTGATTAGTTGGTCTCAGTCATAATCATGCAGGGCACACCAGGCCCTCAGTGTATTAGGATTATTCCTCCACTGTTTGTGTCTCATGAATTTAAAATGTTTATTTTCAAGTCACTTTTCTTACATAACCCTGTCAGGGGGGTTAGCTGGATAAGGCATGAATATAGAGTGTGTGTCTGTCCAAAGAGTTTATCTCATCTAACTTAAAATTCTTTTTAAGGTCACTCCGTCCAATCCCAGTACAATTGTTTTGGTTTTTATTTAGCATGAGGCAGAATTCACAGTTATGCACTGTGGCACACGGTATTTTCTTTTCATTGTCAATTAAATTCTGGCAAGTTGATCAGAAACCATCTGCAAGCAGAGCAGTGACAGGCCAGGGATTTTTTCTTTCTCATAAAGCATTATTATCCGAACATTATTATCTGAACATCATGATGCTTGTAGAGCCAATAATCAGTGTGCTCTCTCTGCTCATGTCTTATCAAAGTGAATGTTTGCATAGTGAGAACAAAGCTTCAGAGGAACTTTGAGGAAATGTCTGCATGTGCGCGTCTTGCATGATGCCACCTTTCAAAGCTGAGAGAAATCTCTGTGGTTTTGTGCATGTTTGATTGATTCCTTAAATTAATATTTGAGTTCTGCTTGCATTTTCATTTGATTGACACCTCAGTGGTTACCAAAACATGTACTGTATGTTGAAAAATGTTTTCTAAGCTATGTCTCAAGCTTTAAAGTGTAGCTTCTGTGCAAATATAATCACTGGTGGGGATTTTGTATACTCTTCATAGGATTAATCATAAGGTGGCCCTATCTAGCACAGAGGTTGGCATAAGGAAAATGGAAATAGCGTTTGAAAAATATCACAATATTGTCATGAGTAATCTCTTAACAATTTTTAGTTAAATACCCAGACACTATTGTCATTATTGCTGATATTGTTATGATCAACACCATTTTATTTCCAACAACTTTCAATGTAGCTTAAAGGCATAATCCATAATCCACTCCAGCATCAAAATTCAAAACAGAGGACTGGAAGCTGCCATTGATTGAGCTTTATAATCCCCAGAGGAAAATTATTTCGCAATGTGGGCACAGAAAAAGAACATCACAGTGTCACAAGTGCTTCAGAGATGCTGTTTGCAAATGACAAACACCCAGTTGGAAGCTTCAAAAAGAAGCCACACCACTATACTGTGCAACAGGCAGCATACATCAATATACAGAACAATACAGCACCCACCTGCACCCACCTGCTGTGTTTAAAGGTGTCAGATTGACAGGTCTTTACCAAGGGCATGTGTTCCATTAAGGGCACTGAGGCACCGCCCCTCCTGTAATTCCAATCGTGAAATACATATTTTAATGAAAAATCATTTTTGTCATTATTGTGTGTGTGTGTATAAATTTCAGTTGTTACTATCACATATAATACATAATTACAGAAATGTGTGATGACTAATGAAAAAGCATTCCCTATAATCTTTGTTTGTGTGCCAAAGGGCGTACTTTTCTTTTTATGCATAAATATGACCTAAAACATGATCAGATATTTACACAAGTCCTAGAACTAGACAAAGTGAACCCAATTAAACAAATGAGACAAAAAAAAAATTTTTTTTTTTCATCTTTTTCATTTATTTATTGGGGAAAATTATCCAATCTTACACATTTGTAGGAGGGGGCCCTGGGCCCATGGCTCTCTCCAGTTACAAAGGGGCCTGCCTTGGACCCAATATACCTGACTGAACAACTATTTTTGTTGTTTAGTTTAGTTGAATATTATGAATAAACTTTGTTTGTGTGTCTTGATAAAAATAAAAAGTCAGACTCAGATCAGGTCTGTGTCTTCTGCCGAGCAGAGATGAGCCCCCACACCTGCCAAGGAGTTCTCCCGTACATGCAGCAGACAGCACCAGTGGGGGCACTGTTGCCTGTTTGTAATGTCGATTGTAGTACCCCTCACCTACACTGCAGCATCAGTGTAGGTGAGCATGTTATGCAGGACAACACAGGCTTTAACCACATCCACAGCCTTGTCAGGGAGGAAATGTACGGGTTGTCCCAAAATCCTCCAAAATCCTCAATCACCCTCATGGCCCGTGAGTGGCAATAATTGTAGATTTTCTGTCCATCATCAAGGTTGACACCTGTAAGTGAAAAGACAAAAGTGAACACATTTGACCACATTGCAATTAACTAAAAACAGAGACCAAAATAACATTTTTAGATGATTTTACATGCCTCTATAAACAAAGACATGAAAGGCATGCTACATTTTGAGTGTGCATGGTGATGATTAAGGGAATAGCAAATGTGTTGATGTCAGTGTAGGTTACCTGGATAGGGCCACATCAAATGTACATTCAGTGGGAATACTGCATCCTCCAGGAACACATGTGGTCATAAGCATATAAATTCTTCCTTAGCAACGACAACCTCTAGGGCAGTGCATGTAGCCATGTTGGATAATGATGTCCTTCCAGTAACACTCGTTGACTTTCTGCTAATTGACAGAATATTTTGTTTGTATGCCCTCTGGCGTTTCGGAGAATACTGAAACAAACAATGCACTGAGCATAAACACCTCTGTGTATTCTCGTAACTCATGAGCTAATTAATTCTGCAAAAACAATCTTCTGCGTATAAGCATTTGTACATTCACAGCAGTGTGCAAACTCATTAGAGAGTGTGGATGTGTAAAGCTGCACTTTGCAGCTTAGTTGTATAAATACGCCTGTCTTGTCAACCTAAATCAATCAGTGAGGCTGCAGTAGAGAAGAGCATCCTATTTTTCTATTCCTCTGTCTAGGACCCAGTGGATTTACTCTCTCAGCTCAAATTAAATTTTGGTGTCAGGTATGGAATCCCGCTTAACACGAAATAGGGATTTAAAAATCATGTGTGAAATACAAACTGCCTCCTAAACTCCTCCTAAAAGTGAGCGACCACTCTGTGCAGAGAAATCTGAATATTTAATCCTTTGATGCTTGTGTCCCAAACAAACCAACCAATAAATACCAGTGTGTCATGTGAATTGAGCTGGCATCACCATGCAGGATTTCTCCATATTGAAGTTTAGGACCTGTGGGACTTTGCAACGTTTAATAAGTATCATCCACTATCATTTTCTGTGCGAAAGGCGATGAGCTGCAATCTGCTGTCCCTCTGGGACCTACACACCTCCAGGACACTGAGGCAAGCAGGAAAGATCATGGACAACTCCTCCTGCCCATAAACTTTTTGAAACACTCCCCACTGGCAAGACCAAAACCTCACACCACAAGAACAGTTTCCTCCCATCTGTAGCACCTCATTAATAAGGCCCAGGACCCCCACTGACACGGACTCTATCTCTCTCATGGACATTACATGTTATATTAACGTAAAACCCCATAATCTTAACATTGCACATCTGTGATCTTTGATCAATCATGACCTTTTTTGCACAGTGCATATACTGTTTACTCCTGGTCAGTTTTTTGTACATTTCATTTCATTCTCCTCTATTTAAAATTGAAGTAGCAGCTCTTCTCACTTAGAATATATTTGACATATTTTTTTATTGTAAATTCTTTCTTTTTTATATTATTTAGGATCACTTAATTTTGTGTATATTTTTAACTGTTATGCACCACCGCAACACTGAGGCAAATTCCTTGTATGTGCAAACCCACTTGGCAACCTGATTCTAATTCTGATAGGGTCCATGCATTACCATTTGCCTTGTCCCTGGCTGAAGGCCACTTCTTGTCTTTGTGTATCTATTGATAGAGTGTTATTCCATTTGTGTGCCTGAATTTCAGGGTAAGGCATTACCATGACCCCATTCTCAAACACACTATTGCTGCAATCGAGCAGCACTCAGCATCAAATGGAAAAGCAAATGGCAGCACCCAGGATTTGTCTCCACAGCACAGACCTGATTTTGCAAATGAAGGGATTAGAAGGCTTGAGTACAACGTCCCTGAGCGATATGAGTCACACAGGTTATTTAAAAGGTGAGCTGCTGTCTGGTCAGGGAGAATTGGTGGGCAAGAACATAGTGTCCATTGAGATTGCTTTGAAAATATTGCCTCTTAAGTGGTACATGAAAAGGCAAAAAAGTAAACAGTAGCTTATCTTAGCTACTGCGTCATGAGTGTTTATATAATTCAAAAGGAAGACATGGCCATCATTTAGACCTGAAGGGTTGCACATTTTGTGAGTTCATTGATATCAATCCCATTCAGCCCTCCTTGAGTGAAATTGAATGCACCATCCAGCCAAATGCACCACTGCTGTGGGGATGGTCAGCTGCGCTGGTGTCACTGCCGTAACATATGAGAGTCATTAAGGTTTTTCCAAGGTTGTCCAACAGGGCTCTCAATTATTTGGTTTTTTCATTTAGTACTGCAGCACAAAAATGGGCTTCCCCGCTTCAAAAGTTACTAAGTCATTCAGTGTCATTTAGAAGGAAAGCTTAACCATTTTCTCAAATGATTTTGGATCCTTATGCTGGAGGGCAACAGGATTCATTAAAAGATGACAAAAACAGCTGCACAGTGCTGTCTCATTCCTAGTTTCTATTTTATTTTATGTGAATATGGTTTACAACACTGTCCTGTGGGCGTTTTTCATCTTTCACAGCAGATTATTGCTACCGAGCACCTGCTAAGAATTTATGGGTGTGCCTCTTGAAGACTGTGTGATTGAACATAATTCTTTAACCAATTAAAACCCACAACCCCCTTTGGCTGTGGTCCAAGTTAAAGCAAATGGACTGTTTCATTGTTAGACCCTTGCAAGGAATTTGGACATAAAGTTTTCAAGGAATTATTGCATTATTGGACTGCCAGACTGTTTTGAAGCTGCACTAGTGGCATCACTATAATGATGGCCATGTAGATTGGTCCGTCTACTGCTTTAGTCCAGACTGAAATATCTCCATAACTACTGGATGGATTGCCACGAAATCTGGTACAGGTCTTCATGGTATCCAAAGGACCAATCCTAATGACTTTGGTGATGCTCTGACATTTCATTTAGCTCTCATGGCAGCAACTGTGAATACTTTGTGCCTCCTAACTGAACATATAACATTAGCATTTTAGGACTGCCAAATTTGTTTGAAAGGTGGGAAAATACAATATGTTAAACCTGCATTTACAATTTTCTTGGCTTTTTGGGACTAGTTGAACAAGTTAAAGTTTTGACACTTATCTATTATTAAACACAAAATTGACAATGATGATTATCACTGTGTAAAGTTCATATGGCAATTGTGTTTGTTAACATTCTTTTGGATGTTTCTAGTACCTTGTGAATGTAAGCCCAATATTGACTCTCCTTTTAGCTTTGGTTTGGTCTCCACAAACTCCTGAGAAAAATATCAGGCTCTTTAGCTGCTAAATGTTCCACTGTGTTCACCAACTAGTTTCTAGCTTTGTCTGACTGCTGTTTGGTGCTGAGCAGGTAGTGTACAGTGGGTTTATTTTTTCCCTGAAACAGCTGCAGGTGGAAATGAGATTGATGAGAGCACTGAAAGTGAACAGAAACTGCATAATTAAAATGGTCCATAGAGCTGAGGGGAAGCAATATTTGATCCATATAAAAATACTGGTCAATGCAGCTTTCATTTCAGTTCTGCCTTCTACCATGGTTATTGTAAAGATGTGATGTGATTTTTAAAAATGAACACAATGTCCAAAATGATGAGAGTCTAACCTAACAATGCATATATTTCATTATATATTACATTGACTTTTCAAAGTGCTAGCAGTTTTTGAAAGTTCTCCATAGTGGAAGTGTCCTCTTGGCAGAACAGTGGGTGGTAAAGGGTTAATGGATGATGTGCATAATTAAATGATGAGCTCCTGCTTCCTACTGCATGCCAGGTATCATTGCATTGTTAATGAGACATCTGCTAAGGACATACTTAACACTGAGATCTTTCCAAAGCTTGATAATAAAACTGGTGATGGGTAATAAAAATAATGTGGTATTTAATCACTCCCTCTATAGAAGATTGTCTTTAGATTTCTTTAGTTGAAACCTTGTTGAGGTCAGAGGTCAGGGTCATGCAGTTTCATTCAGATCCATGTGTGAAATGAATTGTATAACAGAGTGCACCTTGTGAAGAATTAATCGTGTATTGGTGGTTGTTCAATATTTAATGTCAGACAAAGCTAACGTGGAACAAAAGGAAGTCTGTGTGTTGTTTCCTCACACATGCACAGTCAGTGTGATCAAACTAAATCAGCACATTGATATTCGGCAGCCTCGCTACCAGCTGAGAGGTGTGGGCACTGAGGTGTGCTCAACATTCAGAGCCGTGTTTAATTGGTGTTCTCGGTTTTGCCAAAAAAGTAATCTAGTGCACAGCTGCAGTTTGTTATGTGGGCCTTTACTGATTGCCTGGAGCTGACAGTTTAGATGCATACAGCACAGCATGAAGCCCATTTTGAAAGGCAAATACAACTCCCACGCAAGAGAACTAGAGAAAAGTTATTGTGGTAACGAGATGAGTCTCATTGGATAGTTTTCCACCCGAGGTTTGCTATAAATCTGATAGATAAATAAGGCTTGTGCTGAGACAACAGCACTTTGTTAATCTCCCCCACTCTTTTTACCAGCGTTGCATAACATTTGGAAAAAAACGCCAGATTCAGAAATAATTTCCTATCGTAATAGTTGAAGATTATAATTTATATTGGCTGCCAGCATTTAGGTTTTGTAGTTACTCCAAGTAATGCAATTTCTCCCACAAAGAAAGATAAACAGTATCTGCTGGTTCTGTCATTGCCGACAGCATCTTAGCAAGCAGCACACATGAAACACAGCTTGTTGTTTCAACTTACCACCTGCAGTCATAAACTGACTATATGTACTGTTTTCACCCTCTGCAAACATACAAACTCAATGGAAAAGAGAACCTAGTAATGAATGTGAAATTGTGCGTGAGCCATCGTTTCATCTACTCAACCTCAGCAGTGATTAGAACTAGGGGTGTGCCCGAATACAAATACGTTATTCGGAAAAGCACAAATAATGTTTTTTTTTTTTATGAATATTTGTTTCATACAAATATTTTAAAAATTATTTGTTTTTGAGAAGAAAAAAAAACATGTCAAATAGCAGTGGGCAGGTTGGTTTCAGTCTCTCTCCTCTGCTCCACTGTTACATCTATCAGCAGGTTTCAACGAGGGGAGTCACAACCACCTGCTACATGACGCACATTTCCTAATATGGACATCAGTCCCAGAGTTGGGGGTGTTCCCCAGATATAAAGCTGAGCTACTGACACACTCCATACTCTATAACCTGTTGTTCCCCTTCTCCTTTCCACAAAGTTAGGTTGTAAAAAATAGGCAATAAATGAAAAGTGCAAAGCAAGAATTGCCTTTGAAGTTCTTCCCCACATGTTACACGCTGTGCTGTCTCTGTGTTATGGGTGTATAAATCGGCAGAGGTCTGTCTGCAATGAGGCAATAAGTAAAGTTTTAGCTCAGTAGTCAGTAGGGCTGTAGTCAGCCAAAGAAAATCTTCTAAAAAAAAAAAAAAAAGCACGTTATTATATCTAGATTAACTAAATCAGCCACAGTGCACCTGGTACATTCTATCTGGTAGCCTTATTAGCCTAAATGAATTATAAATACATATAAAAAGCTAGTATTTGCGGTATATTAAATCATTTTAACCTAATCATTTTGTACTGAAATGATAACAACAGACTCAGAGTCTCATTCATATGATTTCCGAAAATAGAACTACATCAACTGGTGATCCCAGCACAGGAATTATTGAGGACTTTTAAGATAATCGTTTTTGTCTTATTTTATTTTCATAAACTGGACCCTCCACTATTGTTACAGCCCGCATTGTGTGATGTCCGAACATAGAGCTGCGTGGCTGTGATCTGATCTCAAAAAGACAAAATAGACTATTAACTTGAAGCTTTTACTCTTAAGTACAAGAAGGCGAGTTCATTTTTTAAAAGAACATTTGTTAAACAAACCAGCTCAAGGTGAGAACAATTTAGGCAACATAAAAATTCTGTAACAGAAACGGGCTCAGCCGTTTGGATTTTTAATTATCAATAAGCTCAAAACTTGTGTAAAGGCTGAACACCGTTTAGCAGAACACCATAATAACAGTACCACAGGTTATTAAACATTTTTAAAAAATCTCCAAAACGAAATGAAGTGCCTAATTCAAACAAGGCATAGCAGGTTTCAGAAAAGAAAGCGCAGAATAGCGTGTTAGGCTCCACAACAAAATAAAGTGCCCAAATCCAAAAACCAATCATCAAAACGTAATAAATGTGCACAATTACAAAAGGGCATTAGCTTCCAAAACGAAATAATATGAAAAACAAGGAATTACAAAACTAAATTAAGGCGCACCAGTGGCAAGGGGCTGCATGGCGGTCTAAATCCCCAGTAAAAATAAATAAATAAATTACAAAGAAAACTTAAGCCAACATAAGTTCTAACAGCAAACAAAGTGGTGTTGTAGACCTGATACAACTTAACATATCAATAGCTTTTTGCGTATAGGCTACTCGCTCACAAATATAGAGTGTCCACAGACTAGATTCATTCACAGTTTTTTGAGTTGTGTGCTAGAAACACTAGCAAGTTCACGTTCTTTGGAAGGAGGCAGCTTCTTGATTTATTGACAATAAATCCTGCCTTGGAAAAAATGCGCTCAGAAGGCGTGGCGGTCGCAGGGGTACAGAGTGTTCGTTTTGCTACTTGGGCCAGACACAGGTATCTGTCTTCGTTTTTTTTCCACCACCCCAATGGTCCAGAGTCAACTTTGGTTTTGTCTTGAAGATCGTCTTTCATCTCTTCTGTGCTTCTCCCACGTGATTCTGTGTAAACCAGGTTGTCCTCATCTCTGCACAGCAACATAGCTATGTCCTTCTCCTTGTCAGTTTTCTGGTTTTTTTTCTCATGTTCCTCCTCCTCAGCTGAGGGTTCACCGGTGCCTCTGGTTGCGCTGCGCCGCATTCCACTGTACTGTACTAAGATCCAGTGTACTGCTCTAGCTCCTCTTAGTGAAGTTTGGGTCCGAAAGCACTGCAGTAACGGGCCAGCGTTGCTCAAGCAGCCGCTCAATCATTGAATATGTTGAGTTCCAACGTGTAGAGACATCTTGTATCAGTTCGTGTTGAGGGACATTTTGCTGCTTCTGCTTCTCTTTTAGCCTGGTTTTTGCTTTGTGTCCCTTTTTGAAATGTCCCACCAGATGTCGTGCAGCAGCTACGGTGCGACAAATCGGCTCCTGTTTGAGTGCAGGATTAATACAGAGCTGCAAGGTGTGTCCAGCACACCTGATGCTCTGCACATCTGGCCATTCATCTGACTCCTTTAGTGTCTCCATGCAAAGAGCCATACTAGCCGCATTGTCACTCACAACACAGGCTCTCTTTGCTCCTGGAATTCCAAAGGAATCAGCAATTTCACTTAGTTGTGTGGCAATGTTTATGCCCGTGTGTGCCTCTTCCATCTGTTTTGTCTCAAGAACAAGACCCTGGAGTTTCCACTCTTCGTTAATGAAATAGGCAGTTACACTCACGAAAACACCCCATCTTGTAAAAAAGTTGAACCATTTTCACAGGTAACTTGTTAATCTGTCCCTCCTGCTGCAGGAAATAATGGATTAATCCTGGAAAGGTACTGATGTAGCACTTTTCTCCTTATAAAAATAACACGGCGATTAGTCGACCAATGAGAATTTAGTCGGATGAGAGCATATCGACCAAATAATCGACTAGTCGACCAGGAGACTACAGCCCTAGTAGTCAGCACAGTCATCTATGATCTGGGAGACTCCAGTTCGAGACCTGGTGTGGGGACCTCCTTCACAAGATAGTTTATTCATGAACATTTAGACTAACACTTTAATTTTCTAAAATTAAAAGCTTAATAAAAATAAAAACAGGATTTTTAAGCCTCTTTCCACTTTTATTTGAATACAAATACAAATAATTTTTCTGCCTTAACAAATACAGATACAAATACAAATACTGGGCCCTGTGCAAATCCCTAATTAGAACAGTGGAAGGTTACATGTGTATCTATGGTTCTCTGAGCGTCATCTGGTAAAAAAGTTGAACCTGGATCTTTTTTTTTTTTTTTTTAAAGTTCAGAACTTAATGAACATCATCAAATTAATAAACAACAATGACAGGGTGATGGCATGAAATATAAATTACACATATAGTAAATTTAAGATAACTTAATATATAGAATTATATATATAAAAATGAACTGAAACCAGCCTTCTTGTATCATATTTAATCTTTATTTATTTAAGCAACATGGCCATACTAATGCAGTCCCTTACATTTTTTGGAGGACGGTTTTCTGTGTGAATGCCTGGTAAGTTATGAGGAGTAGAAGCAATATATATATGATATCATATGATATATAATAACATGATTTCCAAGGATACTGGGCTGGATCTGGTTAGAAAAGGAAAATCCTGTCTATGCAGTCAAGTGGAACATTATAGACTTTTAAAGGCCCAGCAAACCAGGTGAAATACACGAGAAAAACCTACCATACTGGAGATAAAAAATGAAACTTAAATTAACCAGCGTGAGATATAGTAGTCAAGTCCATCCAGCTGCAGGGCCTCTGCTTCTTCCCTCACTGTGCAGCTTCACATTTAAGAAGTAAATCCTGCTTCTTTAATTTATCCTCACTCTCCTCATTGCACATTCATTGAATTATCACAAGACCAAATAAAAAGAAGGCACGATTTCCGATTGAAGTCTCACTGAAATCAGGAAAAGCAATAATGAAACCAAACAAGCCAAAGAAGCAGCCAGAGACCTGGATAGTCAACTTGAGATTTCCAATTAAGTCCCACAGATCTGCAAGAAATAGAACCCAGACTTCAGCTGTTCTGCCTGCTGTGGAACAAAATATATTTGGATTACCTGCTGCAGGGAAAGGAACAAGGTTGTTCAAAGGAACAAATAAGATTTCTAATTGTAAATTGCCTTTTCCTCCTGTAAGGGATGACTGTGTCTTTGTTAGCTGATGGGTTGTGCTTTTCATCATGTGGAGAATTTTTATCTGGTGTATTTGGCATTTAAATTTTATGGTTTTGTATTGATTCAGTGTCAAAAACCTCAATACTGCTGTTTTCATTCAAATATTGGGCAAGTTTTTAGGAATTCCAGTTAAATAAATGAGAATGAGCATGTCTCTATCTCTTAGCTTTAGGCAAGAAGGATGTGAAAAGATTATAAAATAAAAAGGGCACGAGTAACTCTCATACTTCCTTGCTCGCTGCTGCTTTAAAAGTATTCCTAAAGTATTCATTTATCATTTCTGATCTATGTGTACCATGTGCTGTCTTTATCGAATGTCATTGTGATAGAGATTGGGGGGGGGGGGATTGTGTTCTTGAACGGGATATGTACAAGGATGTGTTCTTGAACGGGATATGTACATCCACACCAGCCCCCACTCTTCATATTCTTTATTTTTGGGCTTTCTGGGGGTGTGGAGTGATATAACAATGAGTGGCAGCATGACTGCTTTGCCTACCACAGTAGTAGCAGAAGATACTGCAAGTCCAAGTTTATTCAAAAAGTCAGTTTCAGTAAACTATCAGTTTTCAGTTGGTTTTACAAAATGCCAACATTTCCATCTTAGACATGTGTAACTTTTGTATAATAATTCAGCTTTTTTTTTTTTTTTTTTAACAATTTTGGCATTACCACTGTGAAAATGTGCATAATCACAGGTGGATAGAAATCCACCAACAGAATGTTTTTGCCATGCTAGTGTTGTGGTTGGGTGGTCCACCACTTTTGTCCAAAATATCTCAACACCTTAGGATAGATTGCCATGATTGTTTTTACAGATATTCATGGTCCCCAGAGGATGAATCCTAATTATTTTGGCAATTCCCTGACTTTTCTTCTAGCATCATCATGAGGTTGACATTTGTGGTTGTTAGTGAAATGTCTCAACAACTATAGAATAGATTTAAATAATATTTGGTGGTAAAGACCATGATATGTGGTTGAATATTCTGAAAGCTAGTATGTGGACCTCCTTAGCTTGGATTATTTTGTTACATATACTGTTCAAGAATTAACCTCCATGCTCAGATCAACATTTGCATTTTCTTGACAGGTGACCTCTTGTGGTCATGGATATAGTAAATGGTCTGACATTGCATGTCTGACTCCTAGGACCACAGTTTACCTTCAGTCTCCTACCAATTACACCAGATGAGAAAACGCTAATTTTTGTATGGTCATAAGATTTATTTTGGGAGGCACTGGAAATCAACATAGTATGTCATTCATACTATTCATATCAGGTTTTGTTGACCTGTCCAGTCTAACTGCTCAGAATCTCCAACATATAAACAAATAACAACAAATAAAGAAATCCTCCAAAGAAAAACTTTGTTGAGTGTGCATTAGATGCTTGGACCAAACAACAAAATGAACAATGGCAGAGAGATAATGTTCATTTTAGGGGTTGGAAAACAAGATGTAATGTAAGCAACAATATGTCTTCACTCTATGGGGTCTTTCCTGGTGTGATAGGAATCAAATCTATTTCATGGAGGTAAATGTACCTGCCTGCCACTCTAATCGCTCTCTGTTCCGGTCTGAATCTGATGATGCCACCTTCTGTTTTTTGTATTAAAATAGCATAGCAGCCCCAGACAGTACTGATGGGCTTTTATTGCTTCCTCATGGCGTCATTGGAAAAGTAGTTTTCTATCTTCCATGGTGCTTGTGTGACTGAATGAAAGGAAGCTTCTCCGCCTGCTTGCCTGTCCGCTGAGGTACCATCACTCTCCCATCACCTCAAGGTCACTTGATGGAAACAGCTGTGACCTCCTTTTCAATAATGTCTGACCAGAAAGCAGAAAAACAACACAGAGCTCACAAAAAAGCTATCACTGTTGTATGGTCCACTAAGTCTCCTTCTAGATTCATGAATTGTTCATGCTTTTATAGATTTCTTTGAGTGTGTACAAAAACTACACATGCATGTTTAATGTTTAAATTCCACAAGGAAAATGAAAAGGTAGTATATTTGAGACACATTAATAAAGGAGTATAACTGAATCTGCAATTCAAGGCATATAATCTGAAAACTTTGACAGAATTGAGGGAAATCAGAGCTCCAGCTGTAGCCATAGACACTGGCTGTGACCACAGTGTGAGTGGGCACCCAGTGCTCTGGCCATAGCTGTGGCTGTATGGGGCCAAAACAGTGACAGTTAAATTTTGGCATTGAAAACAAAACCTGAACTGAAAAAGGAAACAATGGCATTGAAACACTTGAATTGGAAAAAGTTGTATTGGCAGTGAAACAAGTTCCACTGAAAAATAAAACACAGACGTTAAAAAAATTACAATCCTACAAACTTCATTTTGATTTTTTGTGTTTTCCAATGTCAGTCTTCAGATTTTTTTCTTCATGTCTGTTTTTTTAGAGACAGTTTTTATTTGACTCTACTTTACTTTTACTTTTTCAGTGTCACTGGTTTTCAGTTTCAACTTTCTGTCACTGTTTTGGCGTAGAAAGGAGGGCCCTTGCTGGGCCTACATTACCCAATATGCCATTTGGTCCATTGGTCTGTTAGTTTGTGAATGTAAATATGTAAATATGTAAAAGTATGTAAATGAAAATATGTAAAATGAAGCTTCATGTTTTTACTGGACAGAACAACAGTGCTGCCTTTGGGGCTCTATATGTACAGATATCACCACATTGCAATAAATATAAATGTATTAAAAATGAACAGATCAGTCTATATTAAATTTTGTTTTATTATAAGCTATGTAACAGTTTGGATTTTTATTATAGCTAGATTGCAGACTGAATTACATAATTTACTGCATCTCTCTGTCAATGAGGTTATTTTTTGTGAGAAAAAAAGTGTTATTGGAGGTTTGAGTTAAGGTTATTTTGTCACAGTACAGTCAGGTAGGTGTATTGAGGACTTGGCAAGTTCGACTCCTGAGTGCAAACTTCCAAGGACAGGGGGAAGCTTAATAAAATAAAACGAAATTCAATAGAGACAAACATGAAGGGAAATGTATTATTGGATTTGGAGCATATTTCTTTAATGTTTGTACTTTTGTTTTTGTATGTGTTTTGTCCTTAAGATCGTAATATTCGCCAAGACAGTGTTATAAAGTTATATAAGTTTTAAAGTCACACAAATCAGCCATTTCAATTCACTGCATCTGCATAAGCCCAGCGTGTTATTAGTGTTGCACACATTAAAAACTAATGTGTCACAGCCTTGCTAGTCATAACATCCCCAGCCATAGCTACAACCATAGCCATAGTTACTATGACAGCAATACCCAATCACAGCCACAGCCACAGTCAGCAGTTATCTTTCCATTAGCTGCAAAATTGCAGTCAAGTTATCTGCAGGGACCAGGATATATTTTCAGCTGCCATCTCAGCACAACATGACTAATGTTAGCTAATACCAATGCATGGGCATCACTCTCAACCTAGACTGACACCTCGCTAACATTAACTAATGAAATGAATGGTACCGCATCTAGCTAACATAAAACACATTTACCATTAGGTATGACATGACTGCTAAAGTGTTGACATTTTTTACCTTATACATGGTAACTGCGGTGAAACAAGCTAAGTTTTGTTTCAGTGCTCAAGTCACAGCTAGTGGCTATGGCTGCACTCGGTCCTGCAGCAGAATGGGCCTGTGCATTCAGAATCATTTTGGCCAGCTTCACAATACACCCTTATACAACAAACAACAAAGGTGAAAAACCATGAAATGTCAGATTAAAATGTCACAAAATGCCCCTTCATTCTATCCCACAAGCCTGACTTTGAGCATCAGACCTTGCCCACTTATTTCATTCTGTAATAAAAGTAAAGGCAGCCGTACATAGCCAGCCACAGTGAGTGACAGCCCAGGGAGGTTTTCCATCATTTATCAGCAGGGACCATATTACCATCAAGAGGTCGCCCCTTACATCCAGAATGTCTGCGGAACAAAGCTGCGACCTGCCAGTTAGATGACAGTTAATCACATCGACCATCGAACGGCTGTCAGGGATCGCACCCAGTCACTTGCTTTCATCTGTTTTTCAAGTCAGGACATGAACAATTTACAGCTATATTTGTGCTGCAAGACAGTACGGAGGGCAGAGACTTGACTGCTGAGTAATTAAGAGGGAACCACAGGTATCAGTCATGGCCTGAGAACTACTGTATGCTTCAATTACCAAAATTAATTGAATTCAAACAAAAGCTCAGTGTGGCACCAGCAGAAGGCAACACCATGTGTCTCCAGTCAAGTAATACACATGGATTAATTAAACATTGGCTGTCCTATCTTAATGTCAGACTGGCTCTCACATACAGATACAGAAATAGAAATGAATCTAAAAGGTATTGGTGTTAATAGGAAAACATGAAATAACATTTTTTTCTCAAAGGAGAGAGCAACAGTCTGGCTTTGTGTTCACAGAGGAGCCGAGAGATCAATAATGCATCTAAAATCAGTGAATCCCAGTGATGTTGCAAAGCAGCAGAAAATGCTGCTGAGCTGCAGACACTCCCAATCCTTCTGAGCTCTGCATTGTTGGCCCTTTGTTTCCCCTGAGGCCACACAGTATCTCCCTGAGTCCCTGAGGGTACGCCCCCATCCCTCATCCTTTATCCCTTATCCATACCACTATACCTTCAGAGCGGAGCTTGAAAATCCTCAAGGGACTATTGTTTATCAGTTTGGAGCGATGGAGTCACTCACCTTCTGTACATTTTTTGTACATCTAAATCAGTTTCCTTCCATCATATTATGTCTTGCTTACATTTAAGGAGAAATCTGCCCATGTTCTTCAGTATACCAATATAACACACTGTAGGTTATTTTAACTTACCATAACGTTTGCTAAAAGGTTATGTCATTTTATGAAATTAAAGACTGAAATTTGTGAGAGATTTATGAGAAAATTTGTGACCTGTTTTTAAAGATTCAGGGCTCAGGGTTGAAGCTGAAAATATGCTTCTCTGAAGATACACGTAAGCATCTCTGCAAACCAACGCAGAAAAAGGTCTTATGGATAGGTTGACTGGTTGACTAAATTCCTATCGGGAGGCAGATCTGAAGCAGAGAGGGAAACAAATGTCTTACATACAAGAACAGAAGAAACAGCCATGCGAACATCTCCGAGTGACCTCACCAACATGCAGCCCAAAGAAAAAACATCCAGCCTTAGTGGGAAGTCAGGAAGTATTGAAGGACAGACTAACACATTGTTAGTTTTGGTATTTTCATGGGATTCCTTGAGAAAGAATTAAAAGCACAAACATTATACAATGTCTAGACAGGCTGCATAGTTAGCGGAGCAGCAGTAGCTTCAAGGCTTTCGGTACAAGGCACGTTACCGAGTGTAGATCAGAGCCCAACACACAATCACTGTAATTACCAGAAGAAAATAGACTTATAAAATATTCTTTAGGTAGCAGCTATGCAAATTTACTTGCATGCTGTAGTGAAAAGCAGGCAGGACAGGAAATAGCAAAGGCTCCGAATGGCAGCATTCCACTGCTTCTCTGTTCCCTCTCCAAGAACTCTCTATCTTTAGTGTGTCTTTGTAGACAAGACAATGAATTGTGCAATGGGGGATACAGGCACACATTATCGTACAAAATCTTAGTCACACAAAAAGTGACAGTAGTTTTGTTAAATATAAAAAAAACAGCTTGAGAGAGTTCAAATCCAACATATTTCCACACCTTGGCACACCTAGCCAGTCACTCCCAGCGGGTTTCAGACGCTGTTAGATGATCCATAAGGCACTTTGTTTGAAGCACACTTAAGCATATAATCAATGTCCTTGAATGAGATGTCAGTCCCAACCCCTCTCTCAAATGCGCTGGACAGTCTTGCGACTTTATGTGTCAAAGTTCAATCACATTTGAATCCAGAGAAAGAGGTTGGATCAATTTGCGTCCTGAAAGGAATACGTCTCTCACCCTTCGTCAGTGAAATGGGAGGCAGATCTTGCTCTGACCACACCTACATACTGTATATCTTTTAACACTTTAGGGACAGAAATGTAATGATGACTGAACATCTTCACGACTCCTTGCTGTTAGATTCTTTGTAACACTGATTCACACGTAGTGACTAATTCATAAGGGGGATGCAAGTGCACTGCAACCTGCCAAGCACAAAGTGCGGAATAAACATGAATCTAGTTAATCTCACTAATAGGAGTCTAAGTGCTGTGCTCTGACACCATGATTACACTGACCATTTGCACTAGTGTGTCAGCACAGATAAGTCATTATTTGTTCTGCTTAAGAAATCATCTATCATTACTGTGTTCATTTTATTAATGCTGCAGTGTGCTTTTATGATTTAAACCTGTCTGACCTGCTACAAAGCACTGTACCAGTAATTGCTAACGATGCTTCATGGGTGCTTAAATGAGGCCAAATTAAAGGCAACCCTTGAAACACTCTGCTCTCATATCATTGCTTCTGTCTCTCTATTTACAGTCCATGGAACCTTCGAGGAAGAATTTGAAATGCCATTTACTTGAATAAATCAGGGGTTTAATCACAAACAGATTTGTTGCAAAGACAGTGAACACACCATGTAAGCCTTGGAACTCTGACTGGTTCCTCCACTGATGCTTCCCCTGAGTTTATAGCTAACAGCCTGACAGACGGCTGCTGCTGCTACAAAGATGTGAAGCTGGAAGACAGAATCTTAACTGTTCTTTTCCCCCAGGGGGATTTAATTTTCTAGACCCAAGAGAGAATCTCTGTCCACTACAATGTCACCGCCTGAAAGACCGACTGGGGTCTCTGACATTATATCAAAGACTCCTTCAGCTCTCGAGTCTGCCAACTAAAA
The DNA here is from genome assembly GCF_914725855.1 of Thunnus albacares. Classification (NCBI taxonomy): domain Eukaryota; kingdom Metazoa; phylum Chordata; class Actinopteri; order Scombriformes; family Scombridae; genus Thunnus; species Thunnus albacares. Next base: position 4,896,756 of record NC_058124.1, read on the forward strand.
CCCTCAGTTTTCGAGCCAGTGGATGACATGAAAAGTGGCGGACTCTCACTTCAGTTGGTGGCTACAGAGAAGAAGCATGTGCCATACATGAAAATCAGAAGCTTTTAGTCATGGCAGGCAAGAAAAAGAAAGATAGGAAATAACCAAAAATTCAATGTTTTTCACTGCTTCCATTTTAGTAAATAATATGCTTTCTCCTCTCACTCGTATAGTTTTTCCCTTAAAATTCCATACATACTGATGAAATGTCTTTTACAAGGTCAAACACATGGCAACCATGAGCTAATTGGTAGTAAATTTTAAAAGAGTGACTTAGTAGCTCTTTCCTTGACCTCAGAGGATTGCTACCATGATGGACAATGTGGGAGATGCCTGTGGGAGTTGCTTAAAAGATTATAAAATGATTGCATGTACGGCACAGTACTTCAACAAGTTGTGTCTCAAGGGAAGGATTTTCTCACACATGCTTGTAACAGGAAAGCTAAGAGAAATCACAGAAGCCATCCTGGACAATTTCTGCCCGTGTGGAGCAGCATCATAACCGTATCACACATACCATTATTCTGGTGCCCTAGGGAATCAGTGGTAATAAGAGCTGTCCAAGATGGCAGCGTGCCAGCAGCTTAACTGTCTCCTGAAACACAGTGATTGGATCAAAGTTCACAAATTACTCTAGTTTGTCATAATGAAAGTGGCTTATATTTATATGTTATGTTATTGAAAGTGACAGATGTTCAATACATGCTGAACCTTTAGATGTCTGGTACCTTTTATATGAAACTGTTTTTGGACCAACAAGAAAACTTCTCTGGTGCTTTAAGCGACATGCTAACGTCAGCATGCTAACATGCTCATGTTTAGCAGGTAATGTTTACCATGTTCACCATCTTAATTTACCATGTTAGCATGCTAACTAATATGAAAAACACAGTACAGCTGATGCAAATGTCATTAGTTTTCCAGGTGTTTACTCATAAATCATAGAATTGGACAGATTGAAAGTTTGACTTGATATTAGTTCTAGAGGAAATGTTAATGGATCACCAAAATCTATTCATCCTCTGGGGATCATAAATGTACAAACATTCAAGGTTTTCCATCCAATAGCTGTTGAGATATTTCAGTCTGAACTAAAGCAGTGTTCTGACTTATCATCAGACAAAGATTTCTATAGAGTCAAACCACTAGCATGGCTAAAAATGGCAGCCCAGAGATGGCAGAGAAGCTAAGGCCCTGTTTACACCTGGCATTAACATCAACAACACGTCTCGGATGATCCGATCACAAGTGGACAGCTCTATGTACGTCTGTTCACGCCTGGTGTTGTGATCTTGTGATTGGATCTCACTTCCTTGTTCTATGTGCAAATAAACACGGACATCATTTCCATTTGCACAGACCAAATGCGTTGCTTTTAACTGGTGGGGGGACCGGGGGTCCATGTACCATCCATCTAAAGCTGTGTTCAACTTGTTTGATAACAGGATAAACAAACATGCAATGCATTGTGTCCCCTCACGAAAATCAAATGCCCGTCCTATCGATTTACTCTAGCACCACATCTGAACATATAGATATATAGAACAAATATAGAGTTATATGCAGCGATCTCATCGCAGCTGCATCTCCACATTCAGAGACACTGTGCACCTTTACACACGAGGCACAGCAGTGTAACTTCATTGATTATTTAAATCTCTGACTAGCCGACAGGATTGGTCAGGATCTAATGTTAATTAATTTTCTGTTCTTCTACACATCCAATGGGTCAGCTGTTACACGCACAGTCCAGGTTCATACTGTTTGGAGTAAAGCAGTTGTCCTCCTGATAAATCCTGAGCTCATTATGTCGAGCAGCACAGCAAAACAAAAAACTTGACATGACAGAGGAAACTATCCAGCAACGTTTAGCTTCTGAAATATGTTTTTAGACAGACAAGCAAAAAATCAATGGTTTAATTTCTATTCTACTTGTAAATTTGATGAGGAAAACCGGTTAGGTGAACGAGAAAAACAGGAAAAAACGGGAAGTGGATTACGTTTTTTTAATTCACACGACAAATGGCAAAAAAAAAAAAGAATTTCTTTATCCTGTTATTAAACAAGTTGAACACAGCTTTGGACGGAGGGTTCACGCACCAGGAGGCAGCAATGCACTTTCTGTGCCTAGTCTGCTGAAAAATAGACGTCAGTTGAGTAGGTGGTCCTTCGATGTGGCCCAGGACACATTGCGTTTACAGTGCTAAATGAATGTTGCCAGATGTGGCCCAGACCATCTCCGAATGTGGTCTGAGTGATCGGATCTCAATGCATCCTCAATGCATCTTGGGTGTGTTCATACCTGTACTTAGAGCTGTCCACTTGTGATCGGATCACCCAAGACAGATGTTAATACCAGGTTAAACAGAGCCTAAATGTTGAGTTGAAAAATCCTGCCTCAAAGGACATTTTGGTATCTAATAAAGTCTTCAAAGTGGACTTTGAAACTGGATGCAGAGACGCAGAGATCAGATTTGCCTTGATATAGGGGGTAAGACCCCTATGGGTTTTTAGTGCACTTTTACACCAACATTAGCACTACTGCGGGCTACGTTGGGCTGCGTTGGTGTGGTCGTGTTGCTGTTAATTACCAAGACAGCAGTTTGCATCCTTTGACCCCAGATCGTACATCTCTGTACAATTATTGCAACAATAATTTTCTTCCTCGCAATATGAAGTAAGCAGCAAATTTACACAATGCTAAGACACACAGTACCAGGTAACATACCTGGTATGCATGTCAGTAGTTTTTCAGGTGTTTGCTCATACCTGGGATGGTACTTTTTTCCCCATACATTTGTCTCACTGAAATATTTGACGTCTGTGTTCTGCTCTGCAGGCTATTTTTGCTGGGAACAGACCCTTAGAAGTAACAGTAATTACTGTGTTGGGCGAATGTTGTTTTTTTCTGACAGAATCTGTGCAACATTAGCTGCACTATTGCACTCAGAAAAAAGGAGGGGAGCTGTGAAAAGCAAAAAAGTGAGAGAATTTAATATGCTCAATATGTGCACAAATACAGGCACTAAATGGTATGAAGAGCACAGAAAATGCTTGGATCAGCAGCTACTCTGGATTGCAACGTGTTTCAAGCCTGGCGCTCTTCCTCAGGCAGGATTGACGCTATTGCACTTCTGACATTTGCTTCTTATATTTTATGGTTTTGGCTTCAGTCAAACTGAGGCAAAAAACCAAACCAAGTCTGCTTGACTGTGAGTCGTCAAGCAGCTGTGTGATATTTGCTCAGTGGATGGTAAATGGAGGATAGGGGGGAGCTACCGGTGTTGGTCTTCTGCAAACACACTCTCTGTGGTTTTAAGTGGCCCACTGATGGAGAAGACACAACAGTGACTGGGCAGCCAATTATTTTATGAGCTGGATGACACATGGCATGGGGATGAAGCTTTTAGGCAGTCAGCATTGGCAGCATCACTAAATAGCTTTCAGTATGCGTGAAAAGGATGACTTTATGAGATAAACTCGCTCTCTGTGCTGGCTATTCCTGGCATCAGATTCCCAGCCTGGCACAATGCAGCTGCACCCGTTGTGTCAAGACAAATAAAAGCTTATATAAACACAGTACATCTGCTGAACATTATTTTTTGTATCAGAGTTTTTCTCTGTTGAACAAACTGCGCCACAGAAATGACAAATAACACACGCTTCTGTGGCGACTGTGTCATCAGGATTTTCCTCTCAGCGGCACCGAAGCTCCCATCAGATTGGGATACTGTGTACACACTAAACAGCGTCAGTGTGGCTCTGTAATGGTACCGCGAGAGAGGAGTGGAGGGCTGAAATGAGAAGAGTGGAATGGCAACATCAGGGCGCTAATTAGATAGCTTGCTTTGGCCTCAGAGTTTGGAAATTAGAGCTGAAGGCGGGTCTCCTAGGTCCACAGTCAACACTGCTTTGAGAAAACCAGACCCTACATCCTGCCAGGAGCTAATCAGATTTTCCTCTTTCCTTTCCCTACAATGCCCTTTCCTTGGAAGTCAGAATGGCAAAAGACAGCTAGAGATGTGATATAAAAGATTCAATTTTCTTTGTATTCTTTGTCTGGGTACGGATTCAGTTGTGGATCATGAGAAAACTGAAAAGGCTCTAAATAATTTAAGAGGATTTCATGTTGCAAGTTATTATAGGATGTACTGTACATCTCCCAAAAGCCTTCCCAGGAAAATAAAACACTCAACTGTATGCTCCCGAAGTAAATATTGTTTGATTTAGCCAAGTGACAGCCAGCAAATCTGTCGGGTCATGATTCACAGAACAAATTATTATTAGTTTTGTGTGTGTGTGTGTGTGTGTGTGTGTGGGAGGGGGGGTGGGGGTGGGGGGGCAATGGCTTTGTGAATTTAGTCCACACACACATCCTCCCATGCATCTATCTGCTGCTCTCACAAGAGGTCGAAAGGCTACTTCACTATTTAAATTTATGAATCTGAAAAAGAATAGCTCCAGGCTCAGATCTCATCTCCTACTCACTTGGCAATCCAGACATACACTTATCAAGCCCGTCACTCCAATAATTGAAATGCATGACCAATTTCATTGCCCATATCTATAATCTTTTTTCATTAGAGCAAATTGCTTTTTGATGGAACAGGCAATTTCATCATACAAGACCCTTGCCATGTGTAATGTGGGGAAAACTTTAAAATGGAGAGAGGAAGGAAGTCATCAGTATTGATACTGTATATTCTAGTTCTGTATATTCTATTCAAGTTATCGGAAAAATGGTCATGTGTGTGACCTTTTGACATATAATAAACAGAACCCTGAGGGACAGGTATGGAGATGGAGACCGGACCAGTCATATATACATACATACACACACACACACATATATATATCAAGCATGAAAATGAATATTGGTCGATACATTCGATTGCTCCTCTTTATTATCGTTTGGGGAATTCTCTCTCTTAGTATACTTATAGCGCTGGATCAGGCTGACAGCTCTTCAAACAAGTCATGAAAAGAAAATATAACTCAGTATTGACCAGAGGAACAGCATGCAACAAGATTTATATGTATGTTTTTTTTTGTCTGGCACCATCTTACTTTATCTTCACCAGGCTCTCAGGGACAAACACCAAATCATCATATTGCAGCGCTGACTTGTTGATAGACTAGGTGTTGCGTGAGCTTTGGATACCCTTTTGTCCAAATACTGGTGATTTGCTAAAAATGTTGGAGCCACCTGTCAGGACAGGTTTATGCTTTCAAATCATAAACACATTTGGTATTTGTGTGTGTTATTTGTCTTCATGTTGGTCACTTGTATTGCACTATAAATGGAAAAAAAGACTTATTTGTGTGTGTGGGAGAGTCATTAATTTACTAGACAAAAATAAAGGAAGACAAATAGAATGTTTATGAGTTACCAATTTGCCTGTGAAATGACACTTCACTGCTGCCACCTAGTGCCTCCAAAACATAAAATCTTTCTTCCATCTTTTAACATGTTCCAAGTCTGGTTGGATGAGAGAAAAGTCTTATACATCCATCATCTCTGGTTTGGAGACATAAAAAAATGCCATTTAATGAAGTGAAATTAAGCATAGTAAAAGAATACATTAGATTTCACCTACAAAAATAATCTGGCATACAAGCAGGCAGTGAGACTCCTAAATGACCTGCACTCTTCCTTTTATTGGTTTTGAGTCACTTGCAAGCCACAACATAAAAATGACTAGAAGAAATAAAAGGAAATGATACAATAAAAGGCAGGCAGAACATAAAAACAAACATTTCTAAGCTGTACCAGCAGGGGACAGTGATGCCACATCATAGAATATATGGCAGGACCAGACACCAGGAGGATGAGGGGGGTATAAAACTCATACAGCATGTCACGTTTCTTTTATTCTACATAAGTGAAAAGTAGATCTCATTGCTTTTACTGCCATTGACAGAATCTTTCCTATGCTATCATGTGGAATGTGAAAATGAAGACTGCACATGTGCCCTGCAATATCACACTTATTATGCCTTGAAGGTAAATCCAAGACAGAAAAGGCTAGATCCCCTCCTGAACTTTCTTTTTTAACAAGCCTCTGTGACAGATGGTTTCTATAACCTGCAGCTACAGTAGAACAAGAATTTCTCCATATTTCTTTCAAAAGTGCATTCAGTCTTCTCAGGCAGATGTCCCTTTTGAAGTCTAATTGAAAGTAAATATTGTACTGTTTGAGATTAGAAGACAAGAAGAAGAAGAGTTGTTGCCAATGATTCATCATGAGTCAGGACCACATTAAGACACTTTTAGGGCCCTAGGGTAAAAAAAAAGTTGTGGGGCCCTATTGGCACCCTGCACCACCACCATTATCTCTTCTTGCCATAGCTGAGGCTCACTGTTGCTGTCTACAATTTAATACAGGCGCATTAATTTAGAACAGCAAACAAACACTGCCATAGGCGTCCGGTTAAACTGTCTGGTTACTAAAAGTTAATCCACCAACCTTCCAACCAACCAGGATCCAGAATTTTCAATGGCCATGGTATAAATAGGAATATACACCACATGAGCACAATATAAACTTACATAAGGAAGGTACTAAAAGTATTTTTGAAACAGGGTCCTTCTATATGAGACAGGGGCTGTGAAGGTCTGAGGGCCCTGGGAGGTTGTCCGCAATGTCCGGTTGATAATCTAGCCTTGTCCTGAGTCACTTAGCTAATATTATTGTTGAGATTTATGGAAAAGGAGTAGTGGTGCTACATCACACAATAAAAGCCACACATTTAATTAGTGATGTGATTATTTAAACAGTCGTCTTAATGAGATTAGATGTGTCGGGATCTGTCTGATTAATTTAACTCAGCAGATTGCACTTCCCACCTCCGCTAACCAACTTCCTGAGGGAAACCCTGAAGTGCTATTTATCTATTAGTGATATAATGAATGAGATATCTGTTTTGGTGTATCGTCACTTCCTTGGAAGTAAACTTTTGTTGCAGTGTGCTGACATCTTTTTTTTCTGTGACTTTTTGTCTGTGTCTCTTGTGTTTTTGTCTGCTCAGTCATAGTTGCTATTGCTTGTCATACTGATATGTTATTTTCCCACAGAAACAACAACCATAATGCCTATCACTTCCCTGTGCACCAGCTGATTGTATCAGCAGTCACAGCCCAACCAGTCCAGCTACATTGTGTGTTACAATCGCCATTACTGTATACTGAAACATAACCTGAATACTTTGCTCATGCCACTGGAAACAATGATTCCCAAGCTTTTTGGCTTGTGACCCCTTAAAATGAAGGGTCCACTCTTGGCCCCTAATCACACATTATGGTCTCAGTGTGGACATGAGTTGTGAGCAGTTCAAGCAAGAAGTCATTTTTCCTTTGTAGGATTCTTAGCCGGCTGCACCAGATGTTTGTAAGATCAAACTTAGCCTATTTATGACTTTTACTAAGTGGAAGTTTACACATCACTAATTTAAAACAGCTTTCACCACACAAACTAATTCTTACTGTACATGGGGACTACTGTAGTTGTCACTAAATATTTACACACACTGACAGGTAACTTTTGCAGCTAATTGAATTAACTAATAAAGTTAACATTAGACTAAGTTAGCTTGAAAAGTAAAAGAGCTAATGGGATATGGTTGACACCTCTGATCTGACAGCAGAAAATACTATTTAGTAATGATGTGAACTGGGAAAGTTGGGTTAAATAACATTTTTTTTAAAAAAAATAATTATATTTATCTTAAATTACAAGATGCTATGACAATAACATTAGTCTACATGACCAGTTAGCTTTGGAAATGTTATGCTATTTCCCACTCACTCTAAACTGCATGACTACAATTAATTCAAAAACACACATATTACTCCATGTATGCACATAAAATTAAACAAAGCAATATTTACCTTTGCTACTACTAGTACTACTACTACTACTCTTACAAACAATTATCAGTTAACTTTAATACTATACTTCGGTAATTTTTGGAAGTTACATTAAAGCTTGTGATGTTATAGTAACTTCCTGTTTACATTGTTGGTTGCTTTTGGTTGGACATTGATGCAGATGTTTTCTAGCTAAAGGCATAGCTAGCTAAGACCTTTCTTAGGACGTAATGATGCGACTTGATTAAGTAAGTGGCTAGTTTGAAACAAGCTAGTAGTTACTAAGAATTCCAGAAGAACTTTATAGACAATGTATTTACAAATAGTTGGTGGAACCCAATCCAGAAGTGTTGAAAATCCAATTTCCAATCCAATCCGATTTTACGAGAAAAAAAGGGAACATTCAAAAAACAGATCATATAATTTATCATATAATTTTATGTAACTACTTTTTTTTCCTCTATCTTGCCCTTTTAATGAACTAGTAACCCCTCAGATATTTCTTGCAGCCATGTTGAAGGTCCTGAACCCTAGGTTGGGAACCACTTGATTAGAGAACAGCAAATAAAAGCCATTACATTTTTTTAAGCAATGGACAGTAAAAAAAGCATCTACATAAAAAGATGTTGCAGAATATTCCCATTAACTGTATTACATCTAACTTTAGATTCTTGCTCTTGATTTCATGGGCTGGCATGCCAACCAGACTGTTCTGTTATCTTTCAGTCCCCTCCGTAGGCTGACAGCTGATGTTCACTGGAGTGACAGGCCTGGTCTGGGGTCAGCAGCAGGCCAGTCATCTGGGTCTGTGAGAGACTCTTGACCTCTTGGGTCACTCTTTGTCAGTGCGGCTCCTCACATGCCATGCACTTGGCATTTCATAACTTTACATTTCTTTCTCTCCTTTGTTGCTGAGGTCTTCTGGTGGACCCCATTTACATTAGAGGCTTGTTTTTATCAGCAGCAGCTATGAGATGTTAAACAGAATGAGTTGTGGCTCTTAATGACAGGTTGCAGCATGTGTTGTGGTGAGCACACCTGTGGATATATTTGAGAGAGTAATTGTTATTCTTTCTGAAGATGGTCCAATTTCCAAATACAATGTACTATGCAATGCTAAACCATCCAATTTCAGCTACTTCAGCAGCTCTTGACCGAGGAATCAAAATGGGCAATTTTTCCTGGAGAGCTTTAATTGGTGCCTTCTGATCACATAATAAGAACATTGTAGGGTAGAAACCAGAGAGATCAGGTTGCAGAGTCCAACCCTTCATGATCAAATTACTTTTCCTCATTACTTTTAAAACCTGATCTCAATCTTGTGGGCCTTTTTCTTTTCTTACCGTCTACCTGTACAGGTATGGCAGTGCTTGTCCAATAATCCCAAAACACAATGCACTACTCACATACTAAGCCGTGTTGCAGATTTAAATGCACTAAATGGTGAATGTTGGCTCCAAAAATGAGGATGCAGGAAATTTATCACACATATTAAAGCCATTAAAATATAACAGGAAATTGTCCCCAGAAACCTCACAGGGCCCTGAACAAGCACCATGACCTGCATAGAATAACTAATAACTGAAATTTATATCCATTGGCACTGAAACATAGGATCAAACTGTTATTAGCAGCTTAAATCTGATTTCAGGAGATTTACTTTGAAAAAAGTCCAAATGAAAGAGAGATTGACTTTAAAGGATGCCATATGTTCCTTCATCTTGCTCTTCCATCGGGCCCACAGAAGTCGGCGAGGCCAGATCGGACCAGCCACTCCAATCACAGAGCAGAACGGGGCTGATTATAGGGCAATCATTTAAATGGTGGAGATGACATCAGCAGCCAGAAACTGGCTAACTTTATTTGGTCTTGCGGGGATGGCAGTGAGAAAGGCCTGGCCCGAGGCACAATGACAGACTGTGAAATGACCGTGGTACCAGGGTAAATTGGGCTCAGCAAAGTTTTGGTGATAGCAGATGTCATTTCAAAAAAGGGCAAAAGGGCTGGAGCACATTAAATGAAAGGATGAAAAATTGAAATTATGCACTGGCTATTGAGCAAGTATTATAGAGTCTGTGAATCTCTTTTCATCACCATGAAAAATCCAGTTTCGATATGACAGTAGAGGAAAGCTTTGTTTATCTCCCTTAGTCGTGGCCAGAGCTCTATTGTAGTATTTATCTATTCTTTTGAACTCAAAATTATACACACTTCCTTCCCCTGGCATGAACTCTTCACCTCAGCTGTTTATGGCTTGTTAGGCTGAAATACATCATCCTCTCCTCCTCCATCCTCTTCTCCTGTCTCTTTGTCCTGTCTCTCCTCCAAATCCCTCTCCATCCCCCTCCACCACCACAACGCTGTCCTCCTCCTTTTCTCCTCGCCAAAACCACAAGCCTGTACTAGAGCTGCAGACAAAGACACAAACACAAATTGGCAACCCCTGGGTCAAGCCCGCATGATAGAGACAGTCTCAGTGGCTGGAGGGAGGAATTCAAGAAAACGGACAAATACAGTTTTATTGCTACCTACCTAAAACAGTTAATTACATATGGTCGCTGATGTGGAATCTTTTCTGTAGGCTGTCTGTGAACAAACTCTGTGGTTCTTTGCAAGCTGCCTATTTGACCTTCTCTGTGCATTTCCCTCACACTGGTAGCGCTACACTGACACGTGCTGTGAGCCCGGCGCTGAGGATATTCACAGGCAAAGGGACAAGGACCTTCCAGTGTAAGGCAACAAAAGGCTCCTTGATCATTTTCACAACAGCCCCCTCAAACATTTTCTGTCAAAGGCTGGTGAAGAGCTCCTCTCTTCTGAACATCATGCATGGCCCTCTTATACTCCTCTGGCCGTCAGTTTCTCACTTCCATGTTGCGTGAAATGGTGCCAAACTAAAAATACTCTGTGTGTTTGTAGTTCCACTATACACGGTGTCAAAACAGAGAGCTGCACATAGGTTCCATGTGTTTGCTCTTAAGGCACAAGACAACTCTACTGTGTAGGAGAAGAGCAGTGTGTATAATGGACTGAGGAGTACATCAACATAAACATACACACACATATGTATGCATGCATGTGGAGGCGAGACTGATGGCATTTTCAAACCTGTGTTGTTTAGTTAGTTGAATTGGACTGAACACAGCAATCGTACAGGTGCAGACCAAATGAACAGCACCAAGACCCTTTAGAAGGACACAGTCTTAGTTTGGTCACCAACAAATTCTGGAACAGTTTGTTTGTAGTAATAACATGATCTGACCTCAATGTGACCAAACTATAAGCCGTACTCTACAAGTTTGAGTTAAATGGCTCAAGTAACTGGGTGGACTTTGCATATTGGGGTGCTGATGAGCGCAGCCTAGCGTTGCTAGCAGCTAGCAATCAAAGTCTGACTTGGAATAAAAACGATGTATGTTGCCTTGATTGATATAAGGGCAAATGGGGGAAAATTCCTGACTTTAAGTTCTCACTACTGCCTCAGACACATCTGACCAATGAAAGGAATGAATGGTGTCACATGGCTTTTAGTCATGCATTCTGGTTCAGCTTGTCTGTGTGAAAATAAACTGGACCAATGGGAAAACGCAAAAAATTTACCAAGTTATCCACTGATTCAGACCAGAGAAAGTTAACTACAGGTTTTAACGCCCCAAGAGTTTACAGCCACGCTACCAGCTCTGTGAGGCTTTATTTACACACAGTGGTGCTTTGAGCTGAGGATGCTCATATGTTTAGCATGTAAAATGTTTTCAACGTTCACCCTCTCATTTTAGAATGTTAGCATGCTAACATATACTAAAATTAGTCCTGAGGGGGACATAAATGTGTATACCAAATGTCATGGCAATCCATCCAACAGTTGTCGAGACTTTACTTGAAACCACAAAATGTCAACTACACAATGGCGCTAGAGGAAAAAAACAGGAGATCACCAAAGTTATTAGGATAAATCATCTTGGAACCTTGAATATCTGTACAAACTTTCATGGTATTTCATTAGGTAGATGTTGAGATATTTCACTGGATGAGTGGAAACTTGACCCTCTGGTGACAAGTCAGGGGGTCACTAAGTTTATTAGGATTCATCCTCTGGGGAACATGAATGTCTGTACAAATTTCATATTAATCCTAACCAGGTTTATCTGGGGCTTTCAACAAACTCTTATGGTCTTCATCAATGGATTGAGTTTGCTCAGTAACGAAAGGAAAAATACAAAAGGTGTTCATCTTTTGCCTCTCATAAACACTTTTGCCGTTAGACATGTTAAGACATCACTTGGTACAAACTAGTTTGAAGCCCTAACACACTAATGTAGTTGAAAGCTAGTAAATGGTTTTTCTTCTTTTTTTGTCAAACTCTTGTTTCTAAGGTCAAGAAAGACCTTTCTCACTCAACCACAGAGTTTGTTTAGTGACTAACTTCTAGAAATGAGAAGCATCGTTTTGTAATCAGAGCCCTGCTGGGAATTTGCTTGTGAACAGCCTTTGTTTCCTTCTCGTGTCAAAGTTGAGTATCTTTTACCCTTTCACAGAGTAGAAAGGCTGTTTTCTTGATACAAACACTGTTTTGGCAGAGATAGCTGAAGTGTCTTCAGCTCGATTTCAGGCTTGGCTGGGTACTGATTTGCAGTTTGCAAGGAATCCCTCGTTTGGAAAAATGAACCTGAGGTACCTCGAACAAACAGTCCTTCATGCACATTTTTACAGTTGAAAAAACACAATATTCAAGTGGTTTGTCACTGCTGAAACAATATTGTAGTTAATGGGGTAACGGGAAGAGAATGATACTGACTGACTCACACAACTTGACATATATCCTCTACTCTAGAGTTGCGTGTCTTTCATGAGCCCTGCTGTCAAAAATATGTTATATTAAGTCCCACTCTCTTTAGCAAGTTGCATACAGTGACTTCACAAAAACTGTTTTACATCTTGTCAGTATTAATAAAATTTACAATAATAGAAACAGATGGAAACCTTAGTATATACAGTACATGTATGTACTGTATCGCCAAGACTTGACTACTGTATCCTCTAGTTCTGGTTCTGGTTCATCAGCTCACTTAAAGGAAAGATTTACAGATTATTGTTTAGTTTTTGTAACAGTTTAACCAACATACTGTACATATACTATTACTTGTCAGTATTCTCTGTATGTTGGAAGAAGACTATTACCCTCTTATATTCTCTGTTTGAGAAAAACAGCATTTACTTTTCTTGTCTTGCTTTTCTTTCTTGTGGACTCCATAGAAACTCCACTAATTCGTGTTGGTTGTATTTTTATGAGAGTGGGACTAAGCCATTGGGTTGGTCTTTCTATGGGAGTCTCTTTGTTTCAGGCTGGTCAGTGCTCACAAACTTGTTGTCCCTTTGATGTTTACACAAGATCTGATATTGAATTATCAGTAATAATTCTGATCTATAACATTTTAAAATCATGACTTCTTTTAGTATGCACATAAAGCAGCTTTAGTGACAGTTGCTTTTCACTGAGGGCTGTTGTCCCACAGCTTACTTGCTAGGATGTTTAGCTGCTAAACTTGTTGCTATGATTCCTCCTGTGGGCCTGAGGGGAAACAGAAGCAGCACCAACAGGATAAGAAGATATTCCAGGAGAAATCTTAATGACGATTCCAATTTATTATTGGTCCACTTTGGTCTAATACAGTCAGACAAAATAACTTTATGTCCATGGAGTATAAAGCAACAAATGTAGTCAGTATACAGTAGTTTTTGGAATATTTTGTCTAGTTACAAACAGCAAATTTAATTTGTTTCTGGCATTTGAATCACCAAGTTATCAACATACATTTCAAATTTACTTAAGCCAGGTCTATTTTAGCAGAAGCCATGGAGCTCCACCCAGTGTTTTGTGTAAGCCAGGAGAGAGGAGCTGTGTCACTGTGTTAATACCGACTTGTGCTCATTTCCCAAGACGACTAATCTTACTCAGGGGGAAATGGACCCTGATCCACTTAGCAGGCTGTGAGGAACCTTGTGTTGTCTTGTCTCTATTTGTCATCACTTTCTCCCACCAGCTCAGGGGCTCCAAAGGCCTTGTCAACCTCTTTGTTCTTAAATAATTAAAAAAAACTCTTTCTTTACTCTCTTTATGTATCAGGTGGTAATAATTCCCTAATGTCAGAAAGCAGAAGAAGAGAGGAGGAGCTCATCACTGCATTATCATCTAATTGGAGTAATGTGAGGGTGCAGGTTTCATTCAGCTATTTTTAGAGGAGCCTCTTGTGGATTTAGTTGAAGGCTAAAAACACAACTCAAGTCAATAACCTAGAATAGCCTGACACAGTGACAAAGCAGTGAAAACAGATACAGATTAGACCAGAGATCACTGTGTCCGTAGAGTGCAGATCAGGGATAATGTCTTTCCCTGTGGCTCCTGCATGAATGGGACATGCAGGGCTTGAAGATTCTACAGGTGGAGGTTGTCTTTGAGGCATCACATTCACTTCCCGCTCATCACAGACAGACATTAGATCATGAAGTCCCTGGTCTCTGTTCTAATTTCCGTATAGTTTATTGTGTTCTGGAGACACTCTCAGGCCCATGACGATTGTGCTCACGTAACCAGTTGGAATTATTCTATCACAGTAAAATTCCAGTAAGCATTTGATGGAAAGTGTTGGTCAGCGTTAGCCCCAATGAGAAGTAGAAACATTTCATCATATAGTATTATTGCACAGTTTGAATGCTTTAAATGACATAAATTGTTAACTTAAATCTTCAACAATATTAAAACTTTAGCTGATAAGGCTCAGGTGGTGGAGGGAACTGTGGCAACAAACAGCATTGGCATGAATCTATCAGCGGAGTAATAAAGAGATTTGCCAAGTTATAATGGCCATGCTGTGCACATGCATGAATAAGATTGGATGTGACTAGGCAGATGATAGACATACTGTACAGCTGGTGATTAAGCCAGTGATTGTGAGGCTTGAGTGAAACAGCTGATGCCAATCAGCTAATGACTTTAGTGCTGTAGTGCTTTAATGACTTTAGTGCTTTGACTGAACTAACGCTATGCTATACACTCACTGAGCACTTTATTAGGTACACCTGTGCAATCTATGCAATTCAATACAAGAGCTCTGCCATAAATTGTACTTTTACGAAGCTTATATATTTTCAGTTTTTGTTGACATTGTCAGAAAGGTGATAATTCTATGTATTTATTATTGAGGTCATAGTCGGCAGTGGTGTACTGGAATGCATTATATTGAAAAGTGTTCCTTATATTTTGCCCCCATCATGTACACTAATGGGGTGGACAAAAACCTTTCTGACAGTGTCAACAAAAAAAGAAAATGTATAAGCTTCGTAAAAGTACAATTTATGGCAGAGGTGTTGTATTGGATTGCATTAGGTTGCACAGGTGTTCCTAATAAAATGCTTGGTGAGTGTATATGACTGGTATGATTGTCAAACAGACTGTTCTTATCTAGTCTGTTTCCACCAGCAGCTGCCTGACATTTCCATGAGGAGTTGGTAGACAGAGCTTAAAGGACAGTGAATACTGGACTTACATTCATCAGGTGGACAGAAACATGATTCCAAATGAATGCTAATGTTGTTTTGTGTCTGCTGGATGTGGAAATAGGTTTGCTAGCAAGTTTGCTATATTAATTTTATAAGATATATATTGTTTACAGCTTCTTTCCGTTGCCCCAAAGAGGCCAAAATATGTGTTATTGCAGGTTTAAGGGATGTCAATGATAACACAAATTGTCTTCTTCCGCCATGACACTAGGGTAGCTACATAGGTTGCAACTTATGACATTAGCATCAAAAGTTTTGGTAAAAACAATGTGGTGCAGAACTGAAACGACACAAGAACTGTCTTGTTCATCATACTGTATATGCTTTAGTCTCATACAACAAATCTCATTGTACTGCAAACCCATAAACGCAATAAAAGACAGAAAATGTGCTTTTGTGAATGTCAGCACAGATCCTACCACACATTCACACACAAACAATGGGAATATAATGCTTTTATTCTTTGTCTTTTTAGTCATGGTGGTTGATGATAAATGAATGACGTTCAAATGTAAATCACAGAGGATTCTACCTAACAGACAGTTGGAAGTTTAAGCCTCTGTAGAAGGCCATCTTCAACTGTTCAGTCATAGCAAATAGCAGCACCACTCAGTTCCTCTGTTACCCCCTTTCTACCAACATCCTTAACAAACCCGAAATGTACAATACGTCATGCTTCAAATGAAAGACCACAGCAATCCCACACGCTGTCTATAGGTTCACTCACTGTTATGTTATGTCAATCATCCTTTTTTTTTTTACTTGAAATGTTGCCGATTACCACACGAACTAGCTTAATCATAGCCTTGTGTTGGCAGGCGTGACACTGCTAGCAGTCACAACCACTGGGACAGCCAGTGAAAGCAAAAACCCTTTCATGAGCGTATCGTGCTGTTCTGTACTCTGACTCAGTAGCAGTGACTGAATTCCCCTTTTCATTTTCACGTAAATGCCCAAATCGAAGCTGACAATTTATATTTGGTTCGTATTAATCCAGGAAACCAGGACCAGGAATTTTCCACCATAATATATCCCATGTCCCTGTCGTGTGGTGCCAAAGCAGTAAATAAAAAAGACCCAGACTGGGAGCATGCCTTTTGTGGGCATTCATGTGCTGGCATACAGTATGTGAGCTGTGTGATTCCATGCCTGTGTGTAAGATGAAGCTGAAAGTAACATTACTTTAAAAATAATACAAGTGACTATTTGTCATGAGTCAAATTCTTTTATATCTGTTTTTGTCAACTCATAAGCTCTTTCCTTCCTTCCTTCTTTCTCTGGGCCCACAGCTGAAACAGATACATCATCCCTATCAGAGCCTCAGTCCTTTCCTCAACATACCACCATCATGTTTTGGCTTATTCTCAGCGAGCCGTGCCTACAGTAATCAAGGAAAATTCAAGAAAAGCCTCTCAGCTAACCAGCCTCATGAGAAGTGTGAGAAAAAACATCCGCCAAGCTTATCCTCATGGCACAGTGTAACATGAGCCAAATTGTGATCTGTGATTTTTCTCAGTGCACTGCAGCAGAAAGTGTAGATGTGTTCTCTGGTTCAGAGTCAAGGGAAAAAAGGCAGATGTATCAAATGAAAGTACATTGGCTTAAGCATCTCATTTAATGTGGCCACAAATTGAGAACAGAGTGAAACTGGGTGGTTCTGGTGATTTGGCACTGAGTTCAGTAAGTCATATGGTGCTAAACCTCTGTTTTAGTTACCACTGCTTTATTGTAATATTATCATGGTAAAAAGGGGAACGAACTTGCCTTTTTAATTTGGTTTAAGGTGTTCTGACTGGCTACAGATGTTGTACTGGGCTTGTAGTTGTTAGTCACCCTCTTAATCAAAAGTTAGTTTTACCCACACAATAACAATTACATAATGGGGGGGATGACAGACATAGTAGGCCAAGCCCCCCAGTCAAGTCTGTCCAAACACTGCTACATCACTTTGAATTAAGTTTGACTCTTTGACACACCTGAAAACACAGGCTGTAATTCTTATTGAGTCAATTTTACATCAAGTTGGTTTCAGTTTGTCATGAATTACACACCTGTCAAACAAGACTGTACAGCCCTCAGGAACCTGCTGTTATATAGTGCCACCAGGAAGTTAGCCTGCTTAAAAAAGTGAAACTAAAAATGAATGAACTCACATGCAAGATGAAATCCCAAAGATAATAGTGTGCGGCTTTCTGTTCAAAATCTCCAAGTCCAAGCTGAGATAACTGAGATAACATCATTAGGGGACATTTTCTCAGACTTGATTTCCTCTTAAAATTCCAAGGAAGAAAGAGAAAATACATTTTTCCACAAAGAAAGGGTTACATGAAGGAAGCTCAACAAAAAACAAGTTTTCTAACATGAAACTTGATTTACATTTATTTATACACGTAAAGGAATTGTGTGCAATAATTGCACCAACATTTCACATTATTTTACAATCAGATGCTACAATTGCAACAGTATTTTATGTTAAAGGGTTAGTTAAATAAAAGATATATAGTCTCTTATAGTCTCTTGACTTGCAGATCATTTTTCTTATTCATGATTGGAGGTGAATGAAATTTTGTTTTTTTTTTTGGTTTTTTTGGAGCATTGAAAAATGACATTTGGAAAAGTCAACGGCAACATTTCTTTCCACAAACAATGTCTTAGTCACTCAAGATAATCCAAAGACCTTTTATCTCAATTGGTGGTCTAAGAAAAGAGGGTGTCTCATGTTGTACAGATTATAAAGACCTTTAAGGCACATTGATTTGTGATTGTGGGCTATATAAATAAAATTTACTTGACATATTTCTTCTGACAGCAAAAAATAGTGAAACGTGTTCATAGTGAGGTCTGTGAATTATCCAGAGTAACCGCAACATCTTTTCTGTAAAGACATCCTCTGTTCAGTTAATCAAATGTTTCCAAACTCTAAGCACCAAAAGTGAAATTCCATTCACCTCCATTACAGGGGTACTGGTAGAAATCTCAGTGGCCAGTATCTTAAAACCTGGCAAAACTATCTGCATACCGCTAGGAGTAAGTGGGGAAAATATTTTATGATTTGGCATGACACAACGTCCCCTTAAAACGAGGTCACATCTGTCTAGCAGTCCTTTCCCACCTGCAATACCTCAAAATGCATTTCTGTAATTGGTAGTGACAAGAAGGGGTACAGACGACCGTGATACAGAGCACAGAAGACTCACAAATGGAACTAAAACACTGTTAAGTGGCGAGAAGTGGAGGACCATATTCACCTTAGGAAATCACGTCTGCACCGTTCTCCGTATGTTAGCCATATGACTATGTTCCTGTCTGCCTCAGCAAATGTTTCCAACTTTGGCTCGCATCAAAAAATCTTAGGAATGTTAATGAAAGGGCTGCTGAATGAAGGCGAATGGGGAAATGCAAAAGTGACGGAAACGGTGAGACGTTAAAGTCGGGTCAAGTGCATATTTAAGAAGTCACGCATGAACCCTGAGCCGCGGTGATTTTTCAGCCTTTGCACGCTGCCAGTTCAGCATGTTGCTGTAAAGTAGAAGGCCACTTCTTGGTTACCTGTCTTTATGACTGACAGGAAGAACATTAAAGATTATTAATGATGTAAACGGATGGAGATATTCCCTCACCTTTATGCACTGTGGAATGCCGTGCAAGCTCTAACCTGCTGTGCTATTACATAAGCTCTGTGCATATTACAGCAATTATTATTTACCTCTATTTTTCACCTACAAAGCCATAAACTGCCAGTAAGAGCATTAAAATGTCAAAGTAACAACACCTCACGGGAACTGTAAATGCCTAATAATGTAAACTAAAAACAGTTATTCATATTATACGACATGTAAGGAGGCCCACTTGGATATCGTTAATAACAGGCTGGTGTGTGTGACAGTGAAGGAGGGCTCAGACTGTATCCAGAGATGACTCATGTGAGGAGACACATGAGATCCAGATGAGATTATGATGAAGCCAAACAACACAAAATATCCAGAAATTGGTTTGGAGAGAGCTTTTATTTAACGTTTACTTTAGAATTCAATCTCACATATAAAACGTGTTATTTAAAATATATTTCCACCACTTATATTGTATTCAAAAGATGACAGTAGCCTCATGTATTACCTTTTCTCAAAGACAGTTCCATTCCCCCCAACCTCCTGCCCCCACCTGCAAAAGGTACAGCAGGTTAATGACTTTAGCAAGGATTATACTGTATACACTGCACATACATATGGTCAATGAAGCGATGTACTTGGTTAGATGCAGGCGCTGTGAGCACTGCAGGGCTAATCTGTTCTGTACCATGGCCTCCTACTAATGCGCTCATAATACACATAAGAGCATTTAAGAGAGGAGACTTGTAGTAACCAGCAACACTACCGAAACGACCAGTGGCTAAAGGCTAACAGCCAATTAGCGAATTCACTTTAAGAAAGTGGGAGAAGACTTTTGAGGATAAGCTTACTGTCTTTTAACTCTGACGTTCTAAATGGTTAAAGAAATAGTTTGATATTTGGGAAATACAAGTATTCGCTTTCATGACGAGAGTTAGGGGGGTAGATTGATACCACCCTAGGCCCAGGGACACAAGGCTATTATCCTTGCTTAGCATAAAGACTCCAAGCAGGGGAAAACAGCTAGCCTGTCTATCTTCACATGGTATCTACCGCTAAAAGCACAAATTGTCATTTTTACATTACTGTTTTTGGAGGGGTTTAAACAAACAAGATACATGTTAATTAGTGAGCTTTAGAAGTGGTGTTAGGTGGATCTTTGAATTTAAGAGAGATAGGCTTGCTGTTCTTGCTGCTGCCAGTCTTTAAGCTAAGCTACTCTAATCACCTCCTGGCTCTAGTACTATACTTATGCAGAGACATGAGACTGGTATCAGTCTTTTCATTTAACTTTGGAAGAGACAGCAAATAAGCATATTTTCCATAATGTAATACTGTTAATTCCCCTAATTTATATATGTGCATTTCTTAAAACTTATGCCTCACTGGTAGGTTTTGAAACTCATTCTGCTCCAGTTTCTTTTAAGTCACAATTCAATGGGGTAAATGTTTTGCCTTCCATAACCACCTTAAAAATGGGAAACACAGAGTATAGTCAGACATGTATAAATATGTTATACTATAAAAGAAACAGGCAGAAACAATGCTTTCTGTCAGATTGTATTGACTATAGGTTACAATATTTTTGGACTTCTGCATGAGGCTTTGCTGCTTCAATTTTTCACTGGAAGAACTATTGAATTTAACGCCAGCACTGCATTTATTTTCTCCGAGCCTGGCTTCAAGAAGCATTTAACTTCCACTCACAATGGATTCTGTGTTTCTCATTTTCCAAAAGGATATTTATCATAGCTTCTGAAGGCCAAAGCAATTGTTCCATTAGACTGTGTTTAAGACCAGAGTGGTTATTTTCACAGTACAAACGCTCTGCTTTGCTCTGCATGATTATAAATAACAGGAATCAATATTTAAATAAAGTCTGGGTTGAATTCCGGGCCCAGGATTGAAAATGTGAATGGCAAAAAGGAATGAGTTACACTCAGCCTTCCCTGGGTAACTACAGTTGAGATGCCCTTGAGCAAGATTGATACAATGCTACAGCTTTAGTAAAGGCTGCTCAGAGACTAGTAGAAAAAGTCTGCATTGCACTGGGCAATTTGCAAGTGACAATAAATGTCACTGTATCAATTTGAAGCAATGCATCATTCAGCACGTCTAAAGGCAAAAGTGTTCGTACCTGTTCCAAATGGCCACGGTCAAGGGTGGGGCAAAAAGCCTGCCATCCTCCACATCACATCCCTCTACATTCCTTTATCTCTTAGAACTCTGCATGTCTTTGTAGTTCCAATGTAATATATTACACAAATAGGAAAAGGGCTGCAGACTTTCTGACAGTCCTCAAAAGCATTCATGATCTTGCAGTTGGTTGTATACACAAAAAGTGACAAAAGCAGTTGTGTATAGAGTAAAAAAAGAAAGAAGTAAACACAACACTTTACTCATCCAGCAGATGTGGAGCAGTACTATTATTCATGTTGATTCATGTTTCAAGTGAACTGGCTATTCTAAGTACAATATTCACTTTCCTTTGGTCTCCAAAACTCTTTATTTATTTTTTTATTTATTTGTTTATCAGCTAGTCGCTAACTTTGAATGTCAGGCGTTTGGTGTTGGGCAGTTGAGCTTCTTTGCTAAAAAAAAAAAAAAAAATGAAAAAGCTGTATGCTGTGGTGAGGTTGATGAGCCAAAACCACTGGAAAATTCACTGGAAAAACAAAACAACAAGCTGAAAGATGCTAAAACGCTCTGTAGAGCTCAGGGCAACTGTGGAGTTGGTTGATAAATCTCTGTGGGCTAAAGATTAATAATAATACATTGTCAATATAAAAGTAATGATTAGAACAGCTTTTATCTTCACAACCTGCTTCGTGTTCATGTAATATCACAACATATATCACGCACCCCACACACACACACACACACACACACACACAAAAATTGCACACAGGATGAAACACAGGCCACATTCCCCTTCCTCCCATCTGTACTGCATCATGTGTCCCTCTTCACTGTTCAGAAGTCCAGAGAGCCCTTTTATGAAAATATATAGCTGTTTTGTGGTTGCTATAAGTTATAATATGCAATGTTTAAGCATAGCTGCTATATGTCACCACCCACCAGCGGTCTGGCCAGACATTCTACGAAATATTCCATCACTCCAAACTCATTTCAGTTTTCCACTCCTCCCTGGCTTCCCAGGCCTGTGACACTGTAAATAGTAATCCGTGAGGCTTCCGTCAGCCTGAAGATTGTGATTCCTGGAGCTTTTCCTCTCTGTTTCCGAGCATTCCTCCTTTTGATGGTTGCATTGGCGTTTATGAGCACGGAAAGTTCCTACCTAATTAGGGGTGCGATGGGGAAAAGTCTTTGGGAAAGTGCAGGCCCGTCCACATCTCGAGAGTGGCCAGTGCACCGCAGGAGGAGAGAAAAAATGGACATTTTCTTGCAAGTTGATGATCCGTATTATGGCTGTATAAACCTGACCGAGTAACTGGTGGATGGCTCAGTCCTGTTTTCTCTGCAAGGCCTAGACAGTGTGCCAGTTCAATATGAGGAGAATTCAGAAAATGACCTCAGATGAGAGAGTGCCAGCCAGACACCGCTGCCACTGTGGATCTCTTTGTCCCCTCCAAAAGGCCAAAGGCATTTAATAATGTGTGCGTTGTACCAACAATCACCCCTCTCAGTTGAGACTGGCTCCAAAAGTCATTGATAAAGTGAAAATGCTTCCCACTGAGAGTTTATTAGCCATCGCCTGTGTACAAAGGCCTGGCTGCCCTGAATGGAAATGATTAACTTGGCTGGCCCCAGGTGATGCTCGCCCATGCATCCAGTCTCATTAGTCCGCACCGTCTTCCTGTCAGACCCACTGCCGGCTTACAGGCACAGCTTGGGATGCAGAACAAGTTGTTGCCGGGAAACGGTGACCCTTTAATAGACCTACAGTACGAATTAGGAATCAACAGAGAGCAGAACAACAAACAGCTCTATGGAGGTGATGAAGTGTCTGCAGATTCATGCCAGAGATGAAGTATGAGCCAGTGTCCAAACTGTCTTTTCCCAGTGATGAGCAGTGTGATGAAGTACTAGTAGTGATTTGAGTGGTGATTTGTAAACCTACCTAAACCTACCTTTTTATTTATACAAATAAGTGATATGATCCTTGACACAATATAAGTATTGATGAGATACATTTAATGCAATTTGATGCAATTGTACATCATACTTAGTTATTGCCTGTTGAGGGGATTCAAATTATATGATATTATTATTATAATTATTAATATATATATATATATATATATATATATATATATATATATATATATATATATATATATATATATGTATGTATATGTATATGTATGTATGTATATGTATGTATGTATATATATATATATATATATATATATATATATATATATATATATATATATATATATATATGTATATATGTATATATATATATATATATTGTCCATGTATCTGTAGTTGTATTTTGTCATGCAGATTTAATTTGTCCAGTTTTTATTGGTTTTATGTATGATAACAATGTCCATATTAAAGCATTATCCAGTAGACATTATCCAGACATTCAGGGGACACTCAGGGCCACCTTAACCCACTAGGGGGCCTTAGGGACCAAAATTAGCTGTGGGCCCCCCATGACATGGCCCCTCTACAAGGCAGAGCTTCAAGATTAGGTAAAAATGTTAAGAGCCACCTGGACATCCTCATTATTTTAGTTTATATTCTTCTTTAGTGCAGAATATTGCCAAACAAATTTACAATTTAGCACAAAGTAACTGCTACATAGTGACCCTTTGTGGAGTGTTTGGGGCCCTGGGGTAGTTTCTTTGGAAAGAGATGTTACTGTTTAATTTATTTAAGGTAATTTTTCCAACACTTTGAGCACCCAAATTCCACTACTTTGACAGAAATAACAGAGACAGATATCTCAAAATTTGAATGAAGAGAGGGCCTTTTGTGTTTTTCGCGAGTTTCTCAGCCACCGTAGGTTCTCTTACACACTTGGGGGGGGGGGGGGGGGGGGGGGTATACAGTTGGCTGCAATCTGCAACCTCACCGCTAGATACCACAAAATCTCATGCACTGCTCCTTTAAAAATTTTTTAAAACTATGCTTCTGCAGTAAAAATATTTCAAGTTGTTTTAAATGCAATTCAATTTGTTTCAAGCATTTCCGTGATTCTATCGCAGCATTGTGCCTTTTTCTTTGTTGTTTCAAAATAAAGACACTAATTTCTAGAAAATTCATTTTGACATACTTTGCTGCACTGGCAAACTTTTTCACTTGTTTTAAGAAAAGAAGGTTTTTATGGCTGAATCATAGAAAGATGTGACTTACAGTAATGCTTTTTCTGTATAAAACTAATCTAATATGTTCTTTGGTGAGCATTTTCTAACCATTTACATAAAATCTCATTCATACATTAGGGTTACATAAATAAAGTGTAATAGTTGTATAGAGTTTTCACCATGGAAACCATTCATGATCAACACCGAACTAGTCTGTCTATCATCATCCAGGGATTCAGTGTTTGAAGGTTTAGTGCCATATGATGGTCTAAATGCTGTGTGTAGGCAGAACACTGAATCCTTGTAATTTAGGGTCTTGCTGATAAATTAAATAATGAAAAAAACCTTCTTCCCCTTCTGGTTGATTCAGTCCAACTGTGTAGAGTAAGTGTGTGTATATATTTGTGCTGAGGTGAGCGTTGGGTCACGTGTTAAACTACTGTAGCCCCTGTATGATTAATGGATCAGAAAGGTAAACAGTGGCAGATCTTAGGGATGGTATTGAACAGGAGGGATGTTGTTCCCTCGCTCACAGCGTCCACAGATCTCCCTAAGGATCGCCACTGCTGCTGGAGGAATTTAACACTGTGGTGATGTTCCTTTTTCTAGGAAGAAAAGTGGTAATGAGTCTTATTTCCTCTTTAAAGTTGTCGAGCCCACTTATCAGCTCTGCTCACCTTCTCATATTTTGTTTGCTCTTAGACTGAATTGCCATACCATACAGAGTCTGAAGTCACCATTCTCTGCTGCTCTGCAAGACAGATGTGTGTTGTGGCTTCAGGGGTCAGAGCCGAGGTGATGAGAAATGGGCTTTGTTTGTCAAGGCAAAAGCCATTCGCATGTACTCTGCTGTCTGCAGGAAAAGCATCTATCAGTCTATGGAAACATGAAAAACACCTGCAGCACTGACTCCACACTTTAATACTTTGCCATAATATCCTGCAGACCCTAATAAGTGTTATTAACATGGTTGTTTTCACTTGCTAAATTTACTTTTCACTTTTGCTTTCAGATGGTAAGTATACCTTGAGAAATTTACAGAACTTCATTGTAATTGTTACATACAAGGAAATGCCTCTATTTCTCATGTTTGTTTTGTGGTAAAACATAAAACCCAAATGCACAATTCACAGTTAATGAGTGTTACAAAGATTATCAGGAGTAAATTGTGTACAAAGCAGTTCAAATATGATGTCAAAAGACATAAACACTGCCAAGTTCATCCATCTAAAAGTTATTCTGACTGTATGGCATGAATGTAGCAGCAGACATGTGTAATGTCACTGCAGTGTGCCCTGACTGTGAGTGTGACAGCACATGACAAACTTGTGCTAACTGTTTAAAACAAGAAAATTAAACACAGAAAATCACTTTGGCTATTCTGGCAGTCTACTGTTCTGTTTTCCATTTGGTTCACTGTGGACCCATAGACGTATGTGACAGGACAAATTAATCTGCCATTAAGTTGATTCATTTTTAGTAATATGACAGTGTAGACATATTAAATGGTAATTCCAGTGTCTTACAACTTGGGCCTTGTTTCATTTTTGTATTTCTTCAGTTATTTTGTATGCTTGTTTGAGGGGTGTTTTTTTCGAGTTTTTTTTTTGTGGCCATAATTTCTTGCCATGATATGGATTATTAGATTATTTATGAGTATAAATAATAAAAGTATGTGCATGCGGAATATCAGTTATAATCCTTCATTGTACAAAACTAAGGCAAGTAAGGTAAGTCACAATTGAACCAATATGTCTGTCTGTAAACTGTGATGGATGTTTCCAACAGACTGTTTGACTTCATTTTCTCTTCCAAATAAGGTTAGCTATCCTGGGGGTTTATTTACAATCTGTCTGATCATGTGACTGCTTGTGTTTCTTGGCTTTTCAGTCTTCTTTTTAGCAATGTCACCACATTCCCAGGTCTCAGAAAATAACTTGGTGAGTAAATGGTATTATTACTGGTAGGAATGATGAATAAAATAAGACCCAAATTGTAATAAACTGGAAATGTACTTTAAAGTGAGACCACGTAACAATTGCTCAACTGCGGTCGATGTGGCTACAAGTGGCTATTACAATATAACATCACATTGAATTTCCCTTAATTTCACATGATTCTCTTAAATCAGTTGCTTTAAAGATTCATCATTAGGCAACCTGACTGAGAGTGAGAGGAATGATACCACAAGCGAGAAATAACGTTGTTTTTACTTCTTCTTTTTCTTTCGAGTTAAAACCAAGCAGCAACCTCCGGGGCTGAAAAATGAAGCCAATGCGGAAGTGCCAAAAACTGCAGTTCCTCGAATGGCCACTTGAGTCTCCAAAAGCGAGTCAATCCCCATAGACCTCCATGTTAAAATGCCCAACTTTACAGCAGAAATAAACATGTTTACAGCCTGGTACAAAAAACAGTTTTGGTCTCTATAGCTAATTTCCCCTTTCATGACAACTGTACGGGGGGTGAATTTTTTTATAATTCACCTGTCTAAATTTTATTAAGCCATAAAGTTATGCATAATGAAGGACATGGCTGCTTTGAGTGACAGGTCTGCCAGCCGCTAGGTGGCTTGTTTCAGCCATTCGGCCCGCTTCTTCGCCCATTTTTGATTGGCTGGGAGTTAGGCAGAGTCACGTACTGCCAAGATGGCGACGGCCGGAGCTCACTTTGAGCTTCAAAACCGCTCTTCAGAAACCAACGGGTGACGTCACGGTAACTACGTCCATATTTTTATACAGTCTATGGTTAAAACCACTAAAATGTTTATCTGTGACATGCTAAAACCGTGTAATGGTAGCACAATTAGGAAATAGTTATAAAGTCGGCAAAATGACTCACTAATGTCAGTTACTCAGTAATGTTTGTTCTAAGATTGCTAATGTTAGCCAACATAGGCTAATGGTCATACCAGACCAGGTAAAACTGTAGCAACAAAAATACTGAGTGACTTGAAGGTGCATAATATTTCTTATGACCTTTTATTTGTAAGATGAAGATTGTGTTCCTTTAAAAGTTAGACAGTCTTTCTTTAATGTATATGTTTGGAACTTTATCTTCAAGCTGTTAGATTTACAGATAACCTCAGCGTGTGGTATCTATAAGATACATATATCAAACCATATACTTTACATGTGATTTATGAATCTAAATATTCTATTTTGATATAGTCTTGGTCTTGAGTATTCCTTATGACAACAACGAGGCCATAGAGGGATAAAAATAGGGAGAAAAAAACACGAAGAGACAGAGAAGGAAAAACAGATTTGCTCATCAGGGTCTCATCACTCTCTACTGTAATGACTTGACATGTGTGAGCTATTAGACTCTGGTTTCCTTGACAGGAAAAGTGTTGCTGAAGTGGCTGGGGGGGAGATGGGATGCAGGAAGCTGTATGCTCACCACCATCACCAGACCAACTGCAGGGTGGGCTGCACACAGTGCCCAGATATCTTCCATGGCAGACTGGAGGCGGAAGATGATTCTCCCGAGGCCACAATCAATGCTTCAGACCATCAGATTCTGGAAACTCCAATCAGCCGCCAGAGGAATGTTTCCTGACTGACAGCCCGAAGCAAACGTTCAATGTGGTCCCGTTCTGCACATGAATGTGTCAGAAATCATCCACAGATTAGACAATCCTATTGGGATGGAAGGGTCGTCCTGAGGCATTTTTAAGTGGCTGTCATTTTGGTATTTTGAGGGGGTATCAGTCACAAAGTGGAAAATGATCACACAATGTTGTTGTGTTGTTTTTAATTACTGTGAGGGAATTTAGTTTAATTTTTTTTTTTTTTTGCAATTGAGGAGTAAATAGACAAACAATAGATCATTAAAATTTTGATCAGAGTGATAAGATAACCTCTATTGATCCCTGGGGAGAAATTCAGGATGATCTCTCAGATGACTATATGACTCACCTGAGCCACATGTATAAAAGGACGTATAATGATCCTCCGTCTGTAACTTCCTTCAAATCAGAAAAATAACAATAAAATAAACTTAAATTTAAAGTTGAAATAAATTAAAATGTTAATTAAATAAAATGTATATGCTAAGATAATATTTTTAAACAATCTAATTTGATTAGTTATGTGAATGATGACTTGGCATTTTATTCAAATGATCATTTTAAGTAAAATGAAAAAAAAAAAGAAGCTAAAGCCAGGCACTGGTTAGCTTAGCTTAAAACTGAAAACGGGGAAACAGCTAGCTTTGCTGTTTAAAGGTAACAAAAGATGCCAACCAACCCCTCTAAAGTGCACTGATTAACATATTATATATCTTTTTTATAGATATGAAAACCTATGTGTAAAAATGACATGTTGAAGTTTTAGGAGTGGTTATATGCAGGACTATTTCTTGTTGAGGTGCAGTAACATCCCAGAGACTCGGGATGCACAGACAGCCCAACATTTGTATTTGTATCTGTATTTGTTGAGGCAGTAGACTTATTTGTGTTTGTATTTGAATAAAAGTGGAAATGGATGTAACAATCCTGTTTTGGTTTTTATTACACTTGTAATTTTAGGATATTAAAGTGTTAAAATAAGTGTTCTTCAATAAACTGTTTTGCAAAGTAGGGTTCCCACTAGGGATGTGCAGAGGGCCCAGTATTTGTATTTCGTATATTATATTTGTTGAGGCAGCAAAATTATTTGTATTTGTATTTGAATAAAAGTGGAAAGAGGCTTAAGAATCCGGTTTTTGTTTTTACTACGTTTTTATAAATTTTAGAAAATTAAAGTATTAGAATAAGTGTCCATTACTCATCACCTCATTGCAGACGACCTCTACCTATTTATACACCCTTAACACAGAGACAGTACAGCATGTAACGTGTAGGGAAGAACTTCAAAGGCAATGATTGCTTTGCACTTTTCATTTATTACTTATTTTTTACAATCTAACTTTGTAGAGAAGGGAGGAACAAGGAGAAGGGGAACAAAACCAAACAAGTTTTGTCTTTCTTTTTATCATCATTTGTAATCATAAGTGAGTAATCAGCAAAACTCAGAGACGCAGCAGCCGGACATATTTCCACTATCTCTCTTTCTCTAAATCAAATTCAATTCAAAGGGCTTTACTGGCACGAAAGTTTAATGAACAATGTTGCCAAAGCATCAAAATACAATTTGTCCAAATATTTGGACAGTACACAATAACAGTAATATGAATATCTTCTCTATTTCTCCCCAGCTGATTTAGCTTGTTGTGCAACTTAGTAGCTCCACGTATGTAGCTCTCTCTCCCCCAGCCTCTCCCTCTCTCTCTCTCATCATGACAATACAAATCCATCTACCAGACACCCGCACAACAGCACAACATAAGCTACACACAGAAATCATCCATGATTTAACACTGCTCCTCATCATCACAACGCTTGCTAGTATATAATGTTAGCCAGCTACAAAAATACAGTGTGCCTGTATAACAACTGTATGATTTACTCACCATTAGTAGCAACACTAAAGCTGTGTGAAACTTCATCATAGCTCCATTTCTCCCAGCTGCTCTCTATCTCTCTGTTTCGGTGCATGAGGTTGGCAAGTCAGTTTTAAGCCTTGATATGTCACCGACCCAGACTGCTGTTGCTGTTGTTCGGCTAGCAGTAGCTGCAGCTGTAGGCTCGGTTGTAGTGTTAGCCGCCTGGCTAGGCAGCTGCTCAGGAGCAACAGCTGGCAACACCGCCCCCTTGACTGCATTTCAGATGTTGTAGATATATCTTTACATTTTGTGAAAAATCCATCTATCTTTATTTACCCAGGGAAGATGTGTTAAGCTCATTTTAAGGCAGTACAAGTGAAATTAGTTTCTTATCTTTTTTTAAAAAACTGATTCCAAGGTATGGCAACTGTCATACTTGCCATACCCCAATTGACACCTATGGCTAGTAGGCGCATTTTCTTACCTTCACACTAGCAGGCTTCCCATGTTTCCAGTCTTTGAGCTAAACTAAGCTAACTGGTCGCCGGTGAAGTGTCATATTTATCATACAGTTTAGAGTGGTAGCAATCTCCTCATCTAACCCTTGGCAAGAAAGCACATAAAAGTATTTTTCAAAATGTCAAACTATTCCTTTAAATGCAGAAAATGAACATTTTGGTTTCCCAACAACTTGTTATCCTAAATGATGCCAAAGAATATACAGTGACCAATACTGAAATAATCCCCTTTAAGTCACTTGTCTTGCACCAAAGCATGAAAGACATTATTTCCATTTTTAAAAGCGAACTTCCCTCCCATTTATGTCAGATTACCCTATACTGCAAACTGTGTGTCAGTATTAACCCTGATGACAAGCACACACACATTTTCCTTGATGTGATTTAACCTCTGTGGTGGTTTTGATTAGCAGCTCTGTCAAAAAAATCTTTTTCACTGTACTGCGCTGTTTTTATGACTTGGGGAAGGCCAGCTTAAACCTCTTGTTAGGTTAAGCGATCATAGCAAGAAACTATTTTCCAGTGTAAACACCACCTCCCAAAAGCCTGGCTACAAGGCAAGAAGATAAGCAGCAGTAATGATAGAATGTCCTAAAGTGCTTTGTTCTCGCTGGGAATGCAAGCACACAGGTCACAGCGTGGAATTTACTGAAGGCTTGCTCTTAATGAGGAAAAAGATCCCATGGCAAATTTAGCCATGAAACGTAGATTAAGGTGTTAATCAGCCATTATCACACTAAAGACAGATTATTAAACCCCACCAAAAATCACCAAAGGCTCTTATGATGTTAATGAAAGTTGCAACAAACCGGTTATTGTTTCATATATTAAGCAGCATGCAGCTTTTAAGTGCAAAATGAGGGGAATTATGTTTCTAATGTACACTTCAAACGCACATCGCAGCATGAGGAACATGCTCACTCAACACCTTAAATTAAACATCAGATAAAGTGACTATTAAGCACCATTACCTAAAGGTACTGGGTAATTGCAACTTTCACTTCGCCCCTCAGGCTCCTA
This sequence comes from Thunnus albacares, assembly GCF_914725855.1. NCBI lineage: Eukaryota > Metazoa > Chordata > Actinopteri > Scombriformes > Scombridae > Thunnus > Thunnus albacares. The sequence goes on from NC_058124.1 coordinate 4,928,068, forward strand.
CAACTTGTCCCACTTGTGGCCCATGCTCTGCAAACACTTTGAAAAGAAAAAAAGGGAAGATATACAGCTGGATCAACAGCTGTATATCCCTCCCCTTCGTTTTCTATAGCAGAGCTCCAATCCTTGTTTTCCCCCAGAGCCTTCCGACCCTCAGTCCCTGACCCCAGTAGGGAGCTTAGAGCACCGCTGGTAGGATTGGGCATGAAGGGGGATTTAACAGCCATGGGCCTGGAAGGCAAAAAAGTGTTTCATATAAAATTGTCCCACATGGCCATTATAACATCTCCCCCCCGGTGAGTGCTGGGAACTCAGGGGAGCTGTCAGCCTGGCAGGGAGGCTCAAAAAGTGCATGTTGACAAAAATTCTCTCCTCCACAATAGCTCCCAATGTTTACTTGAACTCTTAAGTGGAAGCTACTTATATCACGGGGCTTATGAACAACAGGGGAGGGGGTGATTGAGATTTTATAAAGAGGCCTACTGTACTGTATCGTGGTACCTGATGCCATGCAGCTCCAGCACACACTGTATACAGACATGAGTGCACTTCCTCCATGCAAAAGCTTCAATAACAACCCATCCAGCTAAATGAGGGTGTGGTACTTTCCCCCAAGATCTATTGACATTTTCCAAGATTAAAGCCCCTAAGTCTCTGGAATGTAATCACATTACAGCCTAAAGGTCTATACTTGATTGCGCTGAACATTTTTCCAAACATACTAATGTCAGCTGGCTTTTCTCCCCTTCTAAAGTTCTCTGAATTTCATCCGTTTTACACAGAAATGACTTGCCCACTAAAAGAATCCTTCCCAGGTACTTATGTCTACCAATCAAATACTTCTTTTTTTCCTCTGAACTACCCAGTGATCCATACTTCAAAACATTTCCATTAGTCTATATTCTCAAACGTGTGCAAAAGTCTGCAAGTAGGCCAGAAAAGTGAACTACACTCACACAGTACAAAGAGAGTCCAGTCACTTACAGTAGGATGATGAAAACCCTTACTGTGATAATTCTCTCAGTGATTTCAGACATGCGTTATCCACTCACTTCGTCTGCCGTGGTGCCACACGGAAACACCTTTCCGCTCTGACGTCTGCTGTTATTTCACATGGAGTCCGAAATGTGTTCGGAAAAAAAAAAGAGCCAGGAGGAAACAGAGGCAGTGTTACAAAGGGCTCATTGTTTAAGCAGTCTAATTGTCTTTTTCAAGTATTGCCATGGTGAATCTCAGAGACGGATGGCTCACCTGTTCTTTCCATTCAAGCCCTCTTCTTGGATCTTCTCTGGTAGACCGCATCCACAGCAGCTCTGTTCAGTGGGAGGAGGACATGGAAACAGAAAATGCAGAAAGGTCACTCAGTTTTCAAAACCTTCCACTCTGCTCTATTTAAAACCATTTTATATTGTCTTCAGTATAAATGCAAATTTCTGTACTCATCAACGAGACATATATAGATTCTTATGAGAAACTGGTGAAAAATAACATCTCACTTACGAGGATCAAATACATTGGAATAAATAAAGTTAAAGTAAATATGTTCACTCTTCAGAAATCCTGTCTTTTTTGTTAATATCTGCTCATGGTCAGCAGTGATTTTCCCTCCCTCGTCACCTCAAGAAGCCTTCACTGAATCTGTTTTATAGGACAGGTTCATTTTTTAAAAGTCTGTCTCAAAACAATGGCCCTTTGTACACTGAAAGACTAATTGGTCCCTGTAATTGATCAGTCCATACTGGCTGTGAAGAAATACCATCATAACATGAGTCCAATGTTAGAAATGTTGAATAAAATTTTGTGTAAAAATGCATTCTAAGGTTCAACTGAAGCTAATATGAGGCAGTGAGGCAGTCACTTAAATCAAGTCTATGTTCCAAAGGTATCGTCTTTTTAGTATAAAATTCTTCTTCTCTTTGGGTTTCCAGTGACTGTTTTCTTGCTAAGCTGCAGTAGGGGAACAGTAACAAAGAGAGGGTATTTTGCACACAAGGCTGTAACTTTGGAAGAGTTAGACTGCTGAAGCTTCATATTAGCTTTAGCTCTTCTTACTTCACTTTTCAGATCAACTACAGTGACCAGTAATCTTTTCAATGTACGTATGGGCATGTGAGGTTTTTTTATTTTCTTCAGACAGACTTAAAAAATATATTAATCTGTCCATTAAGACACTATGGAAGCCTCTCCATTTTGGCATTTTATCTCAAATTTAGCCTTGTTGCAGATGATCTATTTATGAATGTCAATGCAGTATGACTTGGCTGAGATTCTCAATTCTGTTGTAACCCTTTCTAAAACCAACCTTTTTTAAAGGGTGGCTACACTGACTATTTGGCCTTTATCTGTGCAGATAAAGGCCAGTTTACTGATTGGGAGTACAACTCAGCCTGTAAAAACAATTGTATAACGTCTTCTGTGGCTTTGGAGGAGCTTTGGCATATGATAAAATAACCTTAATGACATCACCGTGATGTCATCAGGGTTATCTGAGCTTGGCTTGGAAACTACAAGTTTATGACAGAGAGACTGTGTTACAAACTGGGGGTGTGATTGAATGAAGTTGGAATTTACGAGGAAGGAAAAGTCTAGCATCCAACTTGACCAGTACCAGGGACTAAAAGTCAGGATGTCTGGGCCTCTGCTGCACCAACTTTGACTATGTCTCTTGTGAGTCCTCCAACTTTATATAACCGCAATACTAAATTGCTGAAGTACCTCTTGAGAAACTATTCATTACTTTTTTATTATTTTAATAAAGAATTACATTTATTTGTATTATTTTACAGTTCTTTAACCCTTTGTAACTCTATTACCTTCGTTTTATTATTTGAATAGTGCCATATAAATAAAAATGATTACTCTCCTTGTATACCTTTGGAGAAATTAATATTTGTCACTTTTTGGGTAAGAGGGTAAATGAGGACTTCATCTCCAGTGCTGTAGGGCCCTCCAACTAACATCCTCAAAAGAGCAACAATAATCATAGATATCATTTGTTACAGATGAAAGCTCCTTCACTTCAGGCTCCAGTCTCATTTGTAATGCTGCTTCAGTGTTTGGCTTATTCTTTTTAAAAGAGCCAAGTTCAATAGCCTTTGGTACTGAAAAATAAACCAAAAGGAATGGTTGAATAAGCGTGTTAATCACTGCGTCATCAGTTTCCTTTGCTGTGTGAAGTACACAGAGTACAAATCTGTACAAAAGGCTATTTAGACCAGTTGAACAGAGTCCAGCAAGAATAAGTCTACATATTTCTTATTGTCAACAAATCCCATAAAAAGACCAAACCAACTATACACTTATTCCACTAATAAGTATTGTCTGTTTGCAATGCTTGATATATGTTATTCCTCTGTCACAGAGCTCCACTGTTGTCCAAAAACACATCAATGAGCCAAACTGTGGCACCGGATGACATGTTCCTTCATGACTATGAAAACACACAGTATAGTTTATTTTGAGTCAGTCCCACATACACTGTCCTGCTACAGGAAATCCTCACACCAGATGTGTATTAATCCGCAGCTGAAAATAGTCCCCAAGAGACGCACTATTCACTCCTGTTTGAATAATGTCTGCTAAAAACTATAGTGCCCAGCTGTTTCCTGAGCCTTTTTTAAAGATGCGACGACTGTTTATATTTGTAACCAGTTTTTAAAGATTTACATCATACAGCTTCTGCATGAACAGGATAGGGCCATTGCAAACTAACGAGAGAGAGACAAACACATTATTGGATTTGAATATTTTAATGAGATTTGTTGACAATAAAAAAGAACCCCATCCATATCCTTTGAAGATGCAACTAGGGAATCAAATGATTCAGTCCCAGTGAGTTTGATGGCTGAGGTGCACCTGCAATATCACAGGTGTAAAACCTGGAATCTTTTCTGCTGTTTTCCACGGCAAAGAAAAAAAGAGACCTGTTAAAGGCACTGAAGATCAATATCAACACTGAACTTCAAAACCTCAAATTGCATGAATCCCAAATTGACAGTTTTCTTGAAAATCTGGGAAGTTTACCTCATTGTCGAAATTAAAAGGTTCCTTTTGAACGTGAGCAATTGCGTGGAACACTTGAACCACTCAAACTGACTTTCTGCTGTCTATATTTGTAACCTGTACTCGACGGAGTGCCAAGGAATGTGCCAGTATCAACATGCTTAAATTCCACAAAAAATTCCAGCTAAATGGCCCATTCACAAACAAATCCAGCCTGTCCTGGCCTGATCTGAGCCTCCTCTTTGGCACTAATGCTAAGCATGCTGAGTTCCCTTACTCTTCACCCTAGACCCAGGTGGGCTTACACCTTGTTTTGTCACTGTATCCACTTGGCGGGTGGTATTGTGTTTTGTGGTGTCCTGTGCCATAAAGGAGCTTGTTTGACTGAGAGGGACAATGTAGAAGCCTGGGAACTGAAACACAGTAGGCATCCACTAGTGGAAACCCTAGAGCTGTGATCTGCTCCCAAGTCACTGCCTTGTTTTTGTCATTATAGTACCCAATAATGTAGACAAGCTTACCCACTAAGGGTACTGTATGACCTAGCTGTGCCTGTGGAGGGTAAAAGCAGGACAGGGCTCTTTCTCAGTGGTTTGCCTGGACATGACTGACTGACTGACAGACTAGCTGACTGACAACATGCAACTTCATGGAGGAGCTAGCCAGAGTTTAGATATGAAAAAGTGTTTATTCCTTTGCCAAGAGAATGAAACATGGTTTTATTTTAGAGCCATTTACAGACAGTATTTTGTCAGTTGTCAGTTCAAAGGCGCTTCAACTTGAGCGTGCCTGTTTCCATGTGTGTTCACTTATACAGGTCCCACTTCATCGAAAACAATTCAAGAGAATCAATCCTACACAGCAGACAGTCAAAATAAATTCACATAGCCTACAGTTGAACCAAGGTCTGGTGTGGATGAACGACTCAGCATTTTGAGCTCATCATGTTATGAGTTAGAGTGAATAAAGTTTGTCATGTTAGAGGATAATTCCTGTTTAACACAACTTAGGTTAAACAGAAAGTATAAAGATTGTCCTCATTTTGGAACATGGCAATGCTAAAAAAACAAGATGAGAAACATTTATATGATCATACTGATTTTTAAAAAGCCCCGAGATTAGAGAAGGTGAATGGTAGAATTATTACCCAAATTGTCAACATCCTAGTTCAACTTCATCTACTTGTTGTTGTACACACAAAGTTTCCCTGTACAATACCACTTTGGATGTTTTAACTTTGAGTTTTACCTCCAAATAAAGTGGTTTTAATAATATGGCTAAACTGTTGGCTTGTTTACAACCTGACTGATCATCTGACTGCTTGTGCCTCTTTACCTATATACCTTCTTTGTAGCATTTTCACAATTGATTTGGTGAATATAATAATAATGATTATAACAATAACAATACTTTTATTTATATAGCACTTTTCGAGTTTAAGCACAAAGTGCTTTCCAGATTAAAAGGGTTTGCAGAATAAAAAATTTAAAAAACAGAAACCAATGTAAACAAAACATCTGTTTTCCAGGTAAGAGAAGAATCACTCCAGTGCAGCTCCAGTGATTCCTGCCCCTTTCCACTGTCTCACAATAAGAATTTTGTGCTCTATGGTGTCAAAGGCTGCACTTAGGTCCAGCAGCACTCGGACAGAGAAGTGTCCAGAGTCTGCAGCCAGTAATAAGTCATTTGTCACATGAAGGAGAACTGTTTCAGTACTGTGTAGATTTCGAAAACCGCTCTGGAAATTTTCAAATATGTTATTGTTAATGTTCCTTAGTGCCTTTAGAATTTGGGTCAAAACTACCTTCTCTAATATTTTTTGAAAAATATAAATGACAACTTAGAAATTGGCAGAAAGTTTTATATGTCAGCCGGATCCAATGTGGGCCCTTTCAAAAGTGGCTGAACACCTGCCATCTTAAAGAGGTCAGGCACACATCCAGAGGAAAGGGAATTTTTTATAATAGCGAGCAGATGAAGGACGACGGCGTCCATTATCTCTTCCAAAAGTTAAGCGAGGAGAGGGTCAAGTGGGCGCAATGATATACCCATATGTGACACAGTGTCGAGAAGGTCCTGTAGTGATATGGGAAAAAAACTATTCAATAATTCCAGGTAGGGGCCAGGGATATCCACAAATGTTGCAGGAGAAGTTATATGTGCTCAAATGTTATTTAGAAAGTAAGCAACTCTTCACACTGCTGGAGATGAGGCAGTTGTGGTTGTTTGTGGGGGACTGACAAGGTTATTGATGGTATTGAATAAAGTGCAAGGATTATGCTGATTAGCAGAGTTTAGCTGTTAAAAGTATTGGCCTTGAGCCTCCTTCACTTTGTTATTATAATGTTGTAATAAATATTTTAATGATTGATAGTGCACTTGTAGTTTACTTGATTTCCACTTTCTTTCTGCTCTTCCCCATGTTCTTCGTCTTCCAGGGGGTTGCTCTCATTGTTGATTTCAGCTGGGTTTTTAGAGGTGCAACCTTGTCCAGGGTGGATAGGCAAAGCTTGTAAAGAGCATTTGTGAGGTCATTTGTATCTGAATAATATGTCAGATTGTCTGTGGCACTATTAAAAAGGGGAATGAATTATCCTGCTGTGTACTCATTAATAACATGAAAATGCACCTTCTTTTTGCAATTTGTCTCCACAGTCTGATCCACAGTGTCAAACAAGATGCACATATGATCCGACACTAAAAGTTTCTGACAGAAAGATTATTTACATTTAGCCCCAGAGTAAACACCAAGTCTAACATGTCTATTTAAGAATGATATTTAAGAATGCTTTAGAGGTGTGATTTGAAGTATCATCAATATGGGAATTAAAGTCACTAACAATAATGAATTTATCATCATTAATGAAAGATAAAAGTTCTGAAAAACACTGGATTTATTTTTGAGGGACGATAGATGAGAAGATGTATGGGAGAGGCACAATTTATTTTAAACATTAGAGCATCAAAACTGGATAGATCACCCATGGCAGTAGGACTGCACTTAAATTTATCTTTGAAGCCAGACCTCCTCCAGAACCACTGACCCTAGGAGAGGTAAGTGATTCAAAGGTCGGGGGGCACACCTCAATCAGCTGACTAAATTCACCAAGCTAAAGCCAGGTTTCAGTTAAGAATAAAAAATCTAAACCACTGGAGGTAATGTAGTCATTTAATATGAAGGTTTTGCCTGATAGTGACCTTACACTAAACAAGACACATTTAGCAGGTTGTACATTAGACTCCTGACCGGCTCGTTTGATATGCCTTAGATTGTGTGGATTAGCACTGTTGATTCTAACCTGCCAGATCTAGGCCTAATTGGTGTTGACATTTTTAGAGGGCTATATATAGGGCTTGGGCTTATGATGCTGTGTGAGGCAGGGAGGTGAGGTGGGTCAGCTGATTCTTTGTTGGTTCTGGGGTATTTGGGATAGTACTATAGAGGGGTCAGGTTTCACTGTAAGTCATTTGTGGGAATGAGTAAATACAGTGTAGGATGTTTTCTGCCAGAATACGTGCACCCAGACCACTGGGATGAAAACCATCCTGGCCATAGAAGGAGGGGCAATCAGGCCAGAGATTGAGAATTTTTACTGAATTCCTGCAGTATGTTAAAAAGGCAATGAAAATCCTGTTTCAGCAACTCAGTTTTGCGGTCGCAGATATCAATTACTGTGACGTGAATAATTATGTTTTATGCAGAGGAGTGATTATTCATGATATTTCTTTCTCAGACATCTTTGCTATGATGTCCGAGACTTAAGCTCCAGGGAGAGAGGGGGTCTTGGTTGTTTTATTCTTTACATGTCTCACAATGGAGTCACCAATTATTAGTGAGGATATGGGGTGTTGCAATAGTGGGGCTTGGCCCGAGGAAGCAGAGGGGAACCAATTCTGTGGGGAAACGGTCCCTCCATGGGCAGGATGAACCTTGGCTGTGTGTCACTTGGCTCGAACTGGAACTGTCGCTTTTTCATCCCTAAACAGTCACCTCTGTACACTTTCCATAGGCTGCAGGTGTCCAGAAAGTGGCGGAAAATCCTGTTCATTCAAGATGTAAGTTCAGCCTCTGTCTCTTAACAGGCACTTTTATCTCCTGTTTCTTTAAAGGCCCCCCTCCAGATGAGCCCACTCTGTTCTGATTGGCCAGCTTTCCAGAAAGGGCAGCTGTATCAGAGTTGTGTTAAGTTACAGTCAAGCAGCAACCTTCGGGGCTGAAAAATTAAGCCAATGCGGAAGTGCCAAAAACTGCAGTTCCTCGAATGGCCACTTGAGGCTGGCTCCAAAAACGAGTCAATCCCCATTGAACCCCATGTTAAAATGCCCAACTTTACAGCAGAAATAAACCTGTTTTCAGCCTGGTGCAAAAAATGGTTTTGGTCTTTATAGCTAATTTTCCCGTTCACGACAACAGTTTAAATTAAAATTTTTAAATAATTTAAAAATGCGTTTAAATTTTATTAAGCTGTGAAGTTATGCATAATTAAGGACGTGGCCACTTTGAGTGACAGGTCGCTAAAAGCTAGGTGGTTTGTTTCAGCAACCAGGCTTCTTTCGGCCACAGCTCCACCTCTTTGCCCCTTTGGACTAGCTGGGAGTAAGGCATTGCCAAGATGGCTATGGCCAGAGCCGCCCACTTTGAGCTTCAAAATAGCTCTTCAGAAACCAGTGGGTGACATCATGGTGGTTACGTCCATATTTTTTACAGTCGATACAAACCCCACATTTCCTGCTTTACTGCTTCAAATTAAGAACTTTTAAATGACTAAATAACAAGAGACTTTTATTTTGAAGAATGTACAGGAAATGAAACACGTTCCTCACCAAATTAGCAGAGCTAAAAACCGGTAAATGGTAAATGGACTGCATTTATATAGTACCTTTCTAGTCCTCTGACCACTAAGCGCTTTTACACTACATGCTACAAGGTGCCAACGTGTTCATCGGGAGGAGTCTAATCATTCACACACACTCACACACCAATGGCATAGCCATTGAAAGCAATTTGGGGTTCAGTATCTTGCCCAAGGACACTTTGACATGCGGACTGGAGGGGCCGGGCATCTTCGATTAGTGGACGACCTGCTCTACCTCCTTAGCCACAGCCACCCCCAACAACATATGAAGATATTTGGAGCTATTTGTTGAGCAGATCAGTTAGAAATAATACAGAGAGGAATAGTACAAGCAGAAACAGCCACAGTGATGATGATGTCTGATGAAGAGCTGCAGACGACCAGCACACCTTCAACAGGTAAACTACTTATTTTACTTTGCCCCGCTGCATAATGGAAAAACACTCATGGCGTGCCAGCTCGACTCATGTCATGGCTCAGTGTGACTACCCCCGAAACAATGGAAAAATGCCATAACATTAGCAGAGCGGAGCAGTGAATTCGTGTGTGGAGCAGATGACCATATAAAAAAATTTGTCACAAGCTGATGTCGGCTCAGGCTGAAAGTAGAAAAAACAAGCGTTCAGCGCAGTCTGAAGCTGGTGCATTTTGCTCACAGGGATAACTTCTACATATGTTTACCTCATTATTTGACACTTTAGTCATGTTTAATATGAACATCTGACATTGTAACATTATATATTTGACTGAAAATAAGGAAAAGCATAATAGATCCCCTTTAAGGCTGAGGCAGGTGCAGATCTCACAGTCAGAAGTGGTGAGTGGAGGCATGTGTGCTTACAGCTGCAACCAGGGCCCAAAACTGGGCCCACTTTTAGTCTTCTGCTCCAGTGGTGCTGGTGTTGTTTCATCCCTCAGTGAAAGGGATGAAGCTCCCTTGGACTGTCCTTATGATAGTAGTCAGAATCTGTTGTCCAAGTTGTAGTGAGCCGGCAGCACTCAACAACGGTTAATTTCCGCAGTATAAGTAAGTAAGATCTCGAGCTATGTATGCGCTAAAAGTTCTTTTTGTCAAGGCCAAGGATCCTTAAGATCAGTAAATACAGATGATCACAGAAATAACAAACATTAAAGTTTTTAAAACTCAAACAAACAGTGGGAGATGGGAGCAGCCATCTTGATGTTTCCCTTCATCATAATAAGACCCAAGTTTTAATAAACTTTAAGAATCCTTTAATCTCTTCAATAGTTTCACACAATCCAACCAGGATTGATGAAGTCCTCATTTATTCCCTTTCAACTTTGCAACACAGCTATGGGTTGAAATAATATGACCCTGGTTTTTTATATGTCCCTGGATGAAAGGGCCTGCCTGGTGCTCTGGTCCTCCTCATCCAGCTGCTGAGCCGAGAGGAATCCCTGGTATGACACAGAAGGGCTCATGTGTTAACTTGTGTTTGGCCGTACAGTCCTCTATCCCTCAAAGCTCTCTGTCATCTGTGATATTGCTGATATTGGCATGGGAAAAAACAGACTTGCTTGCAGTGCTGCAAACCAAACTTTGCTCCAGTGTAAATCACTCTAGTTGTTTGACCTGTCTGAGGATAATAAACATGCACACATGTACATGTAGATGTGCACATATACACATAAAAAACACAAGCTGGGTGATTGAGGATCTGGGACTGAGACTGGGGTATTTCCTGAGGCTGTGATGGAGGAGTGGCCTGGCTTGTCAATGCTTGGCAGCTCTCTGTCTGCTCTCTGTCCATTTGCTAAACTCCCATCGGCTCTTCTCTTTTCTATTGCTTATGACACCTTTCCAAAATAACTGAGAGGGGATCTCTGGGGAGATTCAACTAAAATGCCTCATGCATTAGCATTCTTTTCTTTGTTGATTCTCAATCTCAGTCTTGGCTTTCTTTCCTTCCCATCACCACCACCTCTCTGTCTCTTTTTCTCTCTCAGTGTCTCTCTTTCGGCTACATCTGAACGAGTGCCACACTCCCACACAGTGAATGCTGTGAGCCACACATACCCTGTGACCCCGCCCGGCCACTGTGCTATAAAAAGCCAGTTAGTTTTCATCCAAACCCATGGAAATCAGTAGCAGTGCCAGCCGCCACCCTTACTTAACCCTCCAGTCTACTTCCTGCCAAGGACCTGCCGTTTGTGCCACTGTGCAAGCTCTACAAAGTACAGAGTGTTGTGAAACTTTGCATCTATTATGATTTTATACAGTGTTGTTTTTAGCTGAGGCTGTACTCTAGATAGCTGTGCAAACAGTTTATGTACTTTTCTTTTTTCTTGCAAAGTAAACAGGCAGCAGTCTTCCCTGAGCAATGGTTATCTTCTGTTGTTTAAAGGAAACCACCCAGAAAAAAAGCTTCTAGCTATGTACCTGCATTTTGATGGTTAGATAGACAACTTGATGTCACGTTGAGAATTTCCAGAAAGGTCTCTTCTCTCAGAGACAAAGGTGAACGGGTTCTTTCCAGTAATGGAACAAGTACACAACTTTTTTTAAAAAAAATCTTTTTAAAGTAGCAATGCTCTTTTACAAGTAAAAGTCTTGCCTTTTACTTGTGCCTTTTATTTTACTAAAATCAGCTATAATCAGTGTTTTTACGACTCAGTGAATCATACAGCTACGTGTGGCTAATGTGAAAGCAGATAATTATCATTTAATTCTGCAGTTCCCCTCAGCTCTATGGAACATTTTATCATCTTTCAGCTTAATGTTTTCGTTTTCTGGCCTGCAACTCTACTTGCTTTTGTTTCACTCTCAGCTCCAGCAGACAGATGTTTTTAATGAAAATGCTGGACACTGTACACCCCCCGTCCAGCAGCAAAAAGCAGACTAAAATTTGCGACTAGCTGGTGAGCATAGTGGGGCAATAAGAAAATTAAGAGCAAAATGTTTCCCTTAATTTCCAGTAGCACAGCTAAAAAAAAAAGAGTGGCTTGGTGGCCAGAAACACAGCTACAAAATAATACTAATGTTGTTCTGTATCTGCTTAATGTGTAAATTGGCAAATACTTGCTAAGAAGCTTGCCATATCAACTTAGAAGGTAATTCATCAGCCCAGTCGCCAGAATAAAATGTTGGCATTGTACGTTTCTGCAAACCACAGATACATTTCATCTCTATGTTTCAATACATTTAATATGTAGCATATCAACATTTCTACATTACGTATCACAGGGAAAGTGTTGTAGTTCAGATGACATCTATATGAGCTCACTTCCATGTTGGGAAGAGGCGGGTTGGGTGGTTTACTAGAGAGTTGGTTGCATAGCAGAAAGTAGGAAAAGCATCAAAGCAGAAGAGACCACTGTTCAAGACCACTGCTCACTTCACGTTTCAACTGACAAAACCAAGTATTTTTAGCAAAACATCAGAACATTTGCAGCCATTTTTCTGGCAACAAAACCACGTGTTTTAACCCAAACCATGATCTTTTCCTAACCCTCACCAAGTGGTTTTTTTGTGCCTAGACCTAACCAGACCTTAACCACAGTGTTTTCACACCATAAAACATTATTCAACTAATTTAATGTAGTATTAAATGACATGCGAATAGTTTAAAATACAATCAACATTGAAACATAGAGATTGAAACATAGAGACTCAACATATCTGTGGTTTGCAGAAATGTAAATTGCCAAAGTTTTATTCTGGCGATTGGATTGAAGTCAGTTCTGTGTTCACACCAAATGTGGCCAACAAATCTGTTATTGCAGGTTTAAGTAAAAGTGCAAAAGTGTTACTAGCAAAATGTACCAAAAATCAAAGTAATTGTTGGGTGGAATGGTCCCTTTCAAAGGTTTGTATTATTAAAAATATTATATTATTTTAATAGTATCACTGATATGTTAACAAATAAGCAGCATTTAATTATTTTATATACTGTTGAGTACTTTAATCTATGATGTATCATATTTTTTAAGTTAATTATATGTTTTATATGTAAAATAAAATGTAACTGTCAGTGTTAATTTTAGTCTTTTGCCATATGCCATATGCCATTTAGTTTTGGTCATATTTTAGTCATCTGAATTGTTTTAGTTTTAGCTGACTAAACATCATAAGATTTTAGATGACTAAATCTATAATGTTTATCTAAATTTCCAATTAATTTTCTGTATATACACAGATTGCTCTACAAACTCATTATAGACTCCTGGAGGAAACATCTATTTAACTGTTATTATGGAATAGTATTAAGATTTGAATACACAATACAGACACCGTTTTAACTGTTGTGATATGACACATGTCTTTCTTTATCTTAAAATAAAATATATATAAAACTGAGTCTGATATAAAAGAAATGTCATATCCCGCCAGGACTTTCTATGTTTATGTTTGGACTTTTAGTTTAGTTCCTGTTTTGTTACTTTTACCTCCTGTGTTTTCTCGCCTTTGTTGATTGCCTCATGTTTCACCTGTGTCTCATTTCACTCACCTGTGTTCAGTTAGTAATCAGTCCCTGTGTATTTAAAGCCCAGTGTTTCCCCTGTTTGGTTGCCAGTTTGTTAAGTTGCCATGTTTCATGTCTTTGCTCTCTAGCCTCCAGTCTGTTATCAATTTATCTGTTGTTTGTGACCTGAAAACCTGTATCCTGTCTGTTTTTGACCTTCTGCCTGAATATTGGACTTTGGATTCTTGCCTGCTCCTTCTTGCCTGTTTTTGGACTGTTTTTCTAGTTTTGACCATTGCCTGCCTCACTTACTCCGTAGGCCTGTGTTTCTCAAGTTTGTAGTTAAATCATTGAACTACATCAGTCTGCCTCAGTCATCTGCATTTGGGTCCTTTCCCCCTATTGCTGTTACTCTGCTTGCAAATGCTGTGACAAGAAACAAGAATATGGCCTTACTTTTTTGCAAAAGACCATCTCAGACAATAACAAAATAACACCAATGAGCATCTCATCTTCAGTTGTTGTGACCAGCAGCACCACGCTACGTACATGCGCATCACACACTGTCCGTAGGGCACCAAGTCCCAGAGAGGGCATCAAATAGCACCTAGTAAAAGTTGGGAATAAATTCACAGATTTGAACTTCCAGGATCAATAACTCATAAGTGAATCATTGATAAAACATAAATTATGCCTTTTTTCTACTGTAGTAAGGTAGACAACAAGTTACGACCTAATGTTCAACCAAACAAGCTGTCCTCCGAGCTGGGCTAATAAGATTGCTCTCTATGTACAGCCGGATGCAAGACATCTAAAAAGTGTTAAAAAAAACAAACAAACAAAGAGATACTATAAAATATTCAATAACTTCACTCTTATATAGTGTAGTGTCCCCAAAATTATTTGTCACAAAATTAAATTGATAATGAAAATATATTTCTCTGGTTTATTTTATTGAAGACGACTGCACTTTCAACAAGTACTTACTTGTGTGGGTTTTTTTCCCTGTTCTATAGTTCTATAGTGTAATATATAGGCTACTGTCTTTGCAAAGTTTAAGTTTTGTGACTTTTCTTCTGTTATGTGTGACTAATTGTACAGTTCAGTTTTCTTTATTTGTGTTTATTTATATTTAGTTATTTATTTAGTTATTTTAACAATAATAACACTGATAATAAAAATACAATTACTTGGTTTATTTTATTTATTTATTTTCTTCCTCTTTTTTTACCTGTTCTATATTAGGTTAGTACATTGTAATATATACTCTCATTGTATAGTTCTGGTTTTCTTATTTGTAACAGTGATAATGGAAAATAATATCTTTTTTGGGAGTGGGGGCTCCACAAAGCAATTTACTTAGGGCACCCAAATGGCCAGTAGCAGCCCAGGTGACCAGTAATCCTGTGCACCCAATCTATTTTCATTCTTAGAAGCACTTAGAGCTGTTGAAATATTCTGCTGGGATGCACTAGCTTTATTTGCACTCAACGGCCCATGTATCTGTGAGGTTGAAAAAGTTGCTAATAAAACCAAGTTCTGATTTTTTTTCTCTCTCTCACCCCCAAACCTCCCCTCTCTCACTCATACACACATGCACACACACAACTGCAAGTTGTCTCTATACTACATTTGTGCTCCTTTCTCCTGTCATACGTCTAACATTAAGTAACAGTAATAATAAGTTTAACATTACGTTTTTTGACACAACAGCGTGGTACTGAAAGCTGAATGTAAGCATTTCTTCAGACATGCACTGTTCTGTTTGTTACATATTTGTTTCAATTTAAGGACAGTGAAACTTTACACTTATAATCTGTACTGTGTCAGTCTTAATCAGTCACTGTGTCAATCAGTCGTCTTAATTCACGATCATCAGCACATCAGTACAGTACAGGACAGCGGTGGGTTTTTTTGGTTTGTATTGTATCACAAGTTTAGCAAAAACACAGCAGCTCAGGTTAGATAAAATAATGTTAGCTCTAAAAAAAAACAAAAAAACAAAACAAACAAAACACACAAATGTGCTTAATTTTGGGATCACATGTCTGCAAATGTTGCTTCAAGTTTGTTATGTCTTACTGGTGATCGTTGCTCCACATGGTTTCCAAAGGGTCTTGTTTTCTTTGACAGACTTGTCTCTCCTTAAACTTCGTTTTTATTTGTTGACATAGGTGTCAATAGATTTTGTCATATTTTTTGTCATCATAAATTAGTTTTTATTTCATTGTCTTGTTTTCATCAGTGAAAAAAATATCATTGATAAGAAGTGTGACGACAATGATTTATCAACGAAATGAACAATGGTAACTGTTGCTGTCAAATAAATGTAGTACAGTATAAGAATAAAGTAGTAGAAAATGTAAATACACAGGTAAAGTGCACTTACCTCAAAATTGTACTTAACTACAGTACTTGGGTCCATGTACTTAATTACTTTCCACCACTGTTTTTCTTCTTAAACTTTTCATGGAGTTCAACCATCATCGAGGGAGAAAGGCATACCAATTTTTCCAGCAGCAGCAGTTTCAGTGGACCAGAATGCATTGTGCAGCCATTACACAGGAAAGAAGTCATTTTGGAAACAAATGTAAGAAATCACAAAGTGAAATAGAAGTATACAAGATATAATGAATCAAAGTAGGGAAGCAGAAAAGTAAAATAGAAGACATCATCACAAAATAACCCCTGGAATTCAGTGATGATATATAAAACAGTGCAATGGTTGGCGCTTTCTTTAATATTCTTGTCTGCAGGAGGACAGTTATTGTTGGCTAGTCTTCCTGGGAGAAAATCCTGAGAGCTCTGGATATTTCCGGACAGCAGCAGCCTGATTTGCCCTCTAGGTGGGACACACTTGAGGTTAGAAGATAGCAACTAATTAAAGTTTTCTAAGAGAAAATAAATGTTGCTCACGTTACCATGGGGGAAAGGATGTCGGCTGTGATGTGGGCAGTCTGCGAGAGGGTCAAGCTTTGAACGGTGGAGAAGATGGATGGAGTGGTGGCAGCAGAGGGCGTGGAGGTCGTGAAATGGAGCGGTGAACCAAAGCCCTGAGTCAAGAGTGTTTATCCTCCCTTTCCTCTCATTTGGGACATTGGTTGGCCATAACTAAAGCATAGGTATACACTAATTCACATAGGATAATAAACGGGTGGTCATAATCACCCTAATTCTAATAAGATCTTTCGTGCAAAAAACTCTCTTCTTTCTGACTAACAGAACATACTTTTTATACATATTTATCTATGATTTGACAAGAAACAGTTTAATTTTTACCAATGAGTGATTAATAGAGATTTTAAAGTGTCATCTTCATTCAGATGATGATGCAATCCATTTTTTCTTGAAGTCAAACTCATGGAAGAATGTTCTCCCATTTCTCTCTCCTGGCATGTGAATGTCTTATCCAACTTTGCTAACTATCACTTATGAGTATAATGACAGTGTTTCTGAGCAAACTGTGTGCATTTTATATCACAGTGGAAAGACTCCATACTGTGAAATTCAGTGTTAAGAGCTTGAACACAAGACCTAGTCTTTTTTCTGTGACCATACACAGAAAATGTAGGGTCACACTTCCTACATGTAGTTACTTTGGGGCTAATTTGTGGACAGGTTTATTCAGGAAGGAGCACATTTATAGATGAATTGATGCAAAACACTCTGTCAGTTAACTGTGGGATAGACTTTGTTTGACATGTGAGAGTATGTGTCAGGAAGAAATTCAGTAGTTTTGTATTTTTACAGTGTAGTTTTGCCAATCTACATATCTAGGTTAGCATAGCAAATTGTGACAGTTTACAAGCCCAATTGGGCTGCAAAAAGTTGAACTCAGAAAGTTTTTAAAGTACAACTTATTGAGAGATACACTTTTTTAAGATAAGAAGACTGATATAAATCCCACTGTGTGCTAAGTGCAGAACTGGAATCACTGTAGTTTAGCATAAAGACTGGAGCCAGCTACTAATTTGTCCCTCCTTTAACACATTGTCCCTCCTTTAACTGATACAGAAAAGTAATAACAATTTTAGCGAATTGTTATGTGTTATTTCTTGGTAAACAACAGCTGGGTGCAACAACTCTGCTTAGCATCCTGGCCAGAAGTCTTGTCATCAAGGTGAGGTAGCTAGGTTTAGAAGCATCCTGCCTGTACAGAAACCAAAACCAGTGCCCACTAACCATATCTAGCAACTCATGCTATTGGCATAGATGCACAGAAATACAGGGCAAATGGATAGTAGTTGTTTGTTAAGAAATTATTCCAACCAAAGACAACTTTAGGGTTGGTGGTAGGCATATTATCTGTTTAGACAGATCCAGGCTAACTGTTACCACCAGTCTTATGCTAATCTTGGTAAAACACGTCCCAACTCCAGCTCTGTACGGAAAAGGGACCTATTATGCTTTTCCTTACACATGTCATATATATATATATATATATATATATATATATATATATATATATATATATATATACACACATATATATATATATATATATATATATATACACACATATATATATATATATATATATATATATACACACACATATATATATATATACACACACACACACACACACACACATACATATATATATACATATATATACATATATAAAGAGAGAGAGTAAGTAATCCCTGTGAGCAAAAAGCACCAGCTTCAGACTGCTCTGAACGCTCTGTTTCCAACAGTTTTTTCAACTTTCAGCCCGAGCCGACATTGGCTTGTGACAGATTTAGTCACACTGAGCCATGACTTGAGTCGAGCTGGCACACTGAGTGTTTTTCCATTACACAGCAGGGCAAAGTAAAATAAATAGTTTACCTGTTGGAAGTGTGCAGGTCGTCTGCAGCTCCTCATCAAATATCATCATCACTGTGGCTGCTTCTGCTTGTGCTATTCCTCCCTGCATTATTTCTAACTCAGTCGCTGAACAAATTGCTCCAAATATCTCTATATGTTGTTGTTTTGACCAGTTTTTAGCACCACCAACGAAGATCTGCACATTCCATGAGGAACACATTTCATTTCCTGTAAATTCTTCACAATGAAAGTCTCCTGTTATTTCATCATTCATTTAAAAGCTTTTAATATAAAGCAGTAAATCAGGAAATATTGGGTTTGCATCGGTGGTAACTTAACACGACTCTGATAAAGCTGCCCCTTGACAGTCTTCCGGAAAGCTGGCCAAGTCAGAACAGAGTGGGCTCATCTGGAGGGGGGCTTGAAGAGACAGGAGATAAGACTGCCTGAGGCTGAACTGAGGGGCTGCATAAAGATAAATAAGATAAATGTAAGATAAATAATGAGTGTTTTGAACTGTGAATCATGCAAAGCTACTCTAGTGGAGCCCCAGAATAAAAATGTGGAGCTGGAAATTAACATGATTGGCCCCTTTTAATACACAGACATGAAAATCTTCAATCAATCTTTTCATCTCATTTTCAAGAAGATAGCACACAAGAAGGAATATAGCAAGAATATTGTGGGGCTGTTGTTGAGGATGTACATGCGTGCATGAAGATGAAAACAGTGTTGCTGCTAATTGCCCTCATGTTGTGTATATGTTGAGATTGACATTACAAAAAGTTTCATAAACACTTATCTTTGACTCCAATTGTGTTTGCTACAATTCTCAAACAAAAGAGGAGTGAGAGCTGAGGAACATAATTACCTGAAAGTAATATGGTAAAATAATCTGGTGTTACAAGTGTATTTCCTACAATGTTGAACTATACTTTTAAAGTAGTATTACTGCATTTTGCTTCTTTTTTTGTTTTTACCACTTAGGGATAGTGGGACAAACTGGAAACAGAACAGTGACAGTGTTATGCTGAATGTAATGAATGTTAGTGCAATATTCATTCTTGTTTTAGGTCTGTTTTAGTCTTCACCAATCCCTGACAAAGGTAACTGGGACACTAGATCCACAGTTTCCACCTACCAATTGGTAACTTTGTCTGCTGTTTGGTAATGGGCAGTTAGGATACAGTGGGATAATCAAGAGTTTTTTTGCTTGAAACAAGGTTGAATAAAGCAGTGAGAGTGAACTTAAACAGTAGTTACATGCCAGAAAACCAAAACAATGAGCTGAAAGATGCTAAAGTGCTCAGAAGGGCTGAGGGAAACTGCAGAGTTAATGACAATTCTGTGTTGGTCCGTCACTACAAGTGTCCTCTTTTACATTACACATCATCACTTCATTCATTGCTGATATAAAAATATTTATTAGTGCAGCTTTAAAACAAGCTCAGCCATCCCCCACTTACAGTATCAATATCTATTACTAAGAAATCTAACAGAGGAGGAACATAAGCGGAAACAAAGTTTACTTCTGGGATTACAGGTAAACCTAGACATCATTGATGCTAATTGTGTTACCTGCTCAAGTGGAACTGGATCCACCGGCAGTGAAGGAAGTTGCTTCTCATCTAACATAGCAGGTCTAAAGCTATCAGGGTAAGGCAGCCAGGTAGCCTCCTGACCTCCCAAGATTATAAACACTAGGTCAATTTTTTGTCTTCTCTTTTTTTAAAAATCGTTGTTGGTTGTTTGTTTGACGTCTACCTTACCAGTACAAAGATTTTTTGCTCCAGCCACAGAGATTTCAATTAGCCAATGAGCCAATTATCACCAAAAATTTCCTCCTGTCAAGGAGGTTTTCATTTGACAAATGATTCAGAGAAACTTTTTAGGAATAACAACTGCTCAGAATTTTAGAGAATTTAAGTGGCATGATCAGTCTGTTTCTGCCTTCTTTTGAGTGGAATCATTTCACTCTCTGACTAATCAGCTCTACATGAAAGATTTTAGGATTTAAAATGAGTAAAAAGAGCGAACTTTTTGTTGTGATTGTGCAGCTGAAATGGACATGACAGCTTGTGGCGAGATCACGGATGTATAGGAGTTATCTGCTCATTTTGTATTGCTGAGAATTTTTTCAGAAGACAGTACAGGATCTTGGTCAGAGGAAGGGATGGGATTTCACCCTGAGGATCTCCGCTGGCATGTGAAGACACACAGAAAGCAGAATTTCACAAGAGGCTGACAACAGCCCAGGAGGAATTGGTGAAGTGTTCGCCTGTTAGATACTTGTTTCCTCTAAAGTTTTTCAATGTTCAATGATATTATCACCTTTTCTGGAGATTTATCCTGCCCTTAAATGAATCTGATAGACCAAATGGGTTTGGATACTGCACCACTTTCCCACTGACTTCTCCATTTGGCCCCTTGATGCCTGCATTCATTGAAGTCTGAAAGTGAGGAGATCTTCTGTTAATCCTGTACATAGACGTTTAGGATGCACTGTATTTTTTTAACTTGCTGAAATTGGACTCTACTCTGTTGTTTATCAAACTGGAAGGGATATCAGTACACAGTCTCCTGGAATGTAAAAAAAAGAAGAAAAAAAAACTCTAAAACTGAATGGAAATCCCACCTGATATCACATGAACCTGTGAACGTCACAGTGTTTAACACATGAGTAGTCACCTATTTCTGCTTTTCAACATCTCAAGATTTACAACCCCTCCTCTGCTGACTTTTGGAGTGTGTTTCATATCCTCCCTGACCCTTCAGCTTTTATTATATTTACAACATACAGCAGCAGTTGCTAAGTGGACACACAGTCATGCACAGCTCCGGTTGAGATTGGATGAATTAGATCTGCAGGGATAGCAGGGGCCACACGCCTTGAAAATCATGGTTTTGCATATGGCAAAACTGTTTAAGTCATAAAAGATCAATCTCATCCTGTGTTCTTTGAACTAAATGAAAATGATAATACACACTTATGAATGATCATCACAGCCCTGATTAGGAGCAAAACCTGAAGTGCTCTGAGCTAATAAGCCAAGTGGTTATGTCACTGTACTGCTCTTATACAAATGCTAAATACATACAACTTGGTATGGTTTATTAAATTCATCCACTCTAAATGGATGTTTATTACCAATGAGTTAAAATTGATACTTTATGCATGCATCCCTATATAGCTTTCTGTTTTTTCAACTGTGAATGAGCCGCTAGGGATGTGGGACTGGGTCAGGAAATACCGATGTGGAAGGCAGTGGCTCTCCTTAGGATTCCTCTGGCTGGGAGGCCCTCTCTGACTGGCCAGGCTGGAATCTGCAGGAAAGAGGAAACAGGTTGGCTAATGCACCTAGTGATCCCTCTCATCAGACTGCTGCAACCTTTTCAAAGGCAGGGAGGGAAGGAGAGAGACAGAGAACCAAATACCATTTTTTCCCAGAGAGGAACTAGGGCTCAGCATTCCTGGCATTGCCACTGGCCTCCAAACAATCCATACTCTATCCTGTGTGTGCTGGAAGAGTGAATGGCCACAGTGTGTGAGCCTCACAGGCCCAGTTTGCCCAGTGAGGGAGAGCAGCCAATGTTGCCGGCGCACTCAGAGCCCAGGACCCGGCCAGCCTCCGTCCCCAGCCGCTAAGCCAAACACTGGGCCGTCTGAGACGGCACTGTTGAACCATCGCACAGGCCTGACCACTGCTGAAAACACACTCCAGAAAATAAACAGACTGGGGCCCAAGAAGAGCAAATATTTGATCAATCTGAGAAAGGCGCAAAAGAGGATGAATGTGCAGGGGTGGAGGAGGAGGGAGAGGATAGGAGAGGAGGCAGGCAGGAATGGCTGGAGATGAAAGGAAACGCTATTGTATAAATCACACTTTTTAAGATGAAACGCAACTTAAAGGACTGGCTCATCAGTGCAGCAGGTAGACAAAAATGCATAGAGTAGAGTATGAATTAGACAGAGCATGAGGGATCTTAAAGAACTGAAAAAAGCCAACACATAGAACTGAGAATTTGATTATTGATGTTGACTATTAAACAAGACTAAGAGTGTACAGCCATGCTAGCAGCTTTGTAAGGTTTTACTTTGCAGTGCTTTGAGCTAAATGCTAATGTCAGCATGCTAACATGCTCACAGTGACAATGTTATTACACTGACAGTTAGCAAGTATAATTATTACCAGATTCACCATCTTAGTTTAGTGTGTTAGCATGCTAAGTTTTGCTAATTAACAGTAAACACAAATTAAAGCAGAGGCTGGTGAGAATGCCATTAGTTTTTCAGGTGTTCTGTCATAAACCAAAGTATTGGGGGGAAAAAAATTGACCTGATGATGGTGCGAGATGAAAAGTTAAGGGATCCCCAAAGTGATCACAATTCATCCCGAGGGAGACATGGATGTATGTACCAAATTTCATGGCAGTCCATCTAAAAATTGTTGAGGCATTTCACTAAAACCACAAATGACAACCTTGTGGTGGCACTAGAGGAGTCAGGGGATCATCAAAATCATTAGGATACATCTGCGGGGCACCATGAATGTCTGAACAGAATCTGGACCAAAGTCGTTGAAGGGCTGAAAGACAGACCAGCATTGTCATCTCTAGAGCCATGCAGCTAGCATGGCTAAAAACATTCCAAAACAATTCTTTAATACAGCATGAAAGTTCATTCTTGACCTTGAACTAGGAGTATTTTGACAAAAAGAAACCAAACTTAAGGTTATGTTGGAGGTCATTTACCATTGTCCCAAAGTTTACTGAACCAGTAACCTCATCAGTGTCTGAAATCTGACTAACTATATAGTGACCCACTACTGAAGCCCAGTTAATCCAGTTTGAGATTCTCCTCTGACAGTCAAATTATGTTCAAATTACATTTACTTTTAATTCTTGATCATTAATAGTAATGAGTAGGAAGTAAGGGAGAGAAACAATTTGCATGTGTTTGTGTTTGTCAAGCTGTAAATAGGTCAATCATGTAGGCAAGAGAGCAGTGATTATGACTCAACTAATCTGAGTGAGTCATGGGAGCTGATGCACAGGGATATATGTTACACCTCCATATATTCTCTAATCTGCTTTGTTTGTTTGCCAACCTATACACATGCCTCATGATATAAATACTAACTCTAACTTGTCACCATCAACACACACCGTTGATTGATGTTATCCAACCTTGGGAGAGTATATTTTAAGAAAGGAATACATTTATTGTAATATTTGCAAAATAACATAAAGTAGCTACTAGAAACAGGCAGTAGTTTGATCATAAGAAAAAGTGAACTGCATTTGTTAAGTTATCCATGTCTAACCGGACTTTAAAGCTGCACTTATCAATGTTTTTACATTAACAATTAAAGTGTAATGTAAAAAGTGTCACTTGTAGTAACCCACAGAAAATTATCACAAAACTCTTCAGCTGCCCTCAGCTACTCTGAGCTTTTATGCTCTTTTAGGTCATTGTTTAGGCCCAACTGTCTTCCAGGAAAAAAGCTCTGCTAAACCTACGTTACCTGTCAAGCACTTAACAGCAGATGGACAAAGTTAGTGACTAGTTGGTGAACATAATGGAACATTTGGAAGCAAAAGAGCCAGATATTGTGCCACTTTAAACAGCAGTAATTACCTGGCCTAAGCTAAACTGTTTTATCAAACAAACAGTTCAAAGTGGCCTGTCCAGACCATGATATAGTAAATGGTTTAGGAAGATTATTTCCACGTAGTTCATGTCACAGCTCGTACTCTGGGTTATAACATTTCATGAGACTCCTTGGTTCCAGAAAATATTTGCACTTACCATAAAATTCTTGTGAGGGAGAAAGTCACTTTGGATTTGAGTTTATTCTTCGTTTGGTTAGCCAAAACACATCAATGCTTTATTGACATAGATGTTAACATGTTTCCCACTAGATGAATTGTAATAACTTTTCATTTCAATTTATCCAGTACTTAGGTTTATGACTACTACCTGCAAAACTAATGACATTCCCATCATCCTCTGCTGTATTTTGTGTTTTGTGCTAATTAGCAAATGTTAGCATGCTAACATGCTAAACTAAGATGGTGAACATGGTAATTATTATGCCTGCTAAACATCAGTATTGACATTGTGCATGTTAGCATGCTGACATTAGCATTTAACTCAAAGCACCACTGTGCCTAAGTACAGCCTCAGAGAGCCACTAGCATGACTGTACAATAGGCTCTTAGTCTTGTTTAATCATGTTTGGTGCATAGTGGCCATTGCTGTTACAGTCCTGTCCTGTGCTTCCCACGGATTATTTATTAATCATACTATTTAGATGACACAGTGATGTTTTTTTTCCATGAGCCTTCAGTTAATTAAGTGAGAGTCTGTGGGTGGTGCTTTTTAAATCTGTTCAACCATAGAGGTGGAAAAGCTTTCATGAACTGTCGGTATCAATTTTGTGTTGTCGTATTTCAACTGGCCCTTTAGAGTAGCAAAACAGATTTTGTGCATATGAAAATGTCACAGTTATTACTTCCGTGTGTTTCTGAGAGCACTATCAATTGCATAATTGGCTATTTACCTTATGATCGTCACCAACTGGAGTTTCCTCTCTTTTCATTTACGACTTCATCCCCATTTTTGAGGGATTGTAGGAATCCACTGCAACTGCAGTGGACCACCAGTGTCACTGACAAAAGAATTACCCTTCAGTACATAGCCAGTCTGATGTTTATCTGACATGAGGATAGAAGGGTTAAGATGTGATTTACCTTTTCCCCACAGAGATTTTGGTGGAAACAGAAGCAGGCTTGTCTTTCCCCACCTGGGCAGATCAGATGTCATTCCCCCTGCCTACAGCAAGTCAAACTGAAGCCCCTGCTTGTGGCCATCCATCAACCCTCCTTGCCTCCTCCTCAGCATGAAGCCCTGATGCCATTGCCTGCTGAGCCATATTTCATGAGGAAACATCAACACTGCCAGTGAAATGTTGCTTCTCTTTGCAAGGCTTAGTATACAGTGTGTAACTCTGGGAAATCCAATTGAGAGGAAAATGAGACCCAGTGCTAGCAGGCAGGAGGCATATGCAGTATGCTTAAAATAATACATTTTTAGACTTGCATCGCACACATCTTATACCTTCCAAATACCATCTGGATCCTTTGAAGTAAAGAATGTAATATGTGATCTTACACATACACACTTACCTGAAGGATTTCTTTTTGAGTTTCATAGAGAGCATATTTTATGCTCAGGAGTGCCAAGTGATGGACATCTGTGGAATATTTTGCAAATGAATCCAAATCAAGCAAACATCCCTCCAAAGTTTTCCCAATTTCTATCTCCAGCTCATAGTTTTCTTGGACCAAAACAAAGCTTCTTTTTGCCTATCCTGGCTGCTGCCTACATATCGTTTTTGCTGTGGTTGAAATCAGCAGACAACCAGATGTGTTGAGTCTTTTTTGTGGGGGAGGGGCATGTGAGTAATATGGAGTGGATCTCATGGGGTAAGTGGGCAGAGGAGTTATGGTATACCTAGTCTGTGTTGCTCATATCGTTATATAACACTGTTATATAATTCAGTGGTTCTCCAACTTTTTCACTTCAAGGACCCGTAAACTGACATAAATTAGACCACAGACCCCCATTTGATTAAAATTTTGTCCTAGGGTCCCCCATCTGATAAGATTTTTGCTTTTGGATGCTTTATTACAGAAAGTGTATGAAACTCATGACCAAAATAGTCACACATTCTTTGACTGTGTTACGGAATTATAGTGAAAATAAATTACTTCCCTTTTTGCTGGGGATCCCTTGGAATCCTCTCAAGGACCCCTGGGGGTCCCTGGACACCATTTTGAGAACCACTAATATAAGCTGTCTGAGGCCAACTGATAAACAAGAGCCACTATACAGAATCAGCCCAGCTGGGTGCACTGAAGATGTAGAGTGCCAGGCGGGTAATCAATCATTTGGAAAGAATTTACTGTTATTGGTTATGCAAGTGGAGAGCTGATGTGGTCGGCAGTGAAACTGTCTGCCATTGCTGATTTCACTTTCAGAGCCAAAGTGAGCGCCAGGCAATCAAAGCCACAGGGGATCAGAGCTCCAGTCACTAAGAAGATCCATATGCCAAGAGCAGGGGCCAGACTTTTCCAAGTTCACCTCTCTGTTTTCCCATTGCCCCACAGCAGAGGAGCCTCCTGCAGCCCTACACCCCATCCTCCACACCCCTTGTTCACAGTCAGTGGCCCCATTTGGTACAGTGGCCATTAATATTTATGAGAGGAGAGCTCCTCGCAGGGGCCCAAGGGTGACAAACAGTGTGACCTTTCAGAGGGCCAGTGTTTACTGTGTCTGTCAGGAAGGCGGTTGGATAGTGGAAGACAGGCCCCTCCACCCACCCTCTCCGTCCATCTTTCTTTAAACCAAATGAAAGCAGGCTGGAGTTTGGCTTGAGCAGATGTTGGTATGATACCATTAGGTTTAGATGAAGCACTGGCATCGGCTTCAGCAGCTGTGTGGAGGCCTGTGAGCTGAAATCATCCATGTCATATAAAAAACCTCTCTGTGCCATTTCAAGACATGACCTTTCCATTCAGCAAATCTTTCCCAAATTTGTGTCGTGCGCTCGCACGGTGTCTCTTTTTGTTTATAGTCTACACCCTCAGTGGCCTGGGACTCTCTCTTAAAAATACAGTTCATTATTTTCAGTCTGGGAGTGACTCAACAGAATTTGGTGCTCAGCCGTCTGTGTTCCAGCCCTTATTTGTCATGAAAACACAGACCGAGGCTTCTATTCACTGTCTGTGATGTTGTCTGTAAATTATAGGCTACTCACTAATTTGTTCAAATAAAGCGGTGAAAGCAGTGGATACATAAATGAATATTTCTGTTCTGCTTGTTTTGGAAAAATAAATTCAGCTACTGGGGCAATTATATGGTATGTGTTAGTCCAGGAAAATTATGACTAACTTGACTTTGTTGATTGATTCATCACTGAGCTGCCCTTATGTTTTCTGAGATTTTATTTCTGTCCAACTGACCTCAAAATTCAAATTAGAGAAGAAAAATGTGACTTATATTAGTTCTCCTGTAGTTTTATAGTGATATTTTATATCTGTTATATATGTTATATTTTATAGTGAATGACATTTTATTTGCCTTTGAGAGTACAGGCATTGGAATCAAATTTCTTAATAACTCACACAGATATTTCACATTATGCTCTAGTATTATGAGGCAGAATGGACCAAACACTTAAAATGTCAATTAATGCACATTAAAGGGACATTGTTCAATTTAACAGTGGGAAAAGGTAAAATTAGCAGTTTTCTTCACAAGGTCCATTTAGTAGCTGTCCTGGAGCTTTCGATCACATCAAATGATTTTCCTGAGTACATATAGTTTGCCCAGTTGCCATTGAATTGTAGATGTTCAAATTTGATTTTTGAACACTATAATCCTTAAGATTTTCATAATGTCAGACCCAAATTTTGATACTATTTATGGGTGGCACCTTACATTCACTTTAACATTCTGTTATTGCCATTAATGTATTTACACTTATTAGTTACCTATGGTAGTTTGCATTGTCAGTGGCAGAGTCCAGCATTCCCAAGCTGGATTCAAATGGCATGCACACGCACGAGGGATTCACAGGAAACCACACAGGCATACTGGAAAAAACTTGTAGTAAAATAAGAAACTCTATCTGCTGGTGAAGATCATGTGATATGACTGAAAGCTCCATTACGTACTATAATGAACCTTGTGGTGAGATTATTATCTCAACTGCTGTTTCCAAGATCAAGAAACTGTCAACCTCAGATTTTGACTTCTTAAAATCTACGTATGAATGAATAACATATATCATACCATGGTTGGTTAATAGGAGCACCTAGCCCAAGTGAGCAAACGGAGTGTATACATTTGCAAAACAGATATTTTTAGTTATTGGATTTTTACACCTTCACATAAATGTCCTGGATTTTCATTCTTTTTGACAGAAATTCCCCAATAAACATGTTTTTAACTCATTTTGTGGCCCAGAAAAATGCCCCAAAAGCCAAGGTGGAAGCATACTTTCACTGCCCACTGTATGGCACAGGCAGCCCCTTTGCATTTCAGGACAACAAATAAACATCACCATGGTGAAGCCAGTCTGGATATCCACAGATCCTACAAATAGAAATCCAGTGAGCTCCTGGGAATTGCTTGCTAACAACATGATGATGGATGGAGCAATGCCACCCAGTCCAGTAAAACAGCTTTATGAGAAAAAGTTCAGCACCACTTCCGTCATTCTTCAGTTGTAAAGACTGAAATTAGTATCAATCCGATTCAATCATTCTTGACTAAAAGAATTTAATTTGCTTTTACTATATCTCAATTGTGGATTCTTGTACATGTGGTGCTTTTATGGGACTTAATTTGGATGGCGGCAGTTGAAATTGGGAAAGCATAGTTCTCACCACTTATAAAATATGTCTTGATTTGTTGACCTCCTTTCTATAATCCCTAACCCCCACCTCCCATGATAAATATTTCTTTAACTCCCTTGTAAAACCATGTTCCTCAGTGTTCACTGTGTTCACCTTTGTTTGAGAAGATTCAGCCACCCATGTAGCATCTCATTTGAAGACAAATTTGTTTTTCTGTTACAATCTCCCCAGGCAGTAATATACCCAGATAAGGAGCTGAG
Source organism: Thunnus albacares (assembly GCF_914725855.1). Lineage (NCBI taxonomy): Eukaryota > Metazoa > Chordata > Actinopteri > Scombriformes > Scombridae > Thunnus > Thunnus albacares. The sequence goes on from NC_058124.1 coordinate 4,956,844, forward strand.
AGTTGACGACAGTGAACAGTTTGTTACACTGGAGACCACTCTTGGCTCCATGCTCGTCCTGACCCTTCGCATCATCCCCCAGGTGGTATCTGTCACCACTAAAGAAGACATTCCCATAATCTAATCAGCAGACATGCAAACCTACCTTATCCCTGCACAACATGCAAACTCTAATCGTTATACAGAGATTACTCTTCACAGCAGACTGGCACAGAAAGGAGTGACAAAATGATAACAGGACCTTTTCAGCTCCAATGTCTGTGGTGGGGGTTGAACCCAGAAGGGCCCACCCACGTAGACTGGAGAAGACGGGGTGTGAGCTGGTAAGCACTGTGGAACAGTATGAACCACAGTGCTTACCGCAGTGTCAGATTTATCTGTGGTATTTGTCCAGGAAAAACACAAGTGTGGCTACCTGCCTTAAATCTAAGGAGCATGACTTCAAAACCTTCAACTGCTCATGGAGAAACTGTTGGGGCAGGAAAACCTCCTTGGCATAGCCTACATTAAGATTTGGATTTTCATTGTGCAACCATAACCTCCAAAGCATCTGAATTTTTACACCATAAATTGCCTTTTTGTAATGTTATATTAAACAGTCTACAGCCATGCTAACTGATTGCAAATGTAGACATGTTAACATGCTCACAATGACAATGCCAAAATACAGAAATTTAGCAGGTGATGTTAAGTTTGGCATGTTAGCATGCTAACATTTGCAAAGTAGCACTAAACACAAATGGAATGTAGTTAGCTTGAAAGTATTTTCTCATAAATCAAAATATTGGACACATTAAAATTTTGATGTGATGATGGCACTACGTAGAAAAGGGATCACCAAAATTCTAATAATTAATCCTCAGAGGAACATGAATGTCTGTACCAAATTCCACGAAAATCCATCTAAGGGAGATTTCACGCAAAACCACAAATGTCAACCTCATGGTGGCACAAGAAGAAAAGTCGGAATCAGCAAAGTCATTTGGATTAATTGTATACAAACCATGAATATCTGTACCAAATTTTTGTGCTAATCCATCCAGATGTTGAGATATTTCTCAGCTAAAACTTGATGTGCTGGTGGCATTAGATGAAATATCAAGGAATTAGGATTCATCCTCTGGATAGTATTAAAGTCTCTACAAACTTTTATGGCAATCCATTCAACAGTTGTTGAGCTATTTCAGGCTGGACCAAAGTGTTGGACTGACTGACATGGATGGTGGACAGACAGGCATTGCCATCCCTGGAGCCTTGCTGCTAGTGTGATAAAAATTTCAAAGATGGTTTTATTCAGATTAATTGTGGGGATTTCAACTAAGCTTTCAGTACATTTACAACTTGCTGTAATTTGTTAATTAATATTACACATTTCTAAAGATGCTCCTAACAGCTCTCTGGATGACTCTTGAGGTCTGGCCACCAGGCGTAGAAATCACTGGTTTGTTAAAGATAAGACAAGCGCCGTCTCAGATGTGACTTCATTGTGTGTTTATGCCAATGGAACTCCCCAGGGCTGCCCTATGTTTCCTAGAGTGTTTCTGTAGCAGTTTGGAGACAAGTCTGACAGCTAGCCCATGGAGGAAAATTTCCCTTGTCGCATTTATATCTCGCCCCCTTAATCATTCTGACAGTCGCTTTCCTTCCAAATGAACTTTTATAGAGAAATTAGTGAGCGCTTCACTCAAGTGTTGCAGCACTGCTTTACAGCATAGTGCTTTCTGTCTCCATCAGAAGCAATAGTAAGCAGGTGTGTCCCAGCTAGATGCCATTTCATGCTCTACTAAATCTCAAGAAGTCGTCCCCCATGCAAAAGTAATTAGGATAAAATGACATAGCAGGAGAAATGCTGGTCTAAGTGAGGATGAAATACTGAACTGTTTTGATCATCCAGGAAGAAAAGTGCTGGAATGCATCATTACATTTGCTGAAAAGCCAGCAGTCCCATTTCACCACCTGGTCCTCAGCTGCCTTCTCAGAGCGCAACTCATCCAAGACAAGCAGCAGCAATCTCCCCTTTCTGAATGAGGCCAAGGAAACCCCTTGTTGGATGCACAAGTGGAAGGAAATGGCTAATGTATGGGCTTGAGCTCAGGGGAATCCGTTTCTCAGGGAAAAAAATGCACAGGGCTTGAACAAGTGAGTGTTTGTGTCAGGCCAGTCAGTGTCTGGCTGATGGAACACAGACAACACACTGAGGAGTTTGTGTGTGATCAAGAAAGATAAGGAAAGATAGACGGAGAGAGATCTTTAGAGGCACAGAAACTGAGACAGTGAGATACAGAGAATGCAATCCTCAGACTAATTTGAGTCAACTGGAGCATATTAAAACAGTTTTTTCCTTGTCTTACGTCTATGAACTTGGTACAGAACGTAAAGAAAGACCAATGTGCCACATCATTCCATTTTGACATGTTTTAATGATTTTAAAAACAAATACCCTGACCTTGGATATAGAAATGTACAGTAACCTGGATGAAAAAGATTCAAAAACAATTCTGACATAGCAACTACTATAAAGACATTGGTCAGTTTCAGGCACTTGGAACCACATACAGTCTTTGTCATGCTACACAAGAAAGTACTTCTTTGGTCCTTTTCCCTCCTAGGCAGGTCAGTCGAAACCACAGACAGAACAAAAAAACAGCTTTCTGGTTTCTTACCAAGTATTTACATTTCAGACCCAATACAAGCCTCCATCCGACAAGAAACAGAACTAACAAAGTTCCTCCGTCACATATCAACCCTTCATATTTTTCCATACATGTCCACATTGGTTATGAAGTGACAACAGAAAAAAGGGTATAATTATAATGGCTCGAATGAGATTTTATTTTTACAGCAGTATTAATCAATATAACTTAGTGGAATTGTTTTGATATAAGATTTGGCAAAAAAAAGATACATTATTCCTTTTTGTTCACGTTGGGCCTCAAACCAAAAAAGCCACATTGCTACAGAGGAACCCAGCACTCAAATGAAATGCTCAGCTTACAACAATGTAAAGATAAACCGTAAAGCTCTCCAGACATCCTACAAGTCATTGCTCAGCTGCAAGGCAGCCATGTCTGATAAGAGTTACTGCATGTAGGCACTGGTGACTGAACTTGTGCCACATAGTAGTTGCTGAAGTTGACGTCTCTGACATAGGGAGCGGGCTGGTAGTAGCAGGTGATGTTGGACAGAGCAGGGATAGCATTCTGTTCGGCCATTACTCGCAGCGCCAGTGCGGAAATAAGTGCCAGCGTCTGTCTGCGCTCGTGGCCCATCAGACACACAGTGCTCTCATCCACCACCCGCCTCAACGTCACCAGGTAATCGTAGCGCTTGTGCTCCATGCCCGCAAAGTGGTTCTGCAGATACGCCCCCAGTTTCCTATGCTGCTCGTTTATGTCGGGGAAGTCGATGAAGAAGCGCGAGCACATGTAGCGCTGCATCTGTTTTATCTGAGCCTCCGAGGATGGCCTGAAGCCTCGCACCAGCAGGTGGCAGTACTTGAGCAGCCCGCCGCCCCGGATCTCTTCTGGGCTGCGGGTGGCGATAGTCCTGGAGCGAAGGTGACCCAAAGCTTCCTCAAAGTCTCCATACATGCTCTCCCCCTGCACTGTGGGGTGGAAGGTTTCAGACATGGCCGTCTCCGAGCAGCGGTCGAAGAGCAGCAACGAGTCCAGAGTGATCTGGAAGGAGTCAACACTGAACTCAAACTGCCTCCGCAGGGAGTCCACAAACTTCAGTTCCACGTTCTTGCCGGTGTTGTTGGACAGCGAGATGAGGCTCCAACGGTCCGTCTCATTGCAAACTTTCACCAGTTTCTGGACGTACGCCTCCTTCAGGGCGAGGGCTGTAATTCGCTCCCTGCACACCCCTTCAGGCAAGAAGTCCACCAGGCAGTCAAGCACCACGTCTTTCACCAGCCGGAACGTTTTGTCGTCAGTCAGACTAAGGCCGAAGATCAGGTCCAGGTCTTTGTAGCCAAGGCCATTGTCCTGGTGAAGCACATGGCTGGCTGCCGAGCCATTTAGCTTGACATCACGCACCACCACGCCCCGCTCCTCCAGTCGAGCCCTGACCACCTAAAAGATACAGAGACATGGAAGAAAACCTGAGTGATGGGTATCCACAAAAAGTTAACAATCAGAAGAGCCTGACACAGGAAACTTTAAAACACAAGGAGCAAGAGAGTAAGAAAAGTTCAATTGCACCTTCTGCTGCTCTTACATCTTACTTCTCGTCTTGCTTGTCCTTTCAACACAATCGCAATGATGATGGAACAGATAATCAAGCTAATGTTACTGCTAGCACTACTACCCTTAAAGTGGCTAACAACAAGGCTAGCATTGATCAAAGCATAGCTTCCAAACCCCTTGCCATGAAAAGCAGGATAGGCTATATTACATTTATGAATTTTAAAATGACTTAATGATTTGCTGGTACCAGCCGATACACACGCCAACATGTGAATAGGGGGAGTACTGGCACTTATTTTTTTCCACTTCAAGCACGGGACATAATAAAGCTTGAGGGAAATTTAATAGTAATGAAAACAGAAAGCATAATGAGGCATGAACAAATTCCTATTTTTTTGGTGGTGGTTTAGTCTAATATACTTTGTGCCTAGATATCTGAATTGATGTCAGAAAAAAGGAAAGAGTAAATTAATTCCAAACAAAAAGTCTAAAAAAAAAAACAATTGGACTTTATAAGTTTAGTATGAATTATAAAGCCATGTGGTAAAACAAGTTAATGAAATATGCCTTTCCACACATTGTTTTACTGCTTGAACTTTTAAGTAGAATGTTAAATATAAGACACCTGACTATAGCAAACAGTCTGCAGGATTTGAGCATTTTTAAAACTATTTTATGGCAGGTGAATGCAGAAGCTATATGCAGAGTCTGTCTGGGAAAGCCACTTGAAGGCAGAGGCAAATTACTGAAGCAGGTAGGGTTTCAGTATTTTTGCTTAAGGACATTTTGTCAGAAAAGCGGCTGCTTAAAGGCTGTGATCCTCCACTCAGTGGCTGGTATCATTAACCATAACTGATCCTGTCGCCTGGGGGATGATAATGCCCTAATGTACATACTGTACAGTACACCAGTAATGAGTTGAATAGCTGATTTAGCAGACCTATCTCTTCCTATATGAAATGGGAGCAACTTCAGCACAACAGAGATAAGCTGTGGAGAGTGACAAGTCAGGGCTTGTCTGCTGTAAGAGTCTCTTAACTAAAAAGAGAAAAAAATAACAGCTCAGCTGTGAACTTTTAAACTTGTAGCCTATAACCATATTGAGAAAATGTGATCCTTTGCTGTCATATAAACACTCTTTGGCAAGGAAAAGATTTATCTGGTTATTGGAACACACACCATGCTACACCACAGTGATGCTTGGGAAAACTGTTGAGCTACAGACAACTGAGATGTTTATGCTTCCTGTCTGTTGCATCACTCAAATGACACTAAGGGGAGAAAAATGGCCAAACAAGGCCAATACTGAAGAAATCCAAAACACAGCTGTCTGCTAGACAACTCTAATTGAGCCCAGGGGTTTTGCTCATAACCTACCAGCTATCAGTCAGTAGACTGACATCTATCCAGCCAGGTAATCCTTTCAGAATTTATTTTAGAGCCCAAGATTTGATAATTCAAGGTGTAAACTGAATCCACTAAATCCATTTTTAGTGGTGCGGTGCTTCTTGATAGTTACAAAGGATATACCTGCTAATTTGTGATTAGCACATGCAGTTGATGATATTTTTCAATCAGAGGTTATTCTTCTTGTATATTTAGTTGTCACTTCAGCTAAGGTAGTGACTAAAGTGGAAAACAGGATTAAAGGAAGTAAGACAAGCAAGGTATTTTTATGTTACAATTACCGTTCCCTTCCTTTGTCTTCATCTAAACTCTTCAGGTACCTCATTTTTGTAACAACCCATACTGGTAAAGTGTTTCCATTGCATGTTTGGTAAAGATCCTTGATGTTAAATAAAGGAGTAATTCCCTTTCTTTCCAAGAGTGCAACAAGAGGGCCAATTTCATGTCTGTGTAGTACAGCTCTGGAGGTGGGACGTGTTTAACATAGATTATCTTAAAAACTGGAAGCAGGGGAAAACAGCTAGCTTGGTCTCCAAAGTGAAAAAATACACCTAGAAACATTTACACATATCTTATTGTTTAATCATCACACAAAGAGAAATGTGTAAAAATTTGAAGATGTAGGGTTAGTTATGTGCTGGAATGTGCCTGTACAAAGTCCAAATGACGACTGTGTCTGTCTACCAGCATGTTAGCTGGTGATGCTGTACAGAAGTACTAGAACTTGTTTGTCAAGACAAAGTAACAGCACATGACTTTTTCCTTTTTCTTTGTACAGATTAAACAAAGTAGGGAAAGGAAAAAAAATAGCTTTAGAGTTGTTGGTAAAGGTAATTTTTCACTTTGGGCTGCTTCCAGTCTTTGTGCTAAGCTAGGCTAACCACATCCTGATTCCAGCCTTGTACTTAACACAGACATGGAATTAGTGTCAATCTTCTTATCTCACTCTTGGAAAGATAGTAAATAAGTTTTTATTTCCCAAAATGGTGAACCAATTTTTAAAACTAAAGGTTGTGATATATAAGCAACATGTTTGAATGCAAACTTTTATGAATAGACCTATGTAGAGAACAAGTTCTCCCACAGTCAAACTTTTTCTGCTGATTTTCTTTCACCTAAGCCCTGGTCAAAAAGATAAAATCGCATCAAGAATATTAACACTAAGTAATTTATTCAGCCATATTTAACCAAGCTTAGCAAAGGAACCATGTAACTCCAAAACCCAGTAAGAAAAGGTCATCTGCTTTGTTGAGTGAAACTGTGCAGGGTTTCACAGGGAACTAGACAACACTTCAGAGAAATGGAATTTTCTTTAACTATCCAGCAAGGGAAACCCACAGCAGTATTTGCTCTGACCTCACACTTAAACAGTTGGTCCGAGTTAACAGCATGCCATAATCTGCCTGTCTGGGGGTCCCAAAAGGAACATTTGAGGAAGCAAAGCTCCACCACCCCCACCATCCCTGTTCTTCAGCACTCATAAAGCAAGCTAGTACATTTCCCAAATGACGCACCAGCACCTGGTGAGCTGAGCGAGGGGAGACACTTCCGTCGACGTTGGAGCAAAAAAAAAATGCTTGTAAAAAGAGCCGCAAACACACCAGACTGTCTGGTGTTGACAACGCCTTGGCGACACATAACAGTCTCTCCAGTCTCAATAGTTTCCTTGAGTATTTCATTTAAGCTGCGGCCTGAATGTGTTTTTTATTATGGCAGTTTGAAATGACCAGCCATTTACCAGCCCATAGTCCCCTGGACGCCAATGAGAGCTCTGGGCAGTGAGTCAGATTATCCCTCTGCCAAGGAAATGGCGACAGCGAATAAGGAGTTACGAGTCCCTGACCTTCGCATTCACTCCAAAACTAACCCAGCCAGTCAGTCGTACAGTAGCTTGGCAGGCAGCGGGGGATGATGATGGTTTTTCCTTTGATTTGAAAGGTTTCCTTGAATTTCCTATGTACGGGTGGTCAATTCACCTGTATGCTTGGACCAGAGTGAGTCACAGGGTGAAATATGATGCTGTTGCTCTGCTATGAGATGGATGTTTTCAGTGAGGGATTTGTTCATCTGCTTCCTGATTTCACAGACGTTTTTAATGTCTCAGACCCTTAAAACTTTTAACTTAAAACCTGTTTGATAGGATTTTATCCAAGGAACCCATTTGGGGAGATTTCAGTGGTGTTTAATTTTTGAGCTAGCTATGTAAGATAAAACTGGTGAGAATGAATACTGTGGTAAGAATAGCCATCCTTATATATCCTCTAACTGTGATAGTGTCTTGTGATTTAATTGTGAAATCAAGCTATTCCCAGTCTTGGTCAGAGCTCCTGCAACCAGCTCAAGGGCCAATATGAACCCATGAGTGAGCTGACTCAAATGTGTCTTATTCATTACATGCAAGAGTACAGTGTTGAATTCAGCATTGAAACCGTATCCTTATTCATCAAATGGACTTCTTATTATAGCAATGTTTTAGTGACGTTATTCTGAAAAACTTTTTGATTTGTTGTTTGTTTGATAATGTCAATTAGGTTTTATCCTATAAAAATCATTTTTGTAGGATCTTTTAAATCTATACTCTATCTCTATACTTTTAAATCAATTTTTGAAATACTACGGTCATGAGCCCAAGTCCCCACAATGTACAACCCCCTTTAGATTTTTAAAAATTATTATTATTATTATTTGGATTTTTCTTTTTTTTTCAACAAGTAATTCTAAATGCTGTTTCAAAGCCTCATCCATACTATATATACCATACATAGACTAAAAACGTTTTGGGGAGGAAGGGAATACTGTTCTATTTATTACTTTTTTGTTGATTGTAGAATGTTACCTCCCTCCAGACTGCTAAAATCCTCAAAATCCTAGAATACCAAAAATGTGACCTCTGTCCCCTTAATGGTAGCTACTGCCCTGGGCACACAGAAATTGATGCATGTTTCTGTTTAGAAGTTATGTGTAAGTAGCATTAGCTATTTGGGCTTAGCCAAAAGATAAAGAGCACCACCCACAGAAACTCCAACCTCACCAATGGAAAATCCAGCTAATGAAATACCATCATTGCTGTCCACACTGTTTGATCTCTGAGAAACACAAAGATGTGCAAAATTATGAATTGAAAACAAACTGCCAGATAAAAATCATTATCGAACAGTCTAAACTGAACATTCCCAGGTTACCTCCTCAAGGGAGATTGGTAGCATGTGGTGTCTTCATGTTGCCCAATCTCAACAATAGCCTAGTGAAGACTTGGTTTACAGTCTGGCAAGGGCCGCAGTAGAGTCAGGCGACTGGTCTTCACTTACCACAGTGATACGTTGTCAAGCCTGACCCACAAGCCCAGTGTTATTACAGGCACTAATCCACTCCTCACATTCTGCTCCAAATCCAGGCCACTCACTACCATCCGTGAAAGTGGAGCACTATTTCCAGTTAAAAAAAAAAAAACACACAATGGTGAAACACACCACTGAGCAGGAAAAAAGGGAAGGAACTTATCTCCACCATGTACTGTAGACACAACAATTTTGTTTAAATATGATACTGTAGCTTGCAGAGCTGGAATAAGAGACGACCCTTCTGGTGGCCAAAAAAAACACACTGGCCTCCATACCTCCGCCCCCACACACGAAACCACTCGACAAATTATGTAAACTATGACACATGCATCAAATATCTGTGTTTATCATCACGTGAAATAATGCTACCAGGTATGTATATAGGGCCAGCTGAGTGAACATGTGTAGTCCCCAAATATTCTGACTCTGGGTTGACGACTATGGACATTAAGTGAAATGGAGAGTACAGGGGTGTCACTAACATTAAGAGTTTTCCGTCACTGCTCCCATGGCTCACCCACAACCAGACCACAAACAGATGTTATTTAAATGTGGCCCTCAGACAAACCCACCACTAAGAGGGGCCCCTCTGGCTACTGGGGAGTGTGATCCATTGGTCACCTTACCCAGTATATGACGAAATCATCTCTTTCTGTCTCAGGTAGACAGCTCTGTCTGGCTCATATGCTAAAAATAACCGACATTAAAAAAGCAGACTGATGGTTTCGCATGTTTTAGCCCATTTACCACGAATCACGAATACCTCACATTACTGGCAACCGTTTTCCAAAATATATCATGGTGGTTTAGATGTCTGAATGTGTTTTTCCTTCCTTCAAGGCAGCCACGGGTTTCCATTCATGTCCATATGGTATGAAAATCAACTTGCATATGGTGACTGCTCTTGTTTTAGTCAAAATAATGTTATCACTGTGCAGTGTACTTAGTGCGCAATGCTAGCGAAGTTCAGTTCAGCTTGCTTTGAGAAAATGTCAGCAGTGATGTAAGGTATATGTTCTTTTTTTGTAAAAGTGCTATGACATTGAAAAACACTAGTTGTTACCCTTCAGTATAAGTTATCGTTAGATAGACAGAACTACCTACCTTGATAGGGAGATTATTTAAAGCGTAGGCAACTAGCATTAACTTAAAAAGATACAAATAGAAATTGTTAGAATAGAAATCTTGTACTGCCTGAGTTTTAATTGTCAGTTCATATATATGAATACATAAAAAAACTCTCTCCGACAGAGTTCAAATGTAGCATTTTTTTGTTTTTGTAACACGTTAGCAAGTTTTTGCACTGCTAATTTGAGTTCACCAACAAAAATCTTATTTTCTTAAAATCCTCACACCATATGTCAAAACCAACTCTAGATTTCTAAAATGTTTATCTTGATACTTTTGGGTAAAGCTAGTCCCCTACAATGCCTTAAAATCCAATATGCTGATGTGTTAGCATGTGTCAGGACAGATAATGGAGACACAGAGAGGACTATGGAGACACAGAGAGGACTTTGGTGCCTCTCATCAGATATTGGGTATGTAGTGGGCTAAATTTCCAGAAGCCAGTCTTTAAAAATTCCCTTAAAAAGGACTCTGGTTCATGGAAAGAAAACAGTTTGGGGTCCCTGATGTCTACAGGATTGTGGAATGAAGGGAAGACATTAGTGGAGATGTTCAGTACAGATGGCTGGGGCCTCCTTGATTATAGAGGCTCTTTAAATGGTTTGTGTGTGTGTGTGTGTGTGTGTATGTGTGTGCGTGTGTGCGTGTGTGCGTGTGTGTGTGTGTGTGTGTGTGTGTGTGTGTGTGTGTGTGTGAGGGTCTTTCCTCCCCACAGGATCATCACAGAAAATATGAATCACACAAGAGAAATATGAACCTGGATTACAGGCAAATACATTTAAATAATGTCCAGGAAAATTACAGCCCCTATATGTTTCATTCCTAGTAAATATTCACTAGCTCAGTCATTATCTTGCCCTCATTTTCACAAGAGCTGTGAAAAAAATGACTTAAGGAGCAGAAGCATTAGTGAGCTAGTGGAAAACTACAGTCATGGTGTTAGATCATCCCCAGTCTTGTGTCTGTGTTAAGACTATGAGTGATCAAATGTCTTTTTGAGTGTAATCAGCTCTGCCACAAATCTTTACCACTGCACCGCACAAATGTGCTTTGAAAAAAGCAGTAGCAGTCTCCTTTCATGTGTTAACACACAAAGCTGAGAGAGGCAAGGGTTATATTGTAGGGTTCAGGCTGCTCTGAAGTTATTTTTATCCACGTTGTTAGAGCAACAAGTGAGTTCCGTTTACTTTTTGACATTTTGACATCCACTGAAAAGTCTCTCTTAATGACATGTCATATGACTTGATATGATATAATTCCAGATTATAAAGTATTTCACTAGTTAATTTTCTAGAAATGACTCATCCAGCAAAAGATACATCACTCCACAAGAATTACAAGTCCTCAATGTCACCTAATTTTGAAACATGTTAAATATAATCTAAAACACATCTTACTTACACTCTTTGCTCTTTCATGGCTTGTTAAAATGAAAATATGTGCCTGGACTGTCAGCGTGTCTCCAGTGCGTGTGTGTGTTTGTGTGTGTGTGGAGGGGGGAGACCTGGAGCAACTTTAATGTGCTTAAGACTATTATTTTCCTTCTTCTAACTTACAATTTACTTACTTCTCTAATTTCCATGGCACACTTGTGATTTACACACCGTTTTCTTATCTGAATAAGATACATATTCTATTACAACTGCATCTCCTGTAGGAAAGTTAGATGTATGATGTTAACATACATTTTGGGATAGATTTAATATTGTATACAGTCCGCCACTCTAACTAAAACACATGAAAGTTACATTTCTTCCTAAATTTCTGTTCACCACCAAGTGGAGATAATGAAGTACTTTAATTTCTCTAACATTAATGCCGTGTGCGCTCCTGAAACATTACATTAGAGGAGTGGTGAAAAATTATAAGACTGATGGATAGACGGTGGTCTCACCTGAACGATCTGTCGGGGCTGCACGGACAGCGTGGGGAAGTTTCCTCGGCCGTGGATGGGGACGCTCTCTCCCAGGATGGAGTCCAAGCGCCGCACCTGATCCCAAGAAAGCACGCTGACCCGCCGACTCAGATCCGAGGCATCACCGGAGGACATGACGACCGGACTCAACGAGATGTCCACAGGGTGTGCAGGCTGGATAATGTGAACAGCAGCGCAGCGCAATTCCCCCTGAAGAGCCGGTGATGAGAGGATAACTGTGGATCAAATGGATTAAACAGACAGCACAGCTGCGTTTCTCTCTCTGTCTCCGCTTCTGGGCAACTTTTAAAAACCTCCAAAATGCAATAAAGTGATGGAAAAGTTTAAAAGAGTGCCGGGCATCTCCAAAACAGACACTTCCAGTCCCCTTATGTCTCGCTCACTGTGTCTCCACTGACTCTGTCTTCAGATTAGAGCCGCCTCTGGACTCACACCGGGTTTTTACCGAGCTGGGATTAACATGAGCCTCCCCATTGGCTGGATAGAGATTTATGAATGCTTCAACATACAGTAGACTACAATCAGCCTGCACACGCGCGCACCCGCGCGCACGCACACATACCTACTTCCCATGCGTCAGATGACAGCTTCAAGGCCTGTAGGAAAAATGATAATTACTATTTAAGCACAATTAAAAGACGCGAATAAGCATGTGAGACTCCAAAACTTGCATACCAGACATAGTATGTTGTATATTCACATGGGAAAATTACAAAATGAAATTTGCGCTGGGAAAAAAAAAACGAATATGACGCTGAATACGCTTTAAAAGGAACTTTTTTTGTTTTTGATGTTAAATTTTCACTTTCAGTTCGTGGAAATAAGCAAATTTATCAAAGAGCCTGGACTGAATACAAGACTAACAGGACTAACAGGCGGTAAGCTTCACTGTAAAGAAAATCAAAACAAATGGCAAAGTTATCAGTTGAAAGTCATCAGCTCAGTTTTGTCCCCAACAATGAACTTGACAGCTGGTTTGATATAATGTCAAACTACACTGATCTGGAAAGTTAAATACATGCGATTGGCAAAAGCAGAAAATCTTTTAAGATATTGTATGTTTCCATCCAACTGTCCAAGGAATTATGTGCAATTCTTCATAGCAAAAATCAGGTTGTTTTTCCATAAGGGGATCAATTGCTTTCATGCACTAAAGTTATGTAAGAAATAAATTGCAGGAAAATGAAATGAGCCGATGAAGGCCTTATTATATTAGGGAAGTCATCTTTTAAGGGGGGAAATTATGTAATTCACTTGGTGATACTGTAACGTACAACAAAAGGTCAGAATGGAGACTTATTCATTCCTTGACATTGTGACTGACTAATAGAACTGTTTAACAGAAATTTCAGAACATCCAAGATCATTTTCGACCGCTGTTGACAGAGACTGAATCGTTTGTCAGGCTGATCTTGTGATGTTGTGTAATCATGTGTCATTGTTCAATTTAAATAAGAAGAGTTTGTGTATTCATAGGAATGTCTGTAGAAGAGGAGGAGGGAGGGAACATCAGTGTCAATGACAACATGCAGAATATATTAATTGTTATGTGCATGTTACAGATCTGTCACTGAACAGTGACTCAATGGTCACTCCCAATTTGCGTATAGGAAATGCTAAACAGTGCCTGTTTGCGTGCTAAACATAACACTGCAAAAATAACTTAGGGCTCCTAAGTCACAGCCAGTCAAGTTCAAAAAATGTAAAATGTTCCAGCCCCAGGGACTGAACACACAGCAAAGAGTTAGCAGCGTGTGAAGTGAAGTGAAAAAACATACAGCACCTGGTATTCCCAGGCGGTCTCCCATCCATGTAATAACCAGGCCTGACCTGGAGTGTTTTTGTTGTTTCTGCTTCCAAATGATTGGCCATACCATATAAAGATTTGTCAGACCAAGAACTACATAACTTTTTAAGCTTTTTACAATCACCTTCCAAGCCTTTTTTCAGGGTACAAGATCATCTTGGTGGACTTATTTCCTCAGTTTGACCATTGATGCAGTTTGGTTATTATAACAATGAAAGTGGACGGAACCATCACTTTATATTCAAATACAGAACAGACAGACAGGTGACAAATTAAAGGAAAACCAACAGAAAGTCTGTGGAACTCTACTGGAGGGATGAACACCATTCTTCTAAAAGATATTCCCTCATTTGGTGTTTTGATGATGGTGGTGGAGAGCACTATCTAACGCGTCACACCAAAATCTCCCACAGGTGTTCAACTGGGTTGAGATCTGGTGACTGTTAAGACCATAGCATATGATTCACATCATTTTCATACTCATCAAACCATTCAGTGGTTAGGTTTTCAGTGTAAAAGTGAAATCCTGACAATTAAGCGATACAGAGCAAAAGTGAACCCAGCTTGACAGTTGAGTAGCTGTGGCTAGTCCAGGTTTAGCTGTAACATTAGGAGGAGCAGAACAGCATTGTTGTTTTTATAGACAGCATAGATGTAAAAAGTTAAAAGGAGTGGAGCAGTGATGGGTATCATGGATATGTAAATTGTTCTTTGTTAAAATGTTGTTTAACTTTGTTCACCTTTTAATGTTGTTCCCTTCCACTCAAAAATGTGTTTTGCTTATTGTTACTACAGTTGGACACTAGAAGGCCGTTTTCACATTCATCTGCTGGAAAGTTTCTCTGAGCTCATCTAAAATCTGAATTTAATGCATATACTTACGAGCATGATTTGTGACATCACAAGCAGTTTAGAGCCAATCCTGGTCCAATATTCAATTTGCACAAGTGTGATGTGGAAACTTGAAGTTTCCAGTGGTCATATACTGAGAACAGACTTCACAGTGAAGTAGGAGACATCTTGTGTCCAGCAGTTCAACTATTAAAATGAAAAATATTTGCAAATTCATAGACTCCGGAATTTTTAATGAAGGAGAAGGAGTAGATGTCATTATAGGGATTTTAACAAGGTAATTGAACCTTTTTCTGAAAAAAATATATTCAATACAAAGGAATATTCAAAGTAGAGTATTTTATCTTGAAATATGTCTGGAGAGGATCTTTTATTGCATGTGGCGTAAATACTAATTTATCCAATTTATAAATAAATGCAAGGTTCCATCAAGCTACAGAAGCCATTGGGAAGTAGAGAGAGCAAGTGGAAAAGAAGCTAGCCCAGACGTGGCATCAGGACTGTGGCTCTCTATAGCACTTGATTAGATGTCCCAGTATGTTAAGAAAATAAACTAACTCTGGTTTGCAATGAGGCTAAGAATGCCACAGTTAAAAGGGATGTCTATTATTTTCTATGTTGGAACAATTCTGAACTTATTGGCATGCTTATATTTAACGTTTTTAATGTTTGGTATCAGTTTAATACGTGGTTAGTTTCATCAGGAAATGAATAATGCAACTTGAAACATACATGCTGTTGCTATGGTTACCTGTGGAAATATTTCTGTACTAGAACTGTGTTTCAGGTGTGGTCATAAATTATACCTGACAGCCACACCCGACATTTAGCCACAAACAAGAGCTAAAATGAAACAAAATGGGTGTGGTGGCCATTTAGTTGTTATTAACCAAAAATAGAGATGTGTAGTGTTATTGTAATAAGTAGGGGCATCACTTTTCTTGGCATTATGATGCTTTTCATAGAAATGCACAGTGCAAACCAGAGTTCATGGCTTTGAGAACACCTTGCATCTCATGCATCTCATTTCAGATGGGCATTGTTGTGTAGATTTTGCACTTCAGCAGCTTAACAACCGCAACAATAGCGTCTGCACGCCTAAAGAGGCAACCACGTCACTGTTATGTAACTCCATAGGGTTTGGTCTGCCTCTTCTTTTCCACTCACAACTACAGTGACTTTTCTCCATGGAAGGAAAGAATGTGTTAACGTCTTGAGCACACACATCTCACACACACACACATGCGTGTGCTGGATTACAGTACAATAATGGTGCTGACAGGTTAAACAGTGACATTTCAAGCTAGCCTTTTGTTAAATGTGATGAATGCAGATTGGAACAGGTCTACTTATCTTGTCAGACTAATTCCAGCTGTTAGCACCTTGACATTCAGTTAGATTTCGCACGTAACATTTATATTAGCAAATATCATTCCCACTGCCCTGCCAATCATATTTTAGCCTATATTAACAAAATAATCATCATACGGAGTCCATTTAAACCTACAGAGGCTGCTACCATATTTATGGGTTTCTCATTCAGATATCTGGGTGCATGGTGCGTGTAACTGGTCCACTATGAGAATGATATAATGAAGTGCTATTGACTTCAGGGCCTCTGTGTTATGTCACGGCCATTCCTTAGGCACTCATCTGTGACTGGCTGTGTCACTCCTCTGCTGACCCTCTGCTATTTACATTCACTACCTCTCTTATGTAACAGCCTGTCTGTTTATGTCAGCATAGAAACTATAGGGTAGCCACACTGATGTGATCCTATAAATATAATATTTACTCTAGCTGCTGTTCCAGGAACGTGCACCATATGTATGCAAAATCTGTGACGAGTTATCCCCTGCTGTGAGTGCTACACAGCAGCCCTAAATCAGCCTCATGTCATAACATTCGCAGTGTTTGATGATCAGGAGGATTGCTTCATATCTTATGTGAAACTATACAGGCTGAAAGCATATGTTACTGATTCTGTTGAGGTCAAAAAGAATGCTGTGTGATGTTTTGCATTACAATACAATATTAGCTTTACTGTAAGCCTACTTTAGGCTACATTAGAATTGTGCACATATATATATATATATCAAAAATAAATAAATGATCAATGAGTACTCAATATTAAAAAGCTCAGATCAGGATTAGGAAAAATCCCCACTTGTGACATCCACACATCTCTCTTTTTGGAGCATTCCCAAATGCACCATCAATGATAAACAGTCTCTGTCTCTGTTCTCAGTTATATTATATCCCCATAAATATTTGACAATTAATAAAGGCATTGTTTATAAACTGTTGTTGATTATCTATTGTAAGCATGTTTTAAGTCAGTGCCAATTGATTTTCATGTACCTGAGTGAAATTAATGGAAAGCAATGGCTGCCTGAATGCTAGGGAATCAAGCTAAAAACATGTGGTATGCTTCAGAAAACGATTAGCAGTAATATGTAGTACATGCAATTTGTAGTTAATGGGCTAAAACATGCAAAACCACCAGCTTATTCCTCAAAAATGAGCCAACTATAACGCAGCGGAACTGCTACAAGTAATTATTTTCTCATTTTCAGGATACTTTTAGTCACATTTTATTTACCTACTGCATGCTTAACTGTTAAACCCACTGTATATACCAAAGAGTTGGTTTTAGTGTAAACCTTCTCATCTAATATGAAACAAAAGGGGCCATAAAGCCTGAGTAGCACTTTAGCTCGTGGGTTGTATTAAATAAGGGTATATGCAGCGTTGAATCTGAAGAAAACTTAATGGGGAAACCAAATGGCTATCATGCTCCATTACCATGTTAAATCATGTGTTTTTATAGGCTATTTAACATGTCAGAAATCACAACCAAGCATTACATTGCCTGATCTTCCATTATTTCGACATGAGTAAGCATTTCTGTCAGTGAAAAGAGGGGAAAATAGCTCTATTCACCAGTATAACAAAATAGATACCCAATTTTGGTCTGGGTACATTTCTACACCATGAGTAATAAAAGTAGTCAGTTTAGGTCAAATGAATTAGTCACATAAACTAGTGAGGGGTTTTAATCATTACATTACATACTTGTCCCTTTTAATAAAAGTCCACAAGACACTATTGACATATACATATACATATAAACACACACACACACACACACACACACACACACACACATATATATATATATTTGACATATGCCATTAAACACAGCATCCTAGTTTCAATCCAGCAAACTCTGCTACATGTTACAGAAACAAGGAACACACTCAGTGCCATTTTCTTGCTGCTTTGAATAACTTATGACGTTTCATTGGCATTTAGCATAACACAAGTACAGTACACCATGTCTCTGCTATGAACAATGGAATTCCCTATAAGATCAGATCAGATAAGATAAGATATGCTTTATGACATGTGATGATTTGAATTCCTTGAAGTTTTATACAGGTATTATCCATTAAGGACGAAGAAGTTCCTTGTTTTCTTAAAGCCTTTTGTAGAAAACATGGCTGGTAATAGTGGCCTGTCAATAAAACTGACTTGAGACAGAGAAATTCTGGACTCAATTTCTGATCGTTTTGTTAATCAGCTAGGTATCACCTCAGTTTAGTTGTTTCTTCCTGCTTTCCCCTCTTTCCCTATCTGACTAAGCTAAGCTAATTAGCCAGACAACAAGTAGACAAGGGAACATATAAACTCATGATGGTCCTGTGATCAGGTTTACTATAGCTTGCAGATTCTTTTGAACAACGTTGTTTCATGTTTACAGTCACTATGAAAAATTAGAAGATGTCTGGAGGCCTATTTGATGCCCCCGAGCAGTAGTGCAGCTTTTAGTTTTTATGCTCCAAACTGTTGGAACAGTCTGCCTGAGGTGCTGATATCTTTAAATGTAAACTTAAAAACCAAAACTGTATTCATGCATTAAAATGTTCTATTCCCTCTCATCAACATTATTTGTCATTTTTATCATTTTTTATTTTATTTTATTTTATTTTTATATCTACTTTACTTGTTTTATTATTATACTTTCATCATTTATTTCTCGTATGCATTAGTCTGAAAATGTCTTTCTTATTATCAGCTTGTCAGTCACCTGTGGAGCTTGAATTGCACTAACCTGTATGAAAGGCACTATGCACATAAAGTTTGATTGGTTGATTGGCTGAGTGACATTGAAAAAGACACTGGCATGCAGCAACAGACCACTGCTACTGAAAGCAACACATAGTTGGCACCAATTTTTAGCTGGAATTTTTCTTTTCTTTACAAGCAAAAACATACTGTATGCCATCAGAATAATTTAAAAGAAGCTATAGTGACACACCTATCTACACATTGTGGCATATTTTTTTACCATAGCTCATTCTTTAGGGTTATATGAGCATTGCCTTTGTAGTTAAAAGAAACCAACATTTACAGTTGGTAACAGCTTAAGTCTCATTGTCAAAGTCACACAACAATACATTTGAGCTCATGAGTAATACTTTCTTTTTGAACAGGCTCAAAAACAATGCTTAAGGAAGTTAAGCAAATACCATTTCTTATCTCATAGGCATGACGTTGACAACAAGGAAGACTTTTCAGCAAAGGGGAATTGTTTGTTATTGTTAGAAATTTATCAGTATGTGGAGGAACCAAGATGTGTAATATTCTACGTCAGCATCACAACTCTTATCTGTCTTGGTTACATGACAGAGTGAGCCTTTTTCCATCCATTCACTCATTATGAGTTCTAAGGCTGGTCAGGATGTTAATGTGACTTTTACAAAATTGGAAATGGGGAGGAAGGTGAAAGGGGAAAAACACCATAACTTTCCACAACATGTCAATAGGATTGTAAAAGTATGCAACACTTTGACATTAATTTTAATACTAAGATACTACAAGTGATCCATACACTCTATTTTAGGACCCATTCTGTTTTTCAAGTTCCTGGTCCCACTTGGCCATATCATCGACAGTATGCTCTACTATTGCCTCTACATATGAAACAGTGATTACAACACAGTCACTCCCAAGGCATTCTTCCAGTAATAAATAGATGTGTGTCAATTCTAGCCTGGTTCCATGCCTTTGACTTGATGCCCATATGTCAAATTTGTTCCACGATAGTTCCGCTGTTGTGCCCATTGACGACTGTTTTTATTGGTTAGGGAAACAATTGACCAATCCGAGTTTAGAGGGTGGCGTTAAGAATGGCAATGTCATCTTCCTACATACAGCAGTTAATTAGCTAGAAAGCTACCTCTGTGAAAAACAGCAACAGAAAAATGGTGATATGCATGGATAAGATTAGCTGTACAAGTTGATGCAAGTCAACGTAACAGAAATAACTTTTAAAATGACATTTTTTTGATCAATGTGAAAAACCTTAGGTTAGCTACTCTTAGCAAACAGCTTCCATGTCAACTGCAAATGACATCAGTGGTATGGATATGTCACTTGCTATTGACCGGTTAGGGCAAAACAACAGGCTTACATGAACTTCATGTCAGGCTGAAAGAATGAGGTGTCACAAAATGGCAGTTCATCCTGAATATATCGATGCAGCTGCTACATGAAGACTATTCAGTATTAGTAGTACTATGTATCTCCTCAAATACGTTTACCGTCATAATGGAAGAAAGTTTGGGGTAAATTTGATGCGGACTGAGACTTTGATTAAAAGATATTTGTGTACTGTTGCTTCTTTCAGTAATTCCTTAAATCAATTAGATTTCATTCTTTGGGAAGAAAATTGCTTCCCATGTCCAGATTATTGACAATATTAAGGACAAAATGTCTCAAAAATCAGCAGTGATTTTAAGATTTGAATGATTTGATTTTAAGATTTAGTGACTTTTAAATCATTGTTGGGTTAAAATAACAGCCATCTCATATTCTGTTTCTTTTATTACAGTAAGAATGTTATAATTTGACCTCTATTCAGACACTTATTACAATATGTGTCTTAATTTAGGATTTGATTTAGGGACAGTTTAAGCTGGCAGAACATGGAGTTCTTCCAGCTTAAACTGTTCCACAAGGAAGCAGCCATATAAAAACTGTTAGTTGTGTCTTCTTAGTTCTACCTTAGGCTTCAGAAGCTGAGCACATATTTTGAAATGGAAGTCTACACTAAAAGTAATCACCTCAGTGCAGGTTTTTCCTTGTGGTTTATGGTTTGGCAGAGAAAAAAAAGGGATGTACGACTAAAATCAAAGTTATCATTCCAGTTAAATCAAAGAGAGGGAGAAGAGCAGTATTTATCCTTCATGCTGAATAGACGGTTTGTCATCTAGAAACCTTTTGACCTTCATTGTGAGGTAATTGTTGCTATGTTATTATTCTCCAACTTGATTGCATTCCAATTAGAAGCACACTGTAGGAGGGGCTTCTTACAATCTTATCACACAAACATCAGATTTTGCATTAAATTAATATCATGGCTGAACAACCACAAATGTTGGGCAGTGTAAAATCAGATTGATTGAAAAAGAACCAACACACAGAGTGCCTTTTACTTGGAATTCACACCACATGATCAGAGATCAAAACATGCTTTATGAGGTGTAATGGCAGTAAAAACTAATGAATGCTCCATTAGGGGTAGAACAGTTTTCTCTATGGCATCAAACAACCAACAGTTCTAGTTAGACCTCTTGCAGCTCCAGCCCCACCCCACTATAGAGTAGCTGATGCTGGAGGCTGATCTGTGCACACCTGCCTGGGCCTTTGAAGCAATAGAAGCACTGCTTCTGGTCCGTCTCCAGGGGATAAGATGTGGCTTGTGTCAGGATTTTCACCTTATTACTTAAAAAACCTCCTATGGTTTGATATTGTATCCACCTGTGGGGTTTGGATTATTGCAACTCCCCAGTCACTGGCTTTGAGGACTTTCTATCAGATTACAGCCCTATTCAGATGGGATTAGTTTTATAGTGGAAGGTGGAGTAATGTAATGTAATTTTTGCAGTTATCTAACACACCCAAGCCTGTGAAAGGCATAGCTTCTTTTACTTAGTCATTGTGTGTTTCAGAGGGTACGTACAGGTATGGTACACAGTGCTGTGGATGACGCCACACTACAACATTTAAATTAACCATTAACATTACAGATGTCTTATGTTAAGAGTTATTTACTGTCCTAATCCTGCCCAAATGGGGGTTATGACAGATAGCTTCGTCTTGCAGCCTGTAGGAAATCATAATGGGAGAAAAGTATTCTTTTCTACGTCTCAGGGCGTATAATTGGAAGCGCTGGCATCATCCTTCAGCTTTGCAGGAGGCAACCTGTGAAAACAGATTTGAAAGTACATCATTCGAACACTGCCAGAAGGTAGAGTGGAACCTGTTCTAACTTTCTTTTTTTTAAAACTGCAACCTCTTACCTGCAGCTTCACAGCAAGATGTTTTATATACTTGGCTAAAAAGCAATAATACTAAATCTGCTTCAACAAACCAAAACACTACCACTAATACAAAGAAATGTTGTTTCACATAAAAAAGTGGTTCCAATTATTGGTTTCCTTGAAAATTGTCTATAAAGTGCATGAAATATATGTCAATTTTGAGTTAAGTGACATTAACACAGCATTAATATATATTTTTGGGCCACTTAAGGACAGTGGAACAAGCTAAAACATTGTACTGACACAGCATCCTCTTAAAAAGTTATGGAGCAACATTAACATTTAGAGTCGGAGTCGTGTTTCTGGCTACCTGGCAAAGATTAATCCAACATTCACTCTCCAGCTCTATTTGGGTCCACATCAACTCCTGAGGGAATTATGTGGCTTTTTTTAGCTGCTAAAAATGTGCTGTTCACCAGCTGGTTGCCAGCTTTGTCTGTATGTTGTTAAGTGCTTGACAGGTACTATACAGTTGGTTATCAGAGCTTTTTTACTGAAAACAGCTGCCTATTGCTGTTGGAAATAAGGTTGATGAGAGCCGTAAGAGTCAACCAAAACAGTAAAGTTGCAGGGTGTAAAACAAAAACATTTGCTGGAAGATGCTAAAAAGCTCCCTAAAGCTGAGAGGACTCAGTGTGAATACAAAAATATAGATACGTGCAGTTTCAATTAACCAGCTACCATGGATGATGACTTTTACCCATGAGAGAGCTGCAAGACACCATGTTTGTAGAACTTCTAATATGAGCTTTCTGTGCCTGTATGCTGAATGACAGCTGTGTATCAGTCAGACAAAGAGCAGCTCCTCAGATTTGTATTTATATGAATCTCAAGGATCCTTTTAAACAGCCTCTGCTAGTTCATTAGAAATATAAAGCAGCACTCTTCTACCTGAAACGAAGGTCTTTTTATGTTTACCCTCTTCTGACCTGACTGAAAAAGTCTTTCAACATTTCTTTGAGCCATGTATCCTCCACAGCTCTTAGTGGTTTCTTTAAAAAGGACACAGAGTTGATTCAGAGTCCTCCACCATCTACACCGCTGACCAACAACCACCAAAGTGTCAAATGCTTTGGTGAAGGTGTAATGCTTCAGTGTAAGGGTCCCAACTTCTGCATCAGAACTGAGCTAAATGTTCTTGACCTTTTAATTTTTAATCAGACCTTTGGGGGTCAATATTTAAAAACAAAGAAAGTATATTTCGTTGGCATCTGCCCTAAAACTGACTTTATTGACCTGATCGGGCATCAGCCAATCCACATTTTATGCTTTAATATTTTCTGTTCTGCTCCTGTTATTTGCTCTGGTGAGCTAATTTTGGTGCATTAAAAGAATACTCTGCTGATTTAACATTGCACTCCTACACTCCTATAATATTGTTGGACTCACGATAGACTTTTTTTTTTTTAACGATCAAAATCGATGCAGCAAAACAAGAGATATCATCTTTTTATTCCAATCATCTTCCTTATCAGCTCCTGGCACTGACATTACCCACAATGCAACTAAACTTGATTCCGTTGTCTATACAAATTGAGGTGTGTTACGCTAGTAGCCAGCCTCAAGCAAAGATGGGGAGCGAACTACAGAGGTCTGCTAACCTCACTTCTTTCTAACTCCATTTTGAAACTTGTAGTCTTCAGCCCCAACAAACACTGAAACTGCAACCACGCTCAAGTGACATCATTTGAGGCAATTTAGCCAGAAAAAACTTTATACAACTTTTTTGACATTTGCCGTAGTACTACACACATACACAATACCGGTAAACAGACGCTGATATCTTACAATGTATGAAGTGGTATTGAGTGGCATTTGACATTGGAAGTGTTGACAAAAATGATGATGATGTGTGAGCAAACGTTATACAGTTTTTAAATTTGGGGAAAGGGATGCACTGGTATCGGTACTTGGTAGCTCTGAGTTGGTATCAGGAGAAAAAATATATAGACTAAATATAATATATATATATATGTGTGTGTATATATATATATATTATATTTAGTCTAATAAATTCAAGCTCCATAATGTTATGGAATGAAGGTTTCAAAGGAGAAAGCAACACATAGAACATGTTCTGAATGTGTCCTTAGATCTGACTGTGGCTCATCTCTTTGAGCTGTGTGTAAGACCTATTGACCCTGTGTAGCATGCTACAGTTTTAGCTGTGAACAGGTCAAAGGTGAAGTGTATATGTGAAAGATGTCAGTCTCAGGCCAAGACTCAAGCTGCACATCTTGTGTTTATCTGTGGGAGATTCAAAACCTTTGGTCAGAGCCGAGCCCTGATGATCCAGCCACATGGTTTAAAGGCCGCCAGTAAGACCCCCAGTTCAGCAGCAGAGCCTCAGTTCTCCAAAGCCCTCCACTAATGTTTTCCATTAGCCGCAAAGCACATACACAGGCTTACCTGAGCTTCAGGCCCCCTACCTGGTTCCTTCACTCCTCTAGGAGAGAACAAAGGCCTTGTGATCCTCATTACACGCCACAGTGAAGATTGAGCACAGATGTCGAGCTGTTCATGCTCAGCCCAAAACCCTATTTTACAGCCACATAAATTCATCAGAGTCCATTCGTTTGATGTTAGTAGAGAGCAGTATATGTCACAGGATTGAGAAAGTATAGGTCTTTGAAGTCATGCAGTGATAATCCAGGTATTTTGAAGAGTTATTGGATTAAATAATTGCTACCACACCTAGAATCAAATCTCCTGCAAGTGCAGAGGAAACATTTCTCACTGTTGAACAAATTGTGCCTGTTTTAAATCAGTTTTTCAATTGGTGCATGTTAAAACTTCATGTTCACACTCCACACGTCATATACTGGATATTTCCCTCAATTCAACTCTAATGTAGCCACTTTCAAATGCAATGAATGGAACTGTGGAAAATTCATTAGCTCTAAAAATACAGTAGATTTGATCAATGTGTTTAATCAGAGAACAGGGGATGAGCGGATGTACTAACTGTTGTGTTTTTACAGTTCCTTGTGTAATACTGTGCAACAATACACCTTTGTGCAGTTTTACATATGGAAAGTGACTTAATGGCATAGCAGGGTCTTTCAGGGGTGGTCTTCATTAGAGCTCCATACAGATTAAGCACTCTCACAAACCTTGTAGGCAGATGATATGGGCCATGGCACCACACTGTGTTTGATGTAGCATGGAAAAAACCGTGAAAAATGTGGATTAAAGACCTCCCCAAGTGGCAGTAGCAAGGGGAAGAGCTCCCCACACACACTGACATTTTGTGATCCATTGTCATGTGCCCAGTTCAAAGAGGGAGTTGTGGCACACTTTTGGTATTTTTGTGTCAGGAGGCGTACCCAGGATGCCCATGGAATGAGGACAAATCTATTATCGTATAGTATCAGTGGGTGTGTTAGGGGCTTTTAAAATAGCAATAATGGGCACAGAAGTGTGTGCGGTTATTTAGCAACAGGTTTGTGCTGGCTGTGTCCATAATCATGGGCAACAATTAAAGACAGTAAATAGAACACATACTGTACTGTACTGTACCTACTGCCAAGGACAGCCTTCATACAGATAATTAGAGCTGCTGGCATGAATCAGAAATTAATTTTACCCTGTCTTCCTGGCATCACTGGGCATAATAATTCACAAATGGCGTTCACGTTATTTATAAGTATCTTCTTTGCTAAGATTCCTCTGGATTAGACAGTAGGTCACTTATTATTGTAAATTGCCCAGTCATCTGTTCCTACTTACATGCAGCATAATGTTATTTTTATCCATGAGAAGGTGGGTCAGGTTGGTGCCTGGAGATGGCTGGTGGTTGAATTTGTAGGCCAAAGATCAAAAGATCATATCCAACCAGAGCACTCCCCTACATTTCTTCTCTACTCTGTTGCCTTTTCCACTGTTTGAGGGCATTCTCACCAACAGATAATGGATATATTGTAAATACACTCTTTATATAAAGACACAAGTCTTCAGTCAACCACTGAAAGGTATGAAGGTGGTTCTTGGTTTGAAATAAGAAAATGTTGGCTGTTGACTATTAAAGCCTTAGTGCAGGTTTTTGGTTTATAGTCTTATTTGGGATTGGTCTCACATTACTTCACCAATGTAGAACTCATAATCCTGCCTCTGGAGCTACATTAGTGATTCCACTGTGCCTCCCAGTTAAAATCTATAGTACCAACATCACTGTGTAGCAGATTCGGAGGTTGATACTCATGGTTGATGCTGATATTAATCAACAATGGCTCAAGTCCAATTGTAGCCTCCATGGTCACTAACCTTCCCAAAAAACCTCCCAAGCTCAAAAACAACCCCAGCATATGTTTTTTTCTGTCAAAGCTTTCCAAGTATAGTAACACTTGCATTATTTTTATCAAATCTCATGAAATAACCATAAAGTCTGAAATGAGAATGATGTATTGACAGGTTTACCTAAGTTTGTCCACTGCAAGTATGTTTTCTTTACATTAAAAGCCAATGTTCTGATAAATAAAATAGCTCCGGCTAAGGTTTGGGTTAAGGTTGGGCAACTAAAACAACTATATTTAAGGTTCGGGTGAGGCTATGGTTATACTTTGGCAACTAAAACAATTTTGGGTAAAGTTAGGGAGAGGCTTTGGTTATGGTGAAACAACAAAACCTTTAGCTTGAAATTAAATTTGACTCACAGTGTGTTCCCGGTAAAAGTCATGAATTAAAGGCCAATGTATCTGCCCATCCACCACCTCGACCACAACACCCTTACTGTACTTTGTGTCCTGCTATTTCAATGTCAGACTGCTTCCTGTGTTTTGTCCTCACTCCTACACATAATCTTTTCATGGAATGGAAATCTGATTTATCTCTTTTTGTGAGAGTGTATTTGCATTTCAAGTATGTCCATTTTTCAGTTTTCTGGACACCAGGGTGAGGAAAACAATGGTTGGTAGCATTAGCTGCTAAATCTCATTTGGGGGGTCAGTTTTGGTTTTGGACCACCTAGTTAAATAAAATAGAGAATCTGATTTATTAGGGTTAGATAGAAGAATCTGAGTAGTTTAATTTGTTCATACTTTTCTTCAGCTCTCAGCTTGGTTTGAAACAATTCCTCCTTTTCCTTCAGTCATCTCACTCTCTCCTAATAGTAATGCAAACGCTTTGGGAAATCCAACGCTTTCCTCTCATAGTTGCTTTATTTTGACTTGAATGGAGTCAAATGCGGATAAGGAGTCGAGAGCCCTTTGATTATATTTTCCCACTGGATTATTTTTACTCACACAACACGGCTCATTGACAGAATTGCAGTCCTTTACTCTATTTTAGGCCTCTTATTTTCTGCTTCTTGGTTGGGCTTGCACGGCAGGCTCGACCAAAGGCTCAGGTCCATTTGTAGCCTCCATGGTCACCAACCTCACCAACAACCTCCCAAGGTCAAAAACAAGCCCAGCAAGTGTCCCTTCTCCATATTACATCTAAAAAATATTGCTGTTGACGTGACATTTTCTTAATCGCTTTATTTATTCTTCACATCTTAAAACTTACACTGTATTTTATTAATTTGAGAGCAAGCTCTGGTTGCATTTGATCTTTGCCCTGCAAATGTAACCACCTGTCATCTTTTGACACTACCCTGAGTGAATCTGAGGGAATTCAAATTAAAATGTAACTTTATTTTTCAAAGAGGACATTAATTTGGCCAGAGATGCACCCAAGGTAGAATGCAGTACAACAATGCTAACAGTATTTGAAATACATGAAGTAAAACAATAAAGACAATCATGTAAAGGAAGGAAAAATGGTACCATAGAAAAGTTTATAGCCTATGTTGTTGCCTCATGGTACTGTGTGCAGTGTATTCTGTGCACTCTATGCATTGCCTTTGTGCACCACCTGTTGGCATCTACGTCCTATCAGACTCAAACTTGGCTTTATAGTACTTACTCATGTTGTTTTCTCCTGACTAGATCCTTGCTTGTGTTGTATCAGCCCTCAGATTTATGTAGCTTTGGATAAAAGCGTTTGCTAAATGAAATCGTAAAATTGTAAGATTGTTCTTTCCCCCTAGCTACTAGCTTCTCCCTAATCACCCATCCTCCAAAGATTAAAATACTTTACTACAATCTTTTCACAGACACACACACACACACACCACACAAAAGCAATTATGACCAAAAAATATTAAGAAAACACAAAGTGTATATAAATGTAGGTAAATGTAAATAATGTATACCATTTGAACTACAAATAAAATTGGACATTTACAAACAATTGGCAACAATTGCGCAGGTAGCTACATATATGTAAGCACTTTCTTGTGGATATAGAAAAGAACATATACCACATGTAGTATTAATAAATTTAAAAAAAGATATACTCTGTGAGTACTCCACCAAATTAGTATTGCATCCCCAGAACATTGTTGGACTCACAATGGACCGTTGTTGTTTTTTTTTTATTTTTTTTTTTTCATCAAAGGATAAACATTGATGCAGGAGTAGAGATAGCCTAGCAGCCAATTTTTTCCAGTGGTGACTTGCAGTATTGCAACAAAAAATCCCCCTGCAGCCCAAAAAGCATTTTCCCCATAGACCACCATTGTTAAAGAGATGTCTGTAAAACTGTTGACAGGACACCTCAAACTTCAAAAATGTCAATTATGACTGTTTCTATTATGAATTTTTGATCCATGGAGGTTTTTTAATATTTGTAAAATTTAAAAATCTGTGATGTCATCACAATGTAAAGTCTGTGGGCTGAGCGGGAACTCATGTGGTGGAGTCAGTGGGGGAAACACAAATAAAGAACAAATATTCAGTGGGCTGCACAACGTGGAAGCAAATCTGGAAGCTAGAAACTTTTTTTGGCATATGCGCCAGCTGAGCAATTCCTATAGGACTGAATGGACACCATTTTTAGTCCAGTATACAGCCTCTATAATACATCCATGATGTAGCCTCAAGCAGAGTTGAGGAGCGGGCTACAGAGGTCTGATAACGTTGCTTCTTTTTAACCCCACACCCGAAGACTTTTTTTATTTTGTCTTCGGCCCCAACTGATGCTGACTCAAGTGACATCACTTGAGGCACATTAGCAGATTATGCACAGCTCCTTCTGGAGTCACAATGGGATTTCTACAACGTCTTTCACATATAGATTAGTATTCCCCACTTCTAAGTGCTGTATTCATGTGCACTTACTTTCATTAGAAAAATATGTTTTGAGGGAAAGATAATGCCACCTAGATTATGTTTTTCTTTAGTGCATCAGACAAATATTGTAAGTATTTCCAATACTTTTCATTTGGTTATTGCTGGAATAAAAAGAAATATCAGAGTAAGGTTAGACAAGTTTAGGCAGCAATATTCCACTTAACACCAGACAAGAACATGATCCTGCCTTCCTGCATTGTCACTGTGTGTAAATGATGGTGGCCTGTGACTGGCAGCTACCTTTTCTCCCCATATGTAAGCAGTTTAAGTTTAAGCACTGCTACCAAATCAGTACCAGACATTCTGCTAAGGCCTAAGAATTATGATTTCATCACTTAAATTTAAGTAGTAGTAGGAATATAAGAAGTAATAATAATATTTTACCTAATCTTTTCATCATCTATATTATTTCCAGATTTAAAAACTGAACTGCTTTCAACAGATTTGGCTCCAGGAAATTCCACAAACACTCTCACATCTTGCCCGTAAAGCAAAATCAATTAATCTGCTACTCAAGTCAAGCGGCTGCATGTGATTTCTCACTGCAGGAAAGAAAGGCCCTTTTCACCTGCACGTTTACCCCCCATCTATTCAGCAGGGTTTCATGCTGGTGGACCCCACACAGTGTTGGAAGCTGAACAGTATGTGGTGAGGTGGTTGAGGCGATGCCAGCCCGCACCATTAAACTGGCCATAGTTTATACTAATTGTACCATGAAAAACCTGACACAGTGATTCTGTCACAGTGTATGGGGGTTGCAAGTGCAAGGGTTTGAAAGTTGAAGAAAAAGGAAAGAAATCCAAAATCTGAAATCCAAACTGAGAAATAAAACACATTGTTTTGTATCTCATATTTTTCTTAGCAGTGCCACAAATTCATAAACAAGCACTCTTTCAGCTCCGATCCAGGCAACACGTGGCCTCCAGGTGTTCCATCACAATTTCCATCTGCCAGCTGTCAGACAGCCTGCCTCTGAATAACAATGCAGAAAAAAATGACAGCGAGACCAAACACTTATCTGTTTTGGCACTCACAGACTGAAGAGACAAAAGTCAGCATGTAATGGTATTAAGTCAACAGTTGGATATGTGAAGTTGCACATATGCATGAATCTTCTCAAAGCAGTGAATGCTCTCCAACATCTGTGTTGAGACTTTTGACATGTGACAAATCAACCATTTCCTTCTGAGAAAGACGGTGCTGAATGGAGGAATTTCTGAACTGGACTGAACCTGTCTGAATCACACACGCCAATAAATACATACAGTGAAATATATAAAGCAGAACTTGCGGAAGCATCTGCTAGAGGTGTTGACTGAAGGATGTACTAATCATTGATTTTATGTTTGAATGATATACACATGATTATTGTTTAAAAACCTGACTAAACAAGAGGTACAACTGGTTCTGCCAGGGTTTGGTCAGAAATATGAATATTATTCAGCAGACATCAAGTGTCTGGCTACTAACTCTCATAAACAACTGGCTGAGACAGACAGTAGGGCTACCGCAAAACCATTTATGAACAGATTCACATGTATAATGCACATTAATTTAAAGCTTTTGAGTGATCAAAACTGAGCTATTTTCAGAATGATTATCATTAAAACTTAGTTAATGTTGATGTGTCACTGTTGTTGACATTATAAAAACACGACTGAAAGTCTGCAGCCATGCTAGCAACTCTGTGAGGCTGTACTTGCTAAATGCTAACATCATTGTTTGCAGGTATTTGATCATAAACCAAAGTATTGACACAATTTATAGTTATATAGTTCATCCTGAGGGGAACATGAATGACTCAAAAAGATGTCATGGCAATCCAGCCAATATTTGTCAACATGTTTCAATGTGAACCTCTTGGTGGCTCTAGAGGAAAACAGGGGATCACAAAAGTCTGTAGGGTTCATCCATGATATGTGTATAAAGTTTTATGGTAATTGAACCAATCATTTTTGTGATATATTATTCTGGACCATAGTGGTGGACTTACTGACTGAGAACAGACACACATTGCCATCCCTAGAGCCGCACTGCTAGCCAAAATGAAATATCTCTGAACTTCATTTCACCCAAATAAAACTTTGCACATAGTGCATTGCCTTCAGCTGTGCTGCCCCTCACCTCTGGAACTCTCTCCCCCAAGACATACGCAACATTGACTCTCTCCCGACCTTCAAATACCGTCTCAAAATGCACCTTTTCAAACTGACTTGTTCTCTCTGATCCTGCCTCTGATTGCTTTATTCAACTCAAGTTTGCATTGATGATGATTTTAAACTTCAATTTACTATTTTAACCCTATTTTTGTATAATGCTGCTCTGTTTGATTTACTGATTTTGTTTTCACTGCTGTATGTTTGATTTTATTTTGTGTTTGTAAGGTGCCCTTGAGTGTCCTGAAAGGCGCCTATAAATAAAATATATTATTATTAGTATTATTATAATTATTATAGTTCCAAACTCAAAAGGTTGTTCAGCAAGCCAAGGCAACGACTGCTGCCAACACCACAAACAGCTGTGGCTCAGGTAAAGCAAGTCATCCACTGGCTGTTTCATCCCCGGCTCCTCCTGTCCATATGTCCAGATGTCCTTGACCAAGACACTGAACCCAGTTTTTCTAAATGTGCAGGCCAATGCCTTGCATTGCAGCTTTGCCGCCATCAGTGGCGAATGAGTGAAAGAGAGGGAAATTGTCTGTTAAGCTAGAGCAGTGCTATACAAGTGTTGTCCATTTACTCTCATGTTGAATAATAATATCACAGTGGGGTCTATATCTTAGGCTTTTTCCATATTGTGCAAACTATATTAAATCTCAAATCTCTAAAACAGTCTCTTCTGATTTTAAAGGAAGATATGGTAGATTGAAATCTGGCAGGTGAGTTTGTCATGTTACTTTTTTCAATATTCATACTTGGCAGCTAAAACACGATTAAGGTTTTTAAGCTTGTTTAGGCAACTAAAAGCAGATGTTCAGGTTGGGAAACATTGTGGTTATGGTAAGTGAAGTATGATTAAGGCCAGGCCATCTAACACTTAAGGTTAGGGAAAGATCCAGGTCTTTGTTACATATTGGAAAAGTCAACAGGGTCGTAAAGCATGAGGGATGAATTTGAGTCTCTGGTGTCAGTCATGTGCTTTATACGCCTCAGTGGTCACCCTGACCTCCTCTTTGTGACAATTCACTGTGGTTTAAGAACCTCAAACTAAATGTTATCAGTGAAAGTGATCCAGGTGGCATTACAGTCACACAGAGAATTGCCATGTTGGGTTTCTTCTCATATGACGCAATCACTGTGGATAGATCAGGGATTTTCACCATGGGTGGCAGCACAGCTGGAGAACAGCAGCGAGTTAGAAAATAAAGACACCAAAAAAAAGAGAAGAGGGTTTTAAATTCTAGCATAAAGTGTCGGGATAAAGGATTTAAAAGGAGCACTCCACTGAAAACCTATATTTTTAGAATCAAACACTGCCTGATGGTTTGAAAGATGGCTCACAAAAAAGGGTTGCTGGACAGCAGAAGCAGTCAGCTTGATTTCAAAACTGTTTGTGACCCAGTCCATATAGTAAGAGATGTTCAAACATCCATAACACACTTTTTGACTTTCACTGGTCACTGCCGCATTTTCACAAAATATATAACATGACAGACTGTGCGGATGAGGCAGTGTCATTTTATAGGAGTCTACCCATCCATTTTGTTCCACTTACCAAGCTCTGGGTCATGGTGAAAGCAGGTTAAGCAAGGTATCCCAGACAGCCTTAGCCATTGTCTCTTCTTACAGCTCTTCCTGAGGAATTGTTAGGCGAGTTCTGGGTCTGCCCCAGGGTCTCTTCCCAGTTGGATGTGCCAGAACTACCCGTACAAGGAGGTGTCAGTGAGGCATCTTCAGATACTCAGATCCCCTAATTGCCTCCATTTCACACAAAGGAGCAGCAGCAGAGTAGAACTCTACTCGGAGTTCCCTCAGGTTATCTAGGCTCTTCACCCTGGTGAAAGTGCTTGTGGTATGGTCAGATTGCATCTGAAAACCCCCTCCCCACACACCTTTTGATGCTGGAATTGTGTGTTTTGTAACTTTTTGAAACCAACAATCTGACAAGCATGCCCACTTCACGTAGCAATTGCCCTGATGTGCTGAGTTGAGAGAGTAGTCAGGGATTGGAATTCTCCCTAAAGAAGTGCAAGAAGTCAAGAGTGCAACACTATGAATGCCTTTGAAGAGAAATTGTCTGAAAGAGTGTGCTGTTTCCCCCATTTTAACGTTTACTCTGTCTTGGCCTTTTTGTGACAGCCAGATGTGGTCAGACAACATGTCATATGTGAACATACTCTGGACTTAAGGGTGAGCCCAGGCTCATTCTTTATTTGGTAACCACTAAGTGTCCACGGTTATAGTAATGCTATAATAACTCTATAATAGCCATTTTGTACATCTGTAATTACTGTAGAGATGCATTTTGACCCTTAAAAAGCTGTGAAGTGTCAGACCTGAACTCAGTCAGGGTTGTTAGGCAGGTCAGAAAAGGCAGGCTGAGCAGCTAAAACAGCAAATACAGTGAACTGGCTAACCCTAAAAATAATTCCATGGTCTAGATTTCATCTGAAAGTTTGAGTCCCTTGATGATCCAAGAGTTTAAGCGACTTTACTAAAAAAAATGATTTTGGTGAAAACGCTGGAAATATGTAATGTTTTGGCAAAAAACTATAAAATGTTGAATATAGGCTTTCAGCAGTCTGCTTTCAAACCCTTTTAGTTGCTCAAGCCAGTAATGATGACATGATAAAGTTCTGGAAATGTTCCCATTTTTGCCCTTGATCTCGACTTTGGCACATGCGGTTGCAAAAGAGTAGTGTAAGAGGCCTACACTTCTAAATGAGAGTTGGTCACGGCGTCTGATGAGATGTTATCAGTGCCAAGAAGTGAAGGCATAGTAAAGGGTGATGAAAAGTTTTAACCTGAAGCCTAACACGCAGACAAAGACCCCACTCATTAAGCAGAGAGAGGGGATCTCCCTGGCAACAGCACTGTGTTTTCATGACACAGCCATACACAGCAGACTAAGATGGGAAGATCAGCTATGTTAACCGACGGTTCCCTATAAACATTTATTTGTTCCTCCGAGGAACTCATTAAACATGGCAGACTCTTTTGGCCCAGAGCAGCCTAATTTGTCTTGACATTCCTGAGAGGCAAGAGGGGAGCCCCGCTTCACTTGCAAATGCACATATGTAAGGCACATAGTAAGTAACTACTACTTAGACAGCTGGAAAAAGATATTATACTGCTGATGTGCAGTCCTTCATGCAGTTGGTGCAAGAGTTTCTAGATTCTTGGCTTCTTTATTGCATGATAATCACAGGGTGTTTAGACAAACAAATGTCATAATACATGACGTCATATGAGTTCGGTCCTAAGACACACACAGACACAGGGATACATCATGTAGACTGAAATTGTGTGTGTGTTTTAATAATTTATGATTATAAGCAATTGACTGGCAAGAGGATGATTACAAATCAGTATTGTTTACAGTAGAGCCTCTGTAATGATTAAAACGTGTTTACTTTAGAGTGTCTCATGTTGTATTTGGTATTTATGACTAAATATTCTGAAATTCTTGCCAGATTCAGACACAGACGTTGCCATATGGCAGATGTTACTGTATTCATTTATTCTAATAGATAAAACACAGCATGCCAAGTGACTGTTAGCCAAATGGCTAATTCTCAACTGTTGTCTGTTGGCCATTAAAATTTTTTGAACTAGTCCTTATAAAGCTGTAATTAATTATTTTGGCCACTTGGGGACAGCGGAATAAACTGAAAACACTGATGAATTTACGTCCAATATTCACTCTCCTTTTAACTTTGTTAAAATCCTGCTTAAGTAAAAGTACATAGGTATTAGCAGCAAAATGTAGTTAAAGTATTGCAGTAAAAGTAGTAGTTTGGTCCCTCTGACTGATATATTATTATATATGACATCATTAGATTATTAATACTGAAGCATCAGTGTTAGAGCAGCATGTTACTGTTGTAGCTGCTGGAGGTGGAGCTAGTTTTAACTACTTTATATACAGTTAGCTAGTTTAGTCCAGTGGTTCCCAACCTAGGGGTCGGGCCCCTCCAAAGGGTCAGCAGATAAATCTGAGGGGTTGTGAGATGATTAATGGGACAGGAAAGAAGAAAAAACAAAGTTCTGATACACAAATCTGTTTTCAGTTTTGGGACTTTTTCTCTAATCTTTGATTTTTTCTGAAATATTGGATCATTTGAACATTTATTGAAATGAAACCATGTGAGAAGTTTGGAGGGAAAAATCAGTATTTGGTGGAGCTGTTAACAACTCATAGACATCTGAAATGTGACCCCGACTACACACTGCTTTTTGGAAGACGTCAAAAGCCAAAATGGTTGGAAACCACTGGTTTCATCTTTAACAATGTGTTGTATTTTAAAAGCTTGTTATATTATCCATTGTGTCAAATCTTCATCTGAAAAGTAACTAAAGCTGTCAAATAAATGTAGTGGAGTAGAAAGTACAATATTTCCCTCTGAAATGTAGTGAAGTGGAAGTATAAAGTAGCATCAGATGGAAAATACTCAGGTAAAGTACAAGTACCTCAAAATTGTTATTAAGTACAGTGCATGAGTAAATGTACTTAGTTACTTTACACCACTGCTGACAAAAGTGGCTAGCTCTTAAAGGCTATGACAGGCAATTTTCTATATTTTTCTTATTGTCAACAAACCTCATATGCAGAGCCAAACTAACAATGAATTGATCTACTTAGAAGTATTGTGTGTGTATCCAAAGCTTGTTATATATTATTCTTCTGTGCTCTAGAGTTCTGTTGTTGTTTAAAAACTATTACAAACATCAGTCAGTTAGCCACACTGCTGCACTGGGTGGTATCTTTTGTTTGTTCTTGAAGAGAGCTCACTACGTAGCTTGTTTAGAAATGGCTCTCAAGAGTAATATCAATTAATGCAGCTTTCAAACTATGTCCCAAAAATATTCGTACATGATTTTTGAGCATATGCAAGAGAGAATTCAAGGACAATGTATGTGCTTGACAGACGAACCTCTGGTTATATTTTGTATGACAAAACTGGAGAGCATTAATGACAAAATTTACCAGAGAGGGAGATTCAAAGAACAAAAAAGAGGGTAAGAAAAAGAGGAAAGAAAACAAAACATAAACTGTCAAACCAAACAGCATATTTTCCTCCTCCACAGTTGATTCTGTGAGCAACCTCATACCCCAGAGAATTGAGTAGTTACTAAACTTCTCTCACTCCAACAGCTGCCTCACAGTCTTTCTGCAGGTCTTTATCCAGTTTCATCTTCCGTTGCACCTGACAGTAACATCACCTACTGTAGGCTGGAATAACCTATTCTCTCATCCAATATCTCAGTGGCTGTCACATCCCTTGACCGGCTCCCATCACAGACTGTCATTATCAAACCCACTTTTGTAAAAGTTTAAAGGAAACTAATCATGAACTAATCTTTATCTGTGTTTTCCTCTATGTCCATGTAATTACTGAAAGGTTTCTGCTGACCTGAATTTAGTCTTGCCGTTCTGAATTCTTACTGTAGAGTTAAAATGCAAATCAACAAAAGATGGTATGCAGTGACAACATACGAGCGTGGCGGGTTCTGTAAAGCCATTCCAGTGACATGTCATAATGTAGCTGCATTTACATGGAGCCTAATATTCCGATTATAATCCATTTAACAGCCCAAAAAGAATAAAAATGCTCCATATAAACACCTCATTCAGAATAAACAGGCCCAAGGGGATAGAAATTTCAATCAGTTGCAGAAGGGTAGTTAACCTTTTCATAAGCCAATCAAAAGAAAAACTGTACCATGTCAACAATTTAACCTGATTACTTTCGGGCTGCCGTCTTTATGCACATGCCCTCTGTCTTGGCATAACTGCGTGGGGACGTACGTTTCTCCACTTCCAAAAAATGGCGGCTTCCAAGCCGAGCTGGACCTCTGTGGAGAGTTTGTTTTTGATACAATCTCTTAAAGAACTGAACATTATTGGACGCCTACATGGTGGGAAAATAAGAAAATAACAAAGAAAGAGAAATCCATGAAAAAATGAATGAAGCATTCATCAAACAATTTAAAACTGCTGGAAAATTTTGAATTACGCCTATTACAAGTCCCAGACCATATTAGATTACAGCCTATGTAAACACCTTGACCTGAAATCTTCCATCGGAATGATTTCAGTCAGAATGAAAAAATAGTGTGCATGTACTCGCAGCTGATGAGTGACAAACCCCAGACAGTGCACCTTGAGTAATGACAGGATGTGTAACACACGATCAGAGAACCCTGTGCTGATAATGACACCATAGACACACAAGTTCAAGTTTAGCATGACATGTTCCCATAACACACATTGAAAATATTGTAATGTAAACAAGTCATACACGAACTTACTCTATCCGTTTTGATCTGAGACATGGCACAGTAATCACTGCTAAGAGGCTACACATACTATACAGGTGCTACAACCATTCCTGAACTTACTTTACTGCGTATGATGTCACTTTTTCAAAGCACCAAGTTCAAACAAATTCAAACTTAACATGTCATTTCTTTGAATTAATTTGAATGCAACTCAAGTAGGCTGAATTATGTGTAGAATTGACCCTGCAATGCTTTCACTGTCTCACTTGAGTCACAAGCTAACTGTAAGGTAGTTGCATTTTACAAAAAAACAGACTTACCCTCTTCCACAGATTTTCCATCTGTGCTGTCCAGAATGCTTCTACACGTTACGTCTCAGAGGGTTTGATGTCATGATTATCCGTTCAGCACATCTGCTACTTTTCTCCATGTTTCGCCAGCAGAGAGAAGAACAATAGCCTTTTTATTAAGGGCAACCGGACATGTGATGGGTTGAGAGAGTGCATTTTAGAAATATCCAGTGCTGAAATACAATCCATGGTCTGTCATACATTTCAATATTGAACTCAAACAGATCTCTATAAATCGAATATTTGATTTTTTCCATCATGCAAATGGTTTTATTGAATTTTAAAGGAGTGAGAGCTCTCACATGTTAATGGAAACTGTGATGGACTGGCAACCAGTCCAGAGTGTACCCTGCCTGTCATCCAGTGTGTGCTTGGATAGGCTCCAGCCCCTCATAGCCCTGCTGAAGATAAGTATGGACAATTGTTAGATGACAGGATGATGATGGTGAAGATGTTTGTGATATGTACCGATGTAGCAAGCATCAGTTTGGTGAGTCAGTCCACTTAAAGTAGTCTCTGAACATTAGATGGCCAAAAAGGAAATCTTGTCAACTGTGGAATGCAGTGTTGATTTATTTGAAATGCATGTTCCATAGATCAAGTATTGTGTTGCACGTTAAAGCCCTGACAACCTTTATCCCTGATCACCTCATGTCTTTGAATGATGAGTTTCTATGTGAACACACTGTCCTCAGTCGGATGTTTTTTTGTTTGGTTGGTTTTTTGTTTTGTTTGTTTTCACAGAACAGGTTTCTGAATTTGTGTTTTGTCTGTGTTCTCACTGGTTTGAAGAGGGAGCAGCTCTGTTGGAGAAAGATAATGTCACACATTTCAGGATTTAACATCATTTAACATTCAACATTTTTCTAAAATGTATTAAATGTATTTATTATTATTCTCTTTACTTTTCTATCATTTTCTATCATACTGTATATTATTGTATTACACTGATGACATTGTTGGGTTTTGCTATGTTGCCACGGAGACGGCACAGTCCATCAAATCTGATCAAACTCTACCCATACAGTCCTAACTGTGTGTTCAGATCATACACTGTTGTTCAGGCAGACGACAAGGCAAATCCTATAGGCGGAGCAATCCTCACAAAGTTATGTAATGAATGACACATGGAATGAGTGACACAAGGCTAAAATTTGTTTCACTTTCTATCTGAACACATCTTTGTAAAGCAGATGAACTGAGTGTTTGAGCGTTAAAATCTGACAAAATAATACTTATGAGAATATCTTTTTGTGGACTTTTACTTTGATTGTTGCGTATTTACTTATGACTAGTGTTTAGGGGCTTTAACAATGATAACTGCCCCACACAACTACAGTCTGTTGGTGAATGGAGGCTGCTGACAATGGGGAGAATGCAATACATTGAATTTCTCCATTTTAGGTCTCACAGTTAGTTGTGGAATTAAGGCTAGCAACTAAATAGTCACATGTTCACCCCTCTAGCCTCAAGGCCACCCCTATATTATATTTTAAAAACCTGTCTTGACTGTCAGACAGTATGTCATTGGGTTTGCACAGAGTGTAAATAGCACTGAGTATTTAATTTAATTTTCAGTTACAATGTACACAATCCAGGGAAAACTGACACTGTACTGAATTCTCTTGTTTGACAAATGGTAATTAAAGAGGAGGAGTGGAAGACAATGAGAAGCAAAGTAATTAGAGGGGAACTTTGAGGCAGAGACAAGTGAGATGTGCTAAAAACAGCTGAAACTCAATAGATGTCCAGAATATTTAGTACACTGGTTGACTGTGAATAGATTATGTGTCTACAGCTGTTTGTAGGTCATCCATGCCATCTAGTGGCCAAATGGTGCACTTCAGCGGCATAAAAAAAATTAAGCCTCTTAATTTCACTGAACTTTATTTTCCTTTTCCTTTATTTTGACAAGATAAAGGTGAAAATAACCTTACAGTCCGTACAAATACATTACAATATGTTTCTCCTCAGAAATGCATTACTTGCATTTGCTCTCACCAACATCCAGAAGCTGTTGGGATGACTTTTTGACACAGCAAATACTGCACATGAAGTGATGCTGCTCTACTTACTCTATAGGTGAACTACAGACGAACAGTGTGTGTGTGCATGCCTATGATTTAGTGCATGGAGACAATTGTTCAGGTCATTGCATTTTTGTGCGACTATTGCCATCAGGTTACAGTGTGGACAAACATGATATATGTCACATAGAACTTGCATATTGAATACCTAACTCCTACTGTGTATTACAGCTTTCCACCTGAGAACAAACCAACATGCCCACCGATCACATACATGTTCTTAGATTTGTCAAAGCGCACAAAGAAAAACAACTGTAAGGAGGAGAGAATGGATATTGCTGTTGCTGAGACAAAGAGAGTGTGAGCAGGAAGTGGAAATTTAAAAAGGACCTTTGTGACAATAATGACAACACAAGCAGGAGGTGGTGAAGCACAGGCAGTGAACAATACTGCATCAGCTCAGGTATACAACAATATTCATGATATTCAAAACACAACGTTCCTACAAAACAAGGTGGTATCTGACTTCTGAAATGTAAAAGTGTGATGTCTGAACAGATTAACAAAAGTACCATAAAATACTGTATGTCTCATGTCATTATCATGCAGTTGCATTTGCTGCTATTTTTACAGCACAGAAATCTGAACAACAGTACACGCTGATACAACTGATACACACTCATCCCACTGTGCTCTTTGAAAATGTTTAAAGGGAAACTCCATCCTAAAGCTGAATTTACATTTTGCTATTTTGGTCATTTAGGATTAAGTTGATACTGGCAAACAAGTGTCTTCCAAAGCCATAAATAAGATCGTTTGTTAATATTTTTGTATTATTAAAAGGCTGAAAATGGTCTTTGGGGAAAAATCAGGCGTATGTTTTTTTTTGTCTCAACAGCTGGAGCAGCGTGTCAGTGTCTGTGTTTGATTGACAGCAGGTGGAAGGCTGAATCCCACCAGGGGAACAAGACGAGAAGTAAACAAACTTGAACTGTAGCTTACAAGCCATGGGAAGACGGCGTTTTGTTAGCAGTGGTATTGA
Source organism: Thunnus albacares (assembly GCF_914725855.1). Classification (NCBI taxonomy): domain Eukaryota; kingdom Metazoa; phylum Chordata; class Actinopteri; order Scombriformes; family Scombridae; genus Thunnus; species Thunnus albacares. Next base: position 4,997,922 of record NC_058124.1, read on the forward strand.
AGGACGTCATCGCTATCTAAACAGGCCAAATAACATTTGCAGGTGCATTTATACAGTGTTTAATATGTGGCAGCTGAGCAGTTAATTAGCTGTTTATGCAATGAATATTTGTTTGGTGGCTCATTCAACAACTTAAGGTTCAGGACAAGACATGTGTTCATGTTTGTAAGTTAGATAAGGAGACATTGGAGCAGGATGCTGTCTGGCTGTTAGTCAATCAGTTAGGTAGGGGGAGTAGATAGGGAGCACGATCACGGAACCAAAAAATAGAAAAAAAAAATGGCAACCTTTTGGTTTCTGAACACAAGGCAAGTGATTTACAAAGTAGATGTATGCAGACAAAAAAATGCTATTTAATTTCAGACTTTAAAGAGTAACTTATCACCAGACTGGTTCCTATTGAAGGCCCTTATCATGTCAGATAACATTGTGCTTAAGTGGGTCAAGTTATGAGACAGATTTTCAATTTATCAGATTTCCACAAACTAACTGCCATAAAAGTAAATCAGGGGACAGTCGAATCCAGATGGAATATCTTTTGTAAGCATGGTGTTCATCCCTCTAGTAGAGTTTAGAGACTTGGGGAATCTTTGACAAGGAGCCCTGAAGGCATTTTTGTGGTGGACCAACACCAACTTTATGTTGGTTTTTCATTTAATTTCTCTCTCATCTGTACAGCACATCCAAAGGACTTTGATTTGAACACAGAGAAAATGTCCCATAACCTTGATATTTCACCATGGCTGCTGTCCAAGACTTGTTCTATTGTCCACTGCCTATGTGTCTCAAGATGACATCATCAGTACAAACAGTCTCTCTGCTGTTCAACTTAAAGAAAAATTGGCTTCACACTATAAACTGAGCCGCACAATATTATAGAAATGACATGTGAATTCAATATTTAGGATGGACTTTCCCTTAAAGAGAAACTTTTCTCTTTACCTATGCAGACAAATTCTGAGCTTTAACCCTCCATAAAAAGCTTTTCAAGTAAGATACTGATGTTGCAAGCTTCACCTGATATATCAAAGCCACTATTTTACAATATTTGGTGGGTCTGACATGCTGGTAGAATTCATGTTTTACATGAGAATCATCAGAAAGACACATGGTTCTATCAGAATGCCAATTCTTCAATCTTAAAGATTTCATCTTTTCATGTGCTTTTCACCATACACCAAAGACTAAGTTTCACCATCCACATCCAACCTCCTCTATTTCCACTACAGATTGAGCACACAGTAAGATAAACAGCCATTCATCTGTCCATCTTTACGATTGTCGTACTCAGTGACTCAGTGACAGCACTTTCAGAGAACCAACAAACAATAAAGAAAAAAATAATAATTCATACCACTTGAATCTGATTGTGTTACAGCATGCAAGCTTCAAACAATGTGTGTTTTCACTTGAGAAAGCCGTCATTCAAGTCAATCAGTGCAAAGAGGCGGACGTGGCACCTTTTTGGTCCCTGCCCTTGGAGCTGGGGCCTGCATCCGGAGAGGTAGGGGAAGCAGGGTCGTCGAAGGCAGGGTTGGGAATATGCAAATCCGCTCTTTTACTTTTCTTTGACCAAGTCTTGGTGTGACATGGAGGGGAGCTATCACCGGAGGATCTGGTGGTATGGCGGGCCCCACAGCTTGTGGAGAGCTCTGGTGAAGGGTCAGAGTTCACCGTGGGGCTGTTATCTGGGCAGGTATGAGCTGACTGAGGTTTCCCCTGAGGACACGGGGTGGACAGGAGCGGAGAGCGAGTGGCCGACTCCAGCAGACCTTTAGTTCCCTGTGTGCACTAGGGAAGGGAGGAAAAAAAGACAAGAACTGATGAGACAAGCCAGCAGGGTGTTAAATCACTTCAGCCAATGCAGCAACAGCTGTGCAAGATGAATCAAAGGCAAGCTGTGAGTGCGAGCAAGCCACAAATGAGATCTGAAGCAAGAGTTCCCAAATGTTTCATGCCATAGATCTGCATATGGATGTGTATTAGACCAGGGAAATTGTACTTGATAGTATTTTACCTCAAGGTACATCTGAGAAAATAGTTTAAAAAGAGTATTACAGCAATTTACTGTTGCATTTTTAAAAAAGTTTGGGGCAAAATTGAGGCAGCAGAAGCAGAGATATCCTCACTTTTATTCTTTTATTGGTCAAAAGCACTGCAACCTGCATGTGCCATAATGCAACTCTTTTGTTACACCCTTCCTGTCTGCTAAGCATCCACATCTTTCAACCCCCCAGTTTATAATGCAGGCTTTCTGTTAATAAGACGAGACTATTCAGCCACACTAGCAGCTCTGTGAGACTGTACTTTTGCACAGTAATGCTTTGAGCGAAATGCTAATGTCAGCATGCTAACATGCTCACAATGACAGTGCTAACGTGCTGATATTTACATTTGCTAACAAGCACTAAACACAAAATACAGCTGAGATTGAATTTTGCAGGAATTTGGTCCAATCATTAGTCAAACTGAATTTAAGAACTGCTGGAGACACTGCATGAAAAATCAGGGGATCACCAATGTCATCATTATTCAGCCTCTGAGCACCATGGATGATGACCCCCTCATCAGGGGTTATTTTCTCAGACTGAACAAAGCTCCTCCAGGGCTACTGAAGACAACTCACATCATGACAAGTAAAGTGACTTTGATGTGTCAGGAACCACTGATGTGCAAGAATGGTTTCTTGAACTGTGACTGACAATGATCTCAATCCACAAGCTCACTAGTTTTATGCTCCTGGTTTATGGACAATCACAGTCACAAAGACATTTGAAAAAATCCTGCTGCCAGTAACATCATTAGTTTCAAGTCTTACACTTGCATTAAAGATTTTCTTGGCCACTTGGGAACAGCACAACAAGCTGTAAACATATGTTACATATTATCACTTAGTTAGGTGATAATCCTCTGTGAGTTTGTCGCTACTAGCAACACCTTTAATGTTACACATAGTCATTTGATCCATTCTTAATATAAAAATGTTGATTAGTGCAGCCTTAAACAGTGTGTTTCACCTGTATTAAGTTTGAAATGGCTATAACCCTGAAGCACTCAGTGAATGCATAATGGTTAAACTGCAAGAGCATAAAAAGTTAGGAGTCCATTTTTAATTTAAAATTTGAAACATTAACCATTAATCTAGGTTTTAAAAAGGCCACTTCCCCCTTCACTGTGTAAAAATTCAGGTCAGTCCAGTCTGCTGTCAGCTGAAAACACTTTCTAATCTGGATTTTGCCATGCAGAGTTGCTCTAACTAAATTTAAAAATAATGTATCCATCAGAAGTCATTATGTACTGGTATATTCCCTCTGAATGAGCTTCCCTCTACATTTTTATTTTCATCATTTTCATGTCTGACTGGAAAAATCTGCTCAGTCTAACCCGCATATAAAAATGTTGTTACTGTTATTTACATTTTTGATGTCCCACAGTGGCCTAAAAGCTGTTTCAAATGTGTTTTGACAAGAACAAATCATTTATAATAAAACTGAATCCTTGCTAATCTGTGGCATGAAAATGAAAATAGCCATATTTAAAGATAGTACTGACACGGTATACTAGAATTGTTTGTGGTATAACACAACTGTATATTGTGAATTAAATTTACATACAGCACACTCTGTGTTAAATAATGCACTCTGCAATATAATTCAAGATGACAGCGTATGAATGAAGCCATGCAGCAGTACAGCAGCCAGCCAAGAGGACATGTAGACACAGCGGTGGGCGCAGAGACTCTGTACTCGCTTTCCCTCTCTGCAAACAGGCTTACCAAGCTCAAGCCTCGCTTTTCCTGCTCTAAATGTGGCTAATCAGCCAGTGCAGGACACAGCAAAGTCCAGACATTTCTCCTCCTAGTGTTGGTGGCGGGACACAGGCACACATAGAGACAGATCACATACACAACAGCAGGTTAGGACTGGGCTGATGGAGACACAGGGATACTGGGACAGTTTTGTCTGGGCTTTTCTTCTCTTGGAATACACAAGTTATACTCCAATATTAAAACTAGGAGAGTGGGCAGACAAAAAAACGAAAAATGAGTACACACAGATGTTGAATTGCATGGACAAGATGCATGTTTTATTACACTTTTACTTTTTAATATATGATACATCTTAGATACTGACAAAATAGAAATATGTATAAAAACAGGATGGACAAATCAAACAAAACAAAAAAAACATGAAATAAAGCATGAAGGGGAACACAAATGAGAAATGATGCTGATTGGCACTTTGACCTTTTAAATGCAGACCAACATTACTGTTCACACGAGACAGGGGAAGGTGAAGCGACACAGAATACAAAAGGAGGATCTGCTGGCACAAATAAAAGCTTCACTCACAGCTTCACCAGCGTGCCGACTGAATTCAGAAGACTATTTTCACACACTCGCCAAACCCAACTCAACAATTAAATAAATTTAAGACTAAAAGGCCAAGCTTCTATTGGCTTTCAGTTCATTCTGTACACACAAATAAAAAAAGATTTTACTGCTGTCTTGTTCTTTTGGCATAAACAAAAAAAAGCTGTTTGTCAGCCTAAATGCCAAACAGCAGCTGCTCTCTTGCTTGATATGAGACTACTGTGGCTCAGACTGCAAAGCTATCTGTGCCGCAGTTATGTCTTGTAAACAAAAATTGCTGTACAGCTCTCCAGGCATTCTTTTCTATCCCTTAGTGTCAGGTAAAACACAAGAGAGCCGCTCTCTGAGAAGGAGTCTTCACTTCTAACAATTCGTACTCTCTTCCTTCCTCATAAGAACACCCTGAGTCCACATACTGCACAGGAACAAAATACTGAGGTGTAGACTGTGATAGAAAAGGTAAAAATAGACAGCATTTATATATAGTGATAAAAGGATTGCTGTTTCTCATTCTGGAGGCAGTAAATCCTGATATGTTAGTTTATAAGGTAAACAATGAGTTGGCTGTTCAGAAGTCCATGAACTGCCCGCAGCAGCAACCAGTCACACCACAAATTATAATTCTTAAGGGAATAGTTCAACACACAATGTGACAAAAAAGCCTGTATTCCCAGGAAAGAGATGAGAAGATCAATATCAATTTCATGTCTGTGTGTTAAGAACAGAGCTAGAGTCAGAATGTGGTTAGCCTAGCTTAGCATAAAGACTCAAGAAACTGGATTGGATCTATCCAAAGTGTGAATATGCACCTACCAACACCTCTAAATGTGTCTTATTTTCACATTGTATCTTATTTAACTCAAATATAAATAGAAACATACAAATTGCAAGTTTTGATTTTAGGGAATTACATGTCGGAGTTATTTTTTGAGCTGCACGTTAACATAAAATCACAAACTATTATTTTTACATGTATCTTTTGTAAAAGATCATCAAATGAGATATTACATGTTAACTTGTGAGCTTCTGAGGTGTTGATAGGTGGATTTTTCCACTTTGGAGAGAGCCAAGCTAGCTGTTTCCCTGTTTCCAGTTTTCACACTAAGCTAGGCTAAACCTACTGTATCCTGTCTCCAACTCTGACTGTACTTGAAGCATGATTGTAACTTTTGGAAGATATAACACAATCATACTCTTATAATAGTCTTAAGCGATACATACTGTTGCTCAATTCAATGCATTAAAGGGATTTGCTGCCACATTGTATCGTATGAACATTAGCTTATCAGAGCTAATGTTAACTTCTGTTAGCATAGATATTTCTGTGGGACTGACATTACTGAGTCAGTTTGATGACTTTTTGCTATTTTATCATTTAGCATTATGCCATAAGGCTCAGCCACAGCAGCCACTGTTCAGTAAAAGTTAAATGGGTTCCTTTTAACACATATTGAATACTAATAAGTAAACCTCTCACTGTAGAGTAAATGCGGTATATGGAGGGATTAACCCGTACACAAGTCAACAACAGGCAGCAGACAAATACTGGCTTGAGGCTACAGCAGGCAACAAGGCTTCTGTCAGGCACAGGAAGAGTTTCTGTGGGAGTTGGGGGATGCAGGTACAGGAAAGGGGGATTCCTGCAAGCCAAAAGCCAGCTGGGAAGACCCTCCTACCACGTTTATCTCGTTTTTAGTGGCCAGGGTGGGCAGCTCGATGTCGGCTCCGCTGGTCTGGGCGGATTCGTCTGCAGGCAGGAAACCTCGTCTGTCGATCAAACTGAAAAAGGAAGGTCAAAATAATTAGCCATGCATGTTCCTCTTTCTGTCTAGTCATAAAATGATAACATGACAACACACTGGATGTGAGGAACAAGCTAAATTTAGTACCTATCACATTAACACGCACCTCCCAACTATTTTCATCGTTAAATGGTTGATGGGACTGTGAAAATATCTACAACGATGAAAATAAATCCAGGACTTAATCGTTCTATCAACAAAGTTTAATATGTTGTGTCAGAGTAAGAGTGTCAATCAATAAACCTAAAACTATTTTTGTTACACCCTTGCAATGAATTTGGACACAAGTTTTCTAGGGGTTCCCTTGTGGCACAGCAGATGGGCACAGCAGAAATATTTAAATTATAGAAGAAGACAGCAAAAAACATGCATATTTACATGAATGGAACCAAATCTTTTCTATATCAGGATGAGACATGACCATGACAACTGAAAAGAGGACTGCGCATGTGATTTCGGGGCTAACCTGGGTGGCATGGGTCCACAGAGCACAGAGCAGCAGTTGATAAAGATGTTTTTATGACTGTATGGGTTGGTGACATATTCTGCTCCACTCTTCCCTGACCAGGAGCCTTTAATCTGCAGAGGACATGATACAGATATAAAACCTAGTAATTGTGCAACAACTTGCAGTTTTTATTCAACAGACATTTATTATGATTTTGTTTGAGCAAAATAATACTTTTGACTTACTATTTTACCACAAGACACAAAACATATTGAAACAGCATTCAACATTCAACAAGGCATTACTCACGTCTTCATTAGTGGTCAGGTTGGAAGCAACCAGGTATGTATGGAAGCCTGAGAGGCCCAAGATGGACCAGACTGAGAAGAAACATATCACGAGCTCCACTGCAGTGAAGGGTTGTGTCAAGGATCAGCATCAGTATGTTGGAGGATGCAGAAATAAACAAAACCTATTCAGTGACAATGTTCACTTATTTGAGAAATCATTAACACATTTAGTAAGTGAAGGATATCTGCCTGGACTCTCTTGTAGAGCAAACACGAGGCCTTTTCCACCTTGAGCCCCTGAAAGAGAGACAGAAATCACAGTGACTCAAACTGTGTTGCTAAGTGCATTAAAGTGTGTAGCTGTTTTTGGAATTTCCAAACCAACAGTTGCAATTAATTCTCCTGATGGGGGAGTTGTTATACCTATGGCTTTGCTGTGTTTGTTTTCCTAGACAGTGAAAGGGTTTTTGAGTTGCCAAATGGGACCACACAGTCACAGAAAAGCATTCCTCATACTTATCTTATCTGAAATGCGGTGCTCTGATGTAGTAAAACTCAACCGTCTGGCACTCAGAGCGAGACAAAACAAACTAGCTATTGGCAAGTGCTATTTAAGCCAGGTGTGGTAGCAGTTATCATCAGTAAGATCAGCCATAAAACTGCTGCTGACCGGAGCAGAAACACATACTCAGTGCGAGATGTGTGGTCACACAGCCGAAGATGAACGCCGTAAGGAAGGAGAGCGAAACGATGAAGGTGTAGAAGAAGCGGTAGTTGCGTTTCCCCACACAGTTCCCAACCCAAGGACAGTGATGGTCGAATCGCTCTGAAAGAGAAACACACCCGAGGAGAATCCACAGTGAACTCAGAGTGACCGCTGACATTTTCATTTAAAGGAATAGTACATTTGGGAAAAAAAAGCTGATATGTCATTCAAGTCAGTCCAGCCTGTGCTACAGTAATGGAATGATGTTCAGTGTAGCCCTGTGAAACCTTCATTTATTATTAATCACTGATAAATGTCAGCGTGCCGGTGTGTGCCCGCAGCTCACCCACACAGTTGTCACACAGGCTGCAGTGGGAGGTGCGCGGAGGCCGGAACATCTTGCAGGTGAAGCAGTACTTGAGCTTGACCACCTGCTGGTTGATGAGGACTTCTTTGGTGCGCGGTGGAGGCCGGTAGCTGGTGCTTCCAGTGTTCTCTACAGAAGAGAGAATTAACCATAAGAGATAATGATCTGATCTATCACCATTAGCACATACACCCTTGCCATTTAACATTCACAGCTTGTATTTTAGTTAAATAAACTAAATAAATCTTTAGGACAAAGCTAGTTACTTTTTCCATAACAAAATTATAATTCATTTCCACATCATTAGTCTGGCAATGTCAAGCAGCCATGAGAACCACCTGATAAAACAAAAGGCAACATTCCCATAAAACCACTTGAGAGCTTGTGGGCTTTCTAACTGGTGTCACTGAGAAGAAAACATTTTTACTGAAGAGACCTTTTTCACAGCAAACAAACTGAATACTTGACTTGTCAGAGCAGCTAAAAGCACAGGTGGTACTAATAACATGATGATGGCGCATTAGGTCTGCCAGTAAACGTTTCCAATGAGCCTGCATGCATAACAGTACACAGATCTGGCTCACTTGTTATAAATGTAATTAACTACAACTGCGATAAACATCTTTTCCTGCTATGACATGTCAAGAAGTCTGCTTTGAAAAAGGTCTATGCCGCGTCCCAGTTGTACTATATATGAATTCTTACATTATACTCTGATCGATATAAAAGAAATACACTCTCACATTTTGTACTAAGAGGAAATTATATTAGATTTGCAACAAAATACATCAAACTGCTACTTTGGAACGTCACTCTAATTGAACTTCACAAATACACAGAAAAATGTTATTCTGAAGGTTATTTTTTGTTGTCTGAGATGTTCCTGGATCTGTTTCACCACCATCTGCGTCGTGGGACAACACTGTACATCAACAGGAGAATTCAGGAGAATGCATACTGACTTTTTTAAGTAAGATTTTTGTGACTTTTTCAATGTGAACACACTACATAACCAAAACCTGCATGAAACAGTTTTCGTCTGTGCTACACTTTTTACACATTCTGCGCACTTTTGTATGAATTTTTAACAGGGTCAGTGATACAGTTCAGCACCAAGACACCTGTTCAGAGAATACTGAGTAAAACTAAATATCAAAAGCATTTCTTTAAAGGTGGGCTGGTAGGTCGGTACTCAATACTTGTGTCAGTCTCTTAGTTTCAAAAATAGCTGGAACAACAGTGGTTCAGTTGAGTAAAATCAACATCTTATATCACCAATGTCTAAACGTTGGTGATGAGTAGGAGTTACAAGGTGCACATGAAGCCAGTTTTAGACACTGAGGTCACCACATTGAAGCTATCATTGAAAGAAAAGAACATGTTGGCAAGACTTGATGTTGACAGTGAAGATAACTGATGGACAATACTGAATAGGTTCAAATTGAAAAGGCCAAACTGAAGCAAATTTAGCTTTAGAAGTCAACAGGACACATTTCTTTCCAGAAATATGCCCCTAATGACTCCCACTGTGACATTCATTAGACCGTTAGACGTCATGTCGTTTGATGTGTCAGAGGTTTCATCAAAATGAACAGCAGTATGACTGGTGACTCTTCCCAATGTTTCTGCTTCAAAGGAAACTAGCCAATGCTAGCGGAACAATGCCTTCGATCTCAACTGTGAATTGTGCTCTGACGCAAAATATATCGTGTGAAAGCTCTTACGACAGTGACATCCACTGTACTTAAAATAGAATATCCCTGACGTTTGACTTAATTGAATGCTACTGAGAGGAGGGCGACTTACAAAGAAGTGAGCTGAGCTTAAGCAGTTTGTGGTTTAGCGATTAAGTTTCCTTTAGGAAATATAAAAGTCCACATGGAGGATCGGCGTGCCAAATGATGGGCTATAAATGTGCCATAAACTAGCAGGAATATCACTCTGGGGGAAAACATTGAAACTGTAAAATTGTATGATTTTATGAGACGACCATAGAGGTCTGACCCCAGTTATGGTCCTTACCAATCTGCTTTTCAATGTCTGCCGCCTCATCTGGCGTCGCTCTGGGTAGGATGCCGGGGTCGGTGAAGCTGGTCTGGAACAGGGTGATGACCACAAATATAAAGAGGACTCCTCCGATGACAGGTATGCAGCTGGTCAGGTGTTTGACCAGGAAAGGACAGCTGTGATATGAGGCAGCCACAGACAGAGAGAGGATGAATTACAGAGAAACGCTGACCATAATCAAAGGCTGGAAATGGGTCGAAACAAAGCCGCGTCTCATATGATGAGGCCTACTTTTTTCACCCACCAGGGGATATAGTTTTAATTAACATTCAGTGCTTTTAATCACCATGTGAATCCCTTGAGATGGAACACACTTTTCACTACAAACTGATAGAAAGAATAACATTCTCATATTCAAGCACTACTCCTTACGACAACACTTTGGTTTAAAATATCATGTTACATTAACAGCTATCAGATTTTATTATGCACAACCAGAACAGATATACAAAAAGCCAAATTATGGGACAAACTGAGCTCTGATATGTACTTGAAGTTGAATGGTGTATTAGTAAATGAACTGCTCTTGTAGAACATGAAATTATTATGAACCATTAGGACCTGCTCTACAGTTCGGTATAGATCTATTACACCAGACAGGAGACGATTCAATAAAATGTCAATTTATAGAGCTGCTTTGGCACTTCGTACTGTTGTGGAAGCTGACATTTATTGAAATGTACTCCTTTATATATCATACCCTTCTCAGCAGGACGACGACTGAACTCGCTGGTGTTATGACATATTTGTAGGCTTAATATGAATCATAAACTCACTCAAATATAAAGAATAATCCACTTGTGACGAGGATAAGGCCCAGAGTGAGGGGCAGGACCCCACTCTGCCGGGCCACTATGATCCGTCCGCCGCAGTAGAAGCGGTTCTTTCCGGGGAAAACTTCCCACTTTCTCCTCGGTCTTTTCGGCTCCTCTCTCTTGTCACTGTCGTGTCCATGATGATGATGATGATGATGTTGATGATGATGAGGTGGAGGAGGGGTCGGGGTTGGTGTCGGAAGTGCCTGCGGGTCGATTTGCTGATACTCGCAGTTTTTCATGATTTATAATGTAGTTTTGGTTGCTCTGTCCCAATTCGGACAACCGGGCATCTGGCCAGCGACCGACAGCATCACCGACACCCGTGTTTGAGGCAGCTGGACGCCGCAGATGTCGTCATTCCGTGGAGAAAACAAGCTAATCCTCTATTACGACTATCCAGCTGTAAATAACCCAAAGACTCCGTATTGGAAATTACATCCCCGTTAATTTCCATGCCTCTTCATTTATTCCTCTTTCAGTCTCCAGAAAGATTTAGCTCAGCCAGCTGCGGACTATTTAACACCAGTAAAAACCAAAGCACCGTTACCACTGATAGCTTCTTAGCTTGCTTGAGTTGCACATTTCAGCTAACCTTTGTGCTTTACTCCACTTTACTTATATGCATGAATGAAAAGAAGCCCTAAAACTTTGTCATTTTTAATGCATATTGCTCTCCTACCAGGAGTCTTGCCACATTCGTGACTAGTGTTGTTAAGCTCCGTTGCCACAGACCGAGCCGTCCGTCCAGGTAAACCGGCTGCTGTCAAACTAAACAGAAACACAACAAGGATTTCCGGTTGTTCTTTCGAAATAAACGATTCGTTAAAATGTTACTTAATATATGTACGATGGTGATGGCACTCATCATCAGTGAACGGCCACATGTATAGGAATACTTCATCGTACTTCCATTAGTATATTTTTCTCGATAAATGTCAAACATCTACAAACTGTTAAATACCAAGTAGCAACTTCCGGTAAATTTGAGGCAGGTTGTCAAGCTAACGTCATTACCAAACAACATGGCCGGAAATAATTTATATTTAAGTTCATCAATAAATTATTTAAAACAAAGATGGATCACATCACCACACTGCTTAAGGCACTGCTCTGGCACTTATGTCCTTCCGCTTGTTTATGAAGCTTTAGATAACCTTGCCCCTCCTCATCATCAGAGATCTTCTTTCATTTTATGTTCCAGCCAGATCACCACTTCTCTATTAAATGTTCCTTATGTGTCCCATAAAAGTACCGGTGAGAGTCTTCTGTGCTCTCTCTGTGTTTAAAAGTACATTAAAGACCTATATTTTAATCTGGTTTTCAATTTTGATTTGGAGTAATGTTATAGCTTTAGCTTTAGCTTTAGTTTATAAGTTTCAATCATTGGTTTTATATAATTTTATCCCTGATGTTTATTATATTTATTTTATTGACTTTTATTTATCTGCTTTCAACACTTTATTGTTTTATTGTTGTCTTTTAAGTTCAGTCTTTTAAAATTTTGTCTATTTTGCTTTTATTTTATTTATTTACTTTATTCATTTGTCTGTGTTGTTTTAATCCTGCTGTGTGAAGCACTTTGGGCTCCATGTTTGTATTAAAGGTGCTGTATAAATAAAGTTATTAGTATTGTCTTGCTGTTTGAAGAATCCAAGTTTACTCATTCAAAGTAGGAAATACAAGCAAAGTCTGAGATTTTTAGGATGAATTGCGTCTATTTTACCTTAAAATCAGTTGCTTGCATCTCTTTTGTTATTTATAATTAATTAACCTGTTTTGTTTTGGGGGGTTTTGTCTTTTTGTTGTTGTTTTTTGTGATGTATCAGTCCATCAAAACAGTGATTGGGCTTTTTGGAACTAAAAATGTTGTATTTGATTTCAGTAGCCTATGAAAATGTATGGTTTCCTTCTTGACTAATTGCTACGTGATTTAAATACCTTTATGGTGTGTTATTATCACTGTACTGTAATGTTATTCCACACAGGTCATTCTGAGAGAAACACAGTGGTAAGCTGCGTTTTATTTTTGCACGTCATCACCGGACGTCCAGTCCACCTGGTACGCCTCCTCCACCTTGACGCCCAGGTACACGGATCGAGTTGAAAACTTTACTGAAACTGGCGTTTTGGAGCGTAGTTGTTCGAGGGAATGTTCAAAATGGATTAAAAACGGAAATGTTTCATGTCGGGTGGAGAGGACAGCTTTGATTTGGGAGTCAGTTGGTGGACGCGCCGTGTAACACTGTAAGTAATGTTTAGGGAGAAATTCGTTAGTCCTCTAATGGAGGAAAAGAACAGCAATGACAAGCCGCCATGAAAGTGAAAATAATTTTAATACACGAAAGGGATCGTGGCCTAATGTGTCAAATGGCAAGCGTGAACATGTTGTTAATGTTAGTGGTTAAATGTGGGGAAAAAACAGCTGGATAATATTTAAAGTATTTCACTAGTTTGTTTAGTAGCTAACGTCTGACTACTGTAAACAACCCAATACATGCTGTCATGGCACTGAGCGCCAGACACGATTTGAGAATCTGGCTGTTTATGATTTCAGAAACATAACCAAAGATTACTAATATGTCTTTAAATCATATTATCACTCATGCAACCCACAAGTAACGCTTGTATACTTTAATAAAATGTTTTACACAGCTTCTTAGTGATTGTGGCTGAAAATAACAGCTAAAAGCAAATTCACTGAATCCGTTTTGATGATGACATTTTGCTAGCCATACCCAACCATGCAGCAGTTGTGGATGAATGGATTGATTTTTTTTTTAAACCGTTTTGTATTTATGTTTTTGTCTTGTAATGAGTATCTCCCGATTATACATTTTCAGTTCAATTTTAGAAATCTCCATGACATCATGCAGTAATCTGATATGTCTATAGTTAATTGTGTAGGACTGTGTGCTTACATATCCTCAACAGAACCAGTTGGGTTACTTTACCTGCCACCTGGGGATAGTAGTTTCACATTTGTTTTGAAGAGAGATGCCCTCAGGTGGCTTCAAATGCTTTTAGGTTTTGCTTTTTGATTGCATTGATAAAAAGTATGTTGTTTAGTGATTCCATGTTAACACTGTCTTACCATTTGGTTCCACCTCAATTCACCTCATTTTCTCTCATGCCCGTCCAGACCTTGGAGCCACTAAGTCATGTCTGCCGGCAGCACTGGCAGTCTGAGACACAGCTCAGGGCCTGGCAACAACAGGTATGGACCCAGCCGGAGCAGCAGCCAGAGGTCATCGTATGAGGAGCGCTGTGTGGACCCAGTTGAAGACTGGCCACACACCCCAGAGCCAAAAACAGTCCACAAAGCTCACCTGAAAGATGCAAATGGGAAGGAGTCTGAGACCATTGGCTTCATTCCTGGCTCAGCTGACCCTCCCTCTGCATCACAAACCTGCAATCCCTGCGCTTCTCCAAGGAGCTGTCGGACCTTTATCTGCAGCGTGCTGACCTGTGGCCTCTACAGGGTCTGCCAGCCTTCCGTCCTCGCTCCCTGCCTGGCGCCAAACGAGAGCTCCCCAGATGAACCAGAGAAGCTGAGCCTCCGAGCTGTGAACCCAGGAGACAACAAAGAAGAGGACAGCACAGACTGGCTAGGGGATGTCCGCATCGCTGGAGTCAAAGTGGACAGTCCAAGAGAGTATTTGGATGTTGAAAGCAAATCTCCATATGTGCCTCTGCACGGTGGTCAAATGCAGCCCAGCCATCTGTCCCTGCATGAGTCTATGAGGTTTGACGACTGGGAGGACGGGGAGGAGAATGTGGACTCTCTGATTACTAAGAAGCTGCTCGAGCTCTACTCTGAATATCAGATTGAAGAGTTGGCCAGGTGCACCTCAGACTCTGTGTTTCTGAAGAAGAGCAAGGCCATCAACCAGCTCATCAACTCACTGGCAGAGGAGCACAAAATGGATGAGCAGGAAGCCGAGTGTCGGCTGGTGCGTGGCATCATCCGCATCAGCACACGTAAGAGTACAAAGAAGAGGCCACGCACCCCCAGGACGGAGAGGACGCTGTCAGACAGCGGGAATGAGACGATGAGGGACAGCGATTCCTTCTCATTCAGCAACAACAGTAAGTTTTGTTATTTTTCACTTCTTAAACCTGCAGTGCGGAACTCCCCCCTTTGGCAGTGAGAGTAAATAGTAGTTACAAGGATGTAACTCCAGTTCTATGAGTATGTGCGTGAGTCAGTCCCCGTCACTCCTGTTCTGGCTGTGAAATGGTTGATAAATTGTTTTGAGCGTCACAACCCCCGCGAAATGACTCATTTCATTATCAGAATTTGATCCATTTGGTCTGATAACATTTAGAACGTCTAAAAGAGCCGCGTGATTACATAATTTTATCCGTTATGTTAGCGGAGAGTTACACTGGAAGTTAGCCGGCTCAGCTGGCGGAAGTCTGTGGTGCACATGCTCTATGGGTGCCCTTCATTTCTGGTAAACCAATCATTGTTGGTCACATCACTACGTGTACGGGAATGTCACTACAGACACCAGATTTAGAAACTCCTGTATACTGTGAAATAAAGAGATTTACCTGGTGGTGATAGGCTTAGGCCCCGATCAGACAGAGCCCCTTTCAGCAGCCTGGGGCAGCTTTTTAAATTGTTTTTAATGAGAGTGAAGCTTTTTGCTCGCTGCTTTTGCATCACTGAGCCGCTCTATGTGCCTCGCATTTTTGCAGGAGCGCGCTGAACGCCTCAAGTTGAAAAAACTTCAACTCAGAACAGAAAAGTGGCCAACGTCATTTGCATTTTTTCCCATTGTCCAATCAATTGAGCCTTCTGTGGTGGTGACAACAAGTGGAGACAGCAGTCATGGAGGACAAACTAGTGGTGGCTGTTGCTTGATAGCTGGAGCTATATGACTTTACCAACCACAGTTACCATGATCAATAACTATCTAAAAAATAAAAGGTACAGATCTGTGAGTTTACTTCACAGCAAAATAACAGTTAGGCTAAGGACAGGTGATTTGGTGGTTGCCGAGCAACAGTAAAAAAAAAAAAAGAAAAGACAGCAAGCTGCTCTTTTTTAAAGTTGTAGGCTTTCACAAAAAAAGGCAGTGCTGTGCGCCTCGCATTTTGCAGCCTACAAAAAGTGTTCTGTCTGATCGGAGACTTAATCAGCATTGTGTGGACTCTGAATGTAATGGACGTTCATTTATATGTAAATTCTGCACTCCAGCTTTAACTCCAAACAATGTTAGTGTCAAAAAGAAATAAGATCCACCGAAACACCAAACTACTTTTCTGCCATCAAGGGAATCACTTTTGCTTTCTGTTTCCTCAAGATGACTACAAATCAAATCCAAACATCCAAATATCTGAACTGACATCCTCTGACAAGTGTGCCAGGGACATGTGGAGGAACAATGGAGGTGAGAAACCGGTCTTAATCCACTTTAGTATGTTATCACACACACAGTATACTGTTACATTCATAACACCTACTCATGCTATTAATGGAAATAGTGTGTCATTCACTTTTTTCCCTTCCATTGACCTTGAATAAGTTGTGTGTTTTGTTTTCCATAACAGGAAGTTATTTTGGTTTACACATGGCTGTTATTACAGGGAAAGTGTATCATGGATGTATTTGACAATAGTACTGGTTTTACTATAAAGTTTTGTTTTCATAAGATGCAGCCCACCACTAGTTTAAATTTCTTATAAATTCTATTCCATCTTGTAACATCAGATTATTTCTGACTTGAGTCTGAATTTTGAGGACGCTGATATCATTTTTGTTTCTACAAATGTTATTAGATGCTGTTTTTGTAAGTAAAAGAGGAGATGCAGGTGCAAGGCTGTAGCCCCTCCAGTGCACCCTCACCTCTACATGTTTTTAATTATTAATTATTTATATTTTTATTTGTTCAGTTCACATTTGAATTAAATTGTCTGCAAATTTTATTTTGCATTATCAAAGCCTAATTGCAGTTTAAAAGACTTTTCCACACTGTCCTTTGGATATTTATTTTGTTGTTCTAAAAGTTCCAAATGTACATATAATGAGTCTAAAATACTGGAACTGGCCTATAAAATTGCCTTATGTGTAATTTTTAAAAAAGCAGAGTGTAAAATCCACACACTCACGTTGCTAAAACTAAAAAAAATTCCCAAGAAAAAATGTACTTCTTTGTCCTTCATGGTAGCAGCGGCTCTGTGCAGGTGTGTGATTACTGTTGTTATAGTGCAGTTTGCTTTTGTGTTTATACTGCACAACATTTTCTAATGCATCTATGAAGGATAGACACAATAGCAGAAATGCCATGTAAGAGTGATGTTTAATATAATGACGCTCAGACCACATTTACACTGCAGCAAGCATGTGTAGTGCAGTTTAATTGACCTTGTGGAGTGTCTCTCTTAGTCAGTTTTTTTTTTTCTGGGCAGGTGCCATTTGGAACTTAGTTTACACCTTTTTAACTACACAAAGAATCCTGAAACTGTACCTTGTCTTGATCCTCGTCCCCGTAAACGGTGGTGTAATTTGTTCAGATTAAAAGCTTCAAACATATCTAGTACAGGAAACAAGCCAAACAACAGAGGGCTTTGTGAGTGAGGTGATGAATATTCATATGCAGACTAAGTTTCAGATACTTCCTCCATAAAGTTACTGTTAAAATTTACACTGAGCCTGGTGCACTGGTGCTCAGGGCTGCACCGGTGCTCAGTACTGCACCAGTAACAGACTCATATGTAAATAGGTTTTATCAGTGAGCTGCAGCCAAGAGGTCCAGTAGAGCAGGTTGCACATGCTCCTGTACAGACAGGACTCTGTGGTGCATGTGTTTTTTCGACAGTGAATGAAGATGGAAATAATCTGAGAAAAAAATTGTTCTCTAGTTTCTCTAATGAGAAAAAAATATTGCTCTGTTTTATTTAGAATGAATTCTCAGAAGGTGGTATGTGCATCTGTCTGGTTATTAAATATTGTAATAAGTTATAATCCTTAAGATTTCACTCCTAGTTGATTTGATGACAACCTTACATGCTGGTGCTAACAGCAAGCACAGTGTAATACTACAAGTCCCAATATGGCTTCTCCTTCATGTTCCATTACTCACTGCAATATTTAAAACTGATCCATTGTCCAAAATTATTGTCTTTTTTTGTGGGTGCTTGATGATAAAAACATTCTGCTTCTTGATACTGCATCATAATAAAAGCCACCCTGTGTTGATCACTTTTAATGTGAAGCAGCAGCAGTAGGAAATGTTGGGTTTTTATTAGGAGTAACTTAATACAGCTCTGATACAGCTGTAGTTTGATCAGTAAACAGTGAGACTGATATCAGTGAGATAAGATTAAAAACAGTAACACTAGATTACATGCTGCATCATTTCCTGTGAAGGCAATTTGAATCTTGTGAGGCAAGACTATGAAAAGTATGATACAGAGAGGTAATTACAGAATGTACATAAAGTTAATGCATTGAACGGCTATTGCTGAGAAATGCAGACCATAAATAGAATCAAAAACAGGGTTTGATTAAATAAAAATCTTAAAGATCATGTCTAACAGATTGCATGGTTAGTAAGTGCAGTTTGTGAGGCATTTAAAAGAACTTACTCCTGCTTGTGGTGAGTCTGAAAGACATTTTATGAATGCACTCCTATTTATTAATCATCTGTCTAACATACCATTACCTCTCAGTTTTTAAATCAAAATCTCACAGCTGTGAGCAATTCTACTGGCTTTGCACTGTGAATAGGCAGTGAGCAAGAGTAATTCCCCTTTCCAGATTAATAACAATATGCTGTTTAACTACTATGTCTTTTTTGTTCCTATAGGTCACACTTCTAGTTCTCCAACATCCTACTTGCCTTCTCACACAGAGACTAATTCTTCAGGTTTCCCGCTAATTCGCACTTCTGTGAGAACATGATTCCTGCTCCGTGCTGGTGAATTATGCTTGAATTTGTCATGTTGTGTCCACAAGGTCACAAATGAGACATTGAAAGGGGACACCACTTGCACAGGAGTCTCTGGTTTAGCCAAGCTCTTTGTACAAACCAAGGCTTTGGTATGGGAAAAAAAAAATGTGAAAAAGTCACATTGTCTGAAGGACTCCAGTGAACTCAGGGCTCTGTGTGATTTATTTATGGTTGATAAATATTATGTGTATATTTGAAGGATTGCTTGGCTGAGACTTTGCCCTGCAAGCAGATATCAACAGTAGCTCTTGATGATTCTTAAATATTGTATCACGATTAACCGTCCCCTCGTCCTTGAAGGAGAACTACGTTATCTTCATGAAACCTGACTCGTTTCTGATGGTCAGACTATTGTTCTGTTGTTGTGCCAAGGACATTTGAATTTTAAAACATGTTTTTTGGCACATCTTCATCTTATCATCATTAAGATTTATTTTTTAACTGTTTTCAACTATCACATTTGCAGTTTGTGATCTATGATTTGTTATCAGAAATGATGTTCTGATAGTTTTGATAATTTGACAGATTTCCAGTTTATGTAAGAGTTATAGCACTGCTCTAAAGGACAATAGTGTAAAATAATGAAGAAGAGCAGTTTTATATTGAGTTTCTGAAACCTGCAATGATGAACTTGGTTGGTTGGACTTTTCATTAAATGTAGCAAAACCACCAAGTTCTCACTTGTCCTTGCAAAGTTTTACCAAAAAAACAAAAAAAATTAATCTTAACTCGAGGTCCATGTACTAGCTTTTTCTGGAACTTTGAGCTGCATCTCACAACCTTCCTCAGTGGAATGACAATATGTTGTAACATCTTCTAAACCAGTTATAACTATAATATACATATACACATACATTGTATATTACACATACATACATACTGTGTTATAATATAGTTAGTAAGTTGGTTAGTTATGTGATTTATTGAATACAATTTACAAGTGCTTAGCCCACTTAGACCTATAAAACAATAATGTTGCAGTTGTGAAACATAACATAACTTTTTCATATAAAATTAAAATGTATAGCCTTTAAATGATCGTATAATGATAAATGAAACATGAAGTGTATTTTGTTTTCAGTGTTACTTAAATCACATAAATAAGGCCTCCTCTCTTCAGGGAGACCATTAAACTTGCCTATTTCTAGTATGTATCCACATTGTAGCTGTTCATGAGACAGTATTTTCATAATTTATATACTGTAATAATTACAATGGTATGTGTTCTTCCGGTGAGGAAGACTATGAGATGAGCTTTAAAGCTCCCCAAAAAAGCTAGTAAGTGGAGTGGATTTAAGATTTCTTTTTTTTTTTGGTTAAACTTCTTTTTTTTGTTGTGACTTATGATTTAGGTGTCATACAATGTGGAAAAAGCAGATCATCATTGCTGTCATAACATGAAGTTACCAGGTGTTGGATGAATTTTGAATACTGTTTGTGGCTGTGTGCTACTCTGTAACTCAAATCTCAAATATAAATATGCTATTGAAGATGATTAATTGTACCTATAGACTAGCAGTGTAAGATAATGTAATATCACTTATTAGTGATGTTGTCACACGCCGACTTATGAAGTGAATGTGTGTTTTCCTTCCAAAGTGCTCGGTGTGTTTGCTCCTGGTGGGAATTTTGCCAGCTGACTCAGTTGAATTTATTCAGTTATGTGACCTTTTTATCAGCACTAGCTTATATGACCCTATTGTAGTTAGTTAATACTCAGGTAGCTAAATGTATGATGTAACTGTCCAGATTACGCCTATTTCCTGCTCTTGTTACCTGTGATCCATCCTCTTTTGCCCTTTGTTCCACATACGGTACATTGATTTAATGCAATGAATGAACTACTTTTTTGTCTTAAGGTAAATACTATGAGTTACTATGAGTGGTTATAATGAAATGGTGTGAAACTGTTCTGGTTTGGACCAAGAAGCAGAAAATGCAACATGACAATTTAGGAAGTGATGAATGTGTCTCTAACTGTATTTCTCATGTCATTGAACTGGTTGAATTGTCTGATAATTACATCATTTTTTATTCACATATTATACTTTCTCAGAAGGTTTCCTAAAAACCGAAGTACAATTCTTGGGTCTTTCATCAGGGGAAATATATGGTAATTTATATTTTCTGCAAAGTGTGTTGGCAGATACCGTAACCCATCTTTAAAAAGTTATCTCAATGTAAAAACAATAAATAAAGTACAACAAAAGAGATATTGTTTGCCTGTTCTTTGCCACATACGGCCACATGAGGGAGCCAAAATTGCAATTTTAAGATTTTAAGATCAGGTCATGCTGCTTCTTCAATTTCCCCTCCAATAGAAATATCAATCATTGATCAAGACTTAATCAAGCTGAAGGGGATATTAGGTTTATTTCATGTTCTTAACAACATAGCTTCACTGTATAAAACTCAATATTACAACACTCATAAAAGTCTTTCTCATGGGGATCTTATTGTAAAAATAACATCTCTGTTAACAAATGTAACATATTTGTGTTGCCAATAACTGGCTTGAAGAAGAGCTCTGTGACCAAGTTGTGGCTCACAGTCTGAATGGTGGAGGCTGCTAGGAGGATGTGGCTGAGGCGACCGCTGTCCTCTGGGTGCAGATGGTGGATGACTTCTTGGAGAGCTCTCTGAGCCTCCTGTTGGAGGCCTTCTATGAACAACAAGGCACTCAAACCTTTGACAGCTGTAGTAGATGAAGAAAAGGTTCTGTTTAAGCTCATGTCCAATAAATTAATAAGCATGGGTATTGAAATTCAAAATGTTTTACCTGGGTTAAACAACATAGCACCCTTCAGGTAAGCGTATTCCTTTGGACTGAGATCCAGATTCCACAGGTGATGCAAGCAAGTTCTCAAATTGTGGACTCCAGCAAGAGTTGGTTGTTCAGCCTCCTTTTCAGTGAGTCCTGCTCCAAGCAGAATCTGTCGAAGAATACTTGAATTTGGCACATCTGTCACTTCAAACACCATCTTTTCTTGGGCAAGCCCCAGAACAAAAAGAGGAACCCAGCAGTGTCTTAACAAGGATGACTGATCTCCTGATGGAAGCTGACTAAAAGATGGTAGACTTCTCATGAAGCAAATAGTTTTTACCAGCACGCTGGAGGCAACTTGGCAGGTAGTCTGGGGGTCCTTCAGGTAAACTGCCCTCCTCTGCTCACAGTGACAACTGTGCATTGTGGTGTTAAAGTTTTTGAGGGAGCCACTGTCCCTGCAGCTCAAGATGTTGTAAAGGATGGTGTGCGGATGCTGATCCTTGTAACCTGAGCAAGTGCTGTTTGTAATCTTCTCTTCCAGAGGAAACATAGTAGAGGATGAGGCATCTGTCAAAAAGGGTTAACAAAGAAACAATAAGCCAGTTAGCTCCAGAAAGCATGAAGAGTCACACTACTACGCACGCTCCAGCCGTATTTATCCAGGATGTCACTTGTTAAACCTTGACCCTTTTTTAAGCCCCTGCATTGAGAAAAAACAGTGACCCTGGACCTCCCATACAGACGGAGCTGGTTTCTCTCGACGTGGAGGCGATAAGGCTAGTTAAACCCAGCAGCTGCCCCGGGAAGAGAAATACAGAAGCTGGCGGGGTGAATGACATTTATCATGTTTACCTCAGTCATTAACTCCGTCTGTACCAGTCTACCAAGGACTGACAGGGTAAAGGCACAGGCTGCCACCTGACCTGTGCCCCACTTACACCTTGGACGTGCATGAAAGGACACAACGATTTTTTTTATTGGTTTTGAAGATTACAACTGTGTGAGTTGTGGGTCATATAATTCACTGCCACAAACTCGGTCTCTATCAGTTCTCTATCAATTCGGTCTCTATTTAATGAGTGTACTGATTAAATAGTTTCTTTTATATGCATCTTAAACATATTACATGCCTTTGTTCTTAGATCTCTTCAAAAATTATAACTTTAAAGAAACTTTCACTCATTTCTGTTCCTTTGCTTTCACTGACCTTGTTTGTTTCAGCTCAGGATACTGATCTTTCAACATTACAGTCTTTTTAGTGCTCTCTCTTTTTGTCACTATACTTCCATCGCAGCTCAACAGGGAAAAACTGTCTGATGAAACACAAAGAGGGAATTTGATGCTAAAAAGACAGTAAATGTGGCCAAGTTGATATGACTAACTTAGACTGCTGAAGCTTCATATAAGCTTCAGATACACTTTAAAATGCATCTCTGCACAAAATGACTGTGTGGACACATTGTGGATTTTACCCCCCATCACTTACATTGAGAGCTCATTTGAAGGGGATCTTTCACTAGCCAGTATGAGCAGGAGGAATGATTACAGAAAGGAAAACCTCTTTCAGTGTTCATATGGTGTATAGGTTAATCTTTACACTTGCCGCTAGCGAGTCATGTTATCATATATGCCAAACTGTTTGCAGTAGATGTACAAACGCACCGTGAACCTTTAAACTGGATCACCAGTATCACTGAACAAATCAGTAGCTTTTATCAGTGGAACACTTCACTGGGTACTGATATAGCATCTTTGGTGGGTCAGCCATTATACATATAACGTTACTTCCTCATGAAGATTAAAATAAAAATAAGAAATAGAAAGGTAGAGGTGTAGTAGTGCAATGAGACTGTGTCACATGTTATAAAGACATGACATAAAGCATCCATGTTTGAAAAGTATGCACGTTGCAGTAGTTCATGCTGCGTCCTTTAGTTGCTAATTTAGTTTCAGATCATCTTGTGAAATGCAGTATTATGACTGTAATGTTTGGGTCTTCAAATAGGACATTGTTAACGTTACATAATAAAGTTAATGTCATTAATACCTTTTTTGTTTATAATACAGTGTATGTACAGGAAGAATTTATAGGAAAGTATAATGTCTGTTTTTTACATAAAGTAACATGATAATTTGAACGTCAGTACATTCCCATACAGGAAAAGCAAAAGGAGTACAAGAGTGAAACATTGACTGCTATACCCAATCAACATAAAATCAAACCCACTGTTGTTTCTACATCAGCATACTCATCTCTCTTAACATATTTTTTGTTGAGGATGGAAAAATGTGTCTGATTGTTACTCACTGTTAGGAAGCGGACAGGAAGACACAGGGTGCAGGGTTTTCAGTTGAAAAAAGGTGGGCTTTATCGATGATTGTGACCAATTTACCACTCAAAATGTATAGATATACAATGATTTCTTGATTTAGATGATTTTGCAGGATGAAATGACAATTGTTGCCAGCAGATTTGGATTTGATTTGATTTGTAGCTAGCTAGCTAATTAATGTTAACTTTGTGAGTTGACTGAAAACTCGTTTTATAATGTGATCCATGCAAAAGGCCTTAAATATGCACTTGATGGTTACTATTTGGCCTTCATCTTTGCTTTCTGTGATAATTTTTTATTATTGAGACAAAGTGAAGTAAAAATTTTTTAAAAAACGTGTTTTGTGGTTGCTTGACATTTACTTTAATTTGCACATTATCCTTCAAAAATGGCCCTTATGGCTTCCACATCCAGGTGGTTTAAGGTTCGCTGTAGAATTCCAGTTCGGATCTGGTGGTTAGAAAGAGACAGAGAATAAATGTGAGAGTCTGAATTTCATTTTCAAGTTCTTGACAGGTTTGTAAATTGTCTTTTTTTTTTTTACTTTATGTAAAACTTTTTTTGACAGGTTAAACAATTTCATATGTTTGTAGTAATTTCACACAATTCAGCAGGTTCTGATTAATAATTATAAGGAATTGTCATAGATAGTACATACTGGTGTCTGTATGTCACCTAAACATAAAGAATTTGAGCCACAATTGAAACCTGGAAAAAAAGAAACTTGAATCTGAGCCATCAATACTGGATAGGCATAGACTGTCAATAAATGTCAATCAAAAACCCATAGCTAAAAGTTTATTATTATAGTGGAATTGTGCTAAATAAATAAACCCTGTGCACCTTCTGAAAAGATATAATCAGAAAAAAGGAATAATTCAATGCCTTCCATTGTAAAGGGGCTAGTATACTTCCTCAGAACTGTTTGTCCGAATGGGAAAAAAATGCCCAGTGTAAACCCATAAAAACTGGGGTTTTTTGATCCCATGGCCATTATAGCATGAATTCATGCATTCTATTTTATAAGTCTTTCAAACTGAAGCTCTGGCTTCAAAATTGTAGTTTTGAGCAATTTTCTATGCTTTGCTATGCCAGGGGCATTTCATGCATTATCGAGTTTTAGAGGACATTGTAGCAAATTTATTCATCTGAAAATGGTGTATTTGTATTGATATAGATGTCCAAGGGTGGCATATGTGTGTATGGAGAAACTAGTGTGTGTGTGTGTGTGTGTGTGTGTGTACAGCTAAAGAGATGTAATTCATAAAGGCTGCAGGTCACATTATCACATTACTCCTTTCTCCCTCTCTCTCTCTCAGACACACACATACATCCCCCCTTTAACTGAAGTTGGTTAAAATAATTGACTAGGTAATATGCTGTATTGATAGTATTGTAAAGTGAGGCACATGGGTTAAACAATAGCACGTCTCTCCAGTCCCCTTCCCCTCTCTATGACAGCCAGCAATTCACTCCGCCTTCTAGTGTACGGTAGCTGCTCTGAACTACTATAAACATTTTTAATTTCTGAAGTGGTCAGACAACACATCACATGATCTAGTTGTGACTGAGCATAATCCAACCTCAAGTTTTGGGCCCACAACATTCTCTGTGAGTTTACCAGATTTATGACTCTATACTGAAGCACCGACCTGTTGTTCCACTTAGCAACTCTGTTTTATTTAGAAGGTCCAACTAAAAAAATCAACAGGATCAGTCCTTAATGCAAGTGCCCATAAACAACATAAATTGTATTTAAATTCAAGTGACAGTGCCCTCTAGTGGCTGTAGTAATTATGATGGGAGCAAAGGACAAATCAGGTGACATTATTTTAGAGTGACAAGAAAGTTGTGGATGGATGGATCAACAAAACATTAACTTTGAAACAGGACATCGCTGGTCTTTTCCCTTTTCCAACCATGAGTCAACATTGTTTTTGAAAACCATGACCATGATCGTCCCCAAACCTTAACCCCATGGTTATTATTGTAACCATGACAAAGAAGGTCCCCTAACCTTATGAAAGTAGTCATTTTAACACAAACCACAATGTTTCCCTAACCTTAACAAACCATAATCTTTTTCTGAATGTAACTGGACCTTAACCATACCGTTGTCACGTCATAAAACATATTTATATTTCAACAGAGATTAGTAATGGTTTTGGAAGGCACAGACAAATGATGTCATCCTGCTGATACAGTGATCAGATCAGAAAACGCTCTCTGTGTCGCTTTGGGCCAATGTGTTTTGTTGATGAATCTGGAGAACTTGTTGGCTTCACCCTAGACTATAAAACAAGGGAATCCAAACAGGAAATGAGGAGCACTAAATAACCAAGGCTATTGGGTGTACTTTCCCCAAAGAAATGTACAAGTCAAATGTCAGTCAGTACTGAAAAGGACCATCCTGGTGCAGGTGGTCTTCCCTTGAATGAGAATAATCTCTGTCTACTGTGAATCAGATAAAAGTTAAACACAATCATATTCTTGGTGTTTCCTTTCAAAGCATTATTGATTCCTGTTACACAAATTCCCACTTGGCTTTATACCTCCCTGCTTAACTAATCAACTTAGTGTCTATATGTCGTAAAGATATGGCTGATGATGAAACTTTCCTGAGTGTGAAAATTCTTCTACATACAGCCTTTTTTATTTTGTGCTGTGAGTTGCTCACCTAAGTTGCTCACACATAGATTGCTATTGATGTCTTTTCAAAACTGGGTCTGCTCTGATTTTCCCAAAATTATATTCAGTCAAAAGGCATCAGACTCAGCCAGCTAAATCTGTTTCACTTTTTTGGCAGTTGTCAGCTTGTTGTCATGATTTACTTTAAAAATCATTCAGTCATTGTTTTTGGAAGTAAACAAACCACAGTTGATAGCTGTTATTAATTAAGGGTTCACACCCCAGTGCCAGCCCATCTGTAGAATGAATTTTGAAATGGCCATTTTATTCTTTTTTTAATAGCCCTATTATTGTGTATATACATACCTCTGCAGGTTTCCTTTTCTTAATTACTTTAATTTAGCAATGGTTTTAATTTTGTAAATTTATAGAAAGTGTTCTTTTGGTTCCAGTGTCTTTCTAATCATCATGCCATTTTGTGGAGCCAATCTAAACCTGTGGTGCCTCAGCCAAACCAAACTCACAGGACCAAGTATTCACTCAGATGTCACCAATTAAATGCCAAATTTATTTTTGAAGCTAATAAATTAAGAAATGTTATCATAGAGACCCAAGTTTCTTTCATTGGACTCTCTGAAACACTGATACATACCTGTACTTCCTGACTAAGCTAAATGCATATTTACTTCTGTGGTATTTGAGACTGTAATCATTTTAACAAAGATAAATTAATGATTTGTTTTTATGCTCCCAAAGGCCCCATGGGAGTTGGAGTTGTTCTGCACTTTGCTTACTGTAAATATCCATTTAACTGAGAATCTGAGGAGAAATCCCCAGGAAAATGAGTCACAGATGGCAGTGGAGCAGAGGAAAGGGGTCTGGACGTTGGTCCTCTATTGCCTAAATCTATCCAATATAAATGGGGTTTTTTTCAGTGTATTGGTTGTGTTGTTGACACCATTTTAAAATACCTCAAATATTAATTTAAATGCCTGGATGAACCCACTGTTCATTTTATTCTTTTTTAACTTCAGGTTAACAGTTATAGCATGACCCAATAAACCTGTTGTAAGTGTTTACTTATTACAAACCTCTGTTTGTCTGTTTGTATTACAAACCTGTTATGTCAAACTCATGAGTCATCAACATGCATTCAGAATAATAAGCTGTTCTCACACTGACTTTGAACTGTTTGAGGTTAAAGGTCACAGAGAATTGTATAAATCTGCAATGAGGATACTCATTGCTTAAATGATTACAGTATTTCAAAACATTATCATAACATTAACAGAGATGAACCTAAGTTAATATTTTGTGATTACATTTGTTGAAAGTGTGTCATCTATACCTCAATGATTTTAAAAGCCAGATGAGGCTTATTGATTATCTGCACCATGTGCGACACCATGTTCCCCAGTTACTGTTAATTAGCTGACACCACCATATCCAGTACATGCAAAAGGACCTGAGGTTGTTTGTCAGTAAATATTTTTGTTGATAATTATTTTTCTGGGAAATATATGTAGAAGAACCCTTTATATTAGTAGTTTTGATATATTTAGCATTGTTTTTGCTTTGTGCTGTGTTTAAAGCTAGGATTTAAGTGAACCTGTTCTAAACAGCAGCTATGAGCTCATAACTAAATGCTAGAGTATGCCAGAACACAAGGCTGACTCGGCTGTCAGCTGAAGGAAAAAATCATGATTTAGTTGGAATGACCTCTTCTACTTTCTGTGCCAATAAAGGCTGTTTGTCCAGTTTCTCATAAAGGTCCATTTATGAAGCTTTGTTGAAAAGAAAAACAAGCTTCTGAGATCTCTGTTACATCTGCAGAGAACAGCCCTCAGAAAGACTTAAATTAAAGAGGGTAAAGCAACTGTCAGATTTGGGATAATTAATCTCTTCTCACTAGTTTATGTATTCATTTTATATTTTGTTGAATTTTCTGATCATATAATGTACCACACGTCATTTGATGCTCCTATGGCGCACTGCAGGCATCAGATTTGAAATGCCAACACTACAGAACCAACACAGATTTCTCCTGTTGTCGTTGTATTTACTGTTGCATTAGTTGGATGTGATGAATGAATGAAAAAGAGAAATGCAGAGGAGGGAATTGAACCTGAAACTAAGAGCGTCTGATTCAACGGTAAATCATCTGTTCACTGTTTGATGGTTATTTATTTGTGCTGTAAAATGTGACTGCCGTGAAATAATCAGAATATAACGTTTTATTTCTCTCATCACAGGCTTTGTTCTCTCTCTCTCTCTCTCTCTCTCTCTCTTTCTCTCTCGCCGATCAGAGAGAGAAAAGTGAAAACAGCTTTGGTCGCTGAGTCCTCATCTGCCGATCCAAAATCGAAACATGGAGAGTTTGGGCGTAAAGGCACTTTGACGCGCCTCATAACGTATTTTCAAGTGTACTTCAAAACGCTCACGTCAGACACTCAGTGCGTCTGGGCCTTTAACGTCTGAATCGCTGCATTCAAGTCTCCCTCGATTTAGACAATTTTAAGCTGAAAACAAAGGTGAAAAAAAGGTTATTCACGCTCAGGCATAATTGTCTGATATTTATATCTGTAATATTTAATCTAACTGATCACAATATAGCCTATCATGCGTCACGAGGTACAAAGTCTCTATTCCAACCAAAAAAACAACTGGTTGTGTTGTTTTTCCATTGCATGTTTGAGTCCTCCTCCCCGAATCCCCTGAAGTCAGTGTGGAGTTCAGTTTATTCCCAGTACTGTTTGGTTTCGTTTCTCGTGAAACAGGCACATACTGTAGTTAATAACGCTAGACACAGACACCAAAGCAGCACAACTGTTGCGCTTCATCTTGAGCACATCAAGGTAAGTTTGTCCAACTTAAACAACAATTATTGAATAGTAGTATTATGAATTGTAATGATTATATTTGGAATATTTTGATATGTGTTTATTTCACTTTTTTTGTTTTAGATGGAGGCGATTTTCAACCTACTTGAGAAGCACAGACTCCAGTCTTACTACAACAAGTTTCTCCAGTTAGGAGTGAAAGATGAAAGAGATTTCATTGATGGTGTAACAGATGAGGACTTAAACAACCTTGGTAAGGTTACTGAATGTTAACGATTTGTGAATGCATTTCCTGTTTTCCATGTAGCTTCCATGAAAAATATTTCATGTAAGAATAGAATCATATTCAGGTCTATATTTTTGTTACATGATACCACTTTGAATAATCCTGAGTAGCCACCACTGATTTTCACATTACATTAGTTGTTCTGTCTTCTCTGGTGTGAATAACATGACTTGGGTCTAGTGGCCTAATAACATGACCTTTTAACAAATGTTTTCATCATGAATTTCTTAGTTAGAATCAGTAATGATTTATATAATAATCCAAATAGAAAACACAAATCTTGAGTTAAATTTCCACAGTATGAACTCATTAAAGTTTAATATAAGTTTATTGCCGTTTAAAATTTGAAATTCAGATAAACCAACATATTTCCAAACAGGACTCAGTCAAGTGGAAAAAAATCGCTTTTCTCAAATGAAAATCACCATTGGAAGACTCAGAGCTCCAGGACACCCAGCTGCAATGGCTGTGCAAAAGTCAACACAGTCATTCTCTCTGCAGTACATGTACCCCAAATGTCCTGAACCGAAACACATCAAAGGTAAGAAGTTCATATAATTTATACCCTTTTTTGATCATTAAGTTTTTGACAGAGCAGAGAAAAAATGTTGGTAGTGAAATACGTTGGAAAAGTACCTCTTGTTGCTGCCGATTTCTAAGCAAGGAAATGCCTGAAATACACCTACTGCCTTTATACAAAAATAAATAACATGAAGCAGGTTGGGTTGAAGACCGAATGTAGGTCAAGTCAAGCACTAAAAGCACACACCAGGGACACCATGAGGTCAGGTCAGGAGTGACAGAGCCAATAGATGACACTCAAATACCTTTGTACTTCTGTTGATTTGAACTTGTAGATATGGATCCAGCACAAAACACAGTTGAAGATCTGATGTTGAGGATCTGTCACCTTGAAAGTATTGGTGCGTCCAAAGGTGTCTGTCTCTACACAGTGGATGGGATGCCCTTGACTGATGATCCCTTCTTCAACACATGTAAGCTCACTCAGTGCCAGGGGTTTAAAATAAATAATGACAGGGCATTTTTTAGTGTAATGTTCAGTGAAGGAATATCAGGCCTTTATACAAATGATAAAACATTTGAAGTGTAAGAAAAGTATGCCTTCAAGTATGCATAATGAAAGTTACACAAGTAACAATATAGGAAATTAATGTGAATTACATGTAGATGCAGCTGGTCATCTGCCTTCATCTGTTTTAAAAGAGTACATGAATGTTGTTATTTAATAGAACCTTTGTATATAACCTTTGTGATGCAGTTTGGTCAGAATATAATAATAAGGGGAAGTGCAGAGAGGAAGTCAACAGCCTCATAAACCACCACAATGCACTAGTTTGTTTGTTCACTTGCCTCTTGCTGCCTTTTAACTGTAGTAGTGCAGGAACCCAGGAGGGACAACCTCAGGTGGAAAATGAGCTCCTGTCGTGTTCCTGCAGCTTTGGTGTTGCTGTTCAAAACCAAATACAACAGGACATCATTTTATTGACACATTGAATTAAAGGGACTTTACTGGCATTAGTGGTAAAAGAAGAGCAGATAGTCCAAATAGGCAAACAAATCCAACAGAACCATTTCTTCCATCTTCCTCATGTCCTCATGTTGGGAATGTTTCTTTTAAATAAACACAAACCATGATAAACCATGATGGGAAGTGGTAATTTAATCCCCAACATCTAAAACAAATCATTTTAACAGCACTACCTGTTTTTTTTTTCATTATACTGTATATATTAGGCCTACCAAACAACACACACAACACAAATCTGCCCTGTGACTTCAATAGAATCTCAACAACCTTACAGCAGCTATTATTGTTGGAATTTTTTTTTCCTGTGACATAACAAAACATGTAAAGTGGTTGTTTTGATTTTGTTTTTTGCCTGCAGGGTCTTTACAGGACAGACATATTAAGAGTGGAGATGTAATCTATGCCATATTTACACCAAAGGAGAACCTGATTACAGCTCCTCAAAATGCAACAGGACAGGTTACTGAAACCTACAGTGCAGATACAGTGCGGTGCCATGTCATGCTCAAGGTACTGTAATCTAATTCAGTGGTTCTCAAACTTTTTCATGTCAAGGACCCCTAAACTGACACTAATAAGACCACGGAGCCCATTTGATAAGATTTTGTCCTAGGTTCCCCCATCTGATATGATTTTTGTTTTTAGATGTTTTATTACATTCATACATAAATTATTCCCCTTCAAGGAGTCCGTGGACCCCACCTTGAGAACCACTGATCTAATTCGTCTTTTCTCTCAACATAGCAGCATAGGAGTCTTCTGGATAATATAATTATTGGTTTATGTTAGAGTTTATGTTATGGCCATTGTGTGTAAATATTTCTAACTTCTCATAAGCAAAACATTTTTTATCTGGATTTTTCTAAATACTACAGCATCCAACCAACCAGACATGGGAATCAGAGCTTTTACAAATTCAAAAGGCTTTGTCATTGATTTATAGTTCATTTCTCCCGCTGATATCAGCAGCACATCTCTAGATGGATGCTGCAGTCTAACATGGGCTCTCACTTAAATAACTTTATTCTCTCCTATATTTGATATTTGATACAGGGAGACTTCGAGGTGAAGGTGAACTTGGCAACTGACACAGTAGCTAATTTGAAGAACAAGCTTGCAAATGAAAGTGGAATCCCAGCACATGTTCTTCATTACAAGTAATTCAGAATTATTGTAATCCATGGATATAGTATGGCTTTTGACACCAATCATCAACAGTAACATATTATTCTATTTGTTCATGTGCTTATTAATTATATTTTCAGAGGTGGAGATAGCAGTGGCAACACATTGGAAAGTTGTGGAATCTCAGAGGAGTCAACAGTTCACTTCTCACTGTCCACATTTGCTGAGGAGATTCCAAACACCAACGAATTCTTCAGTAATGATGTTGTGCCCTCCGTGCAACAAACTCCCAAGGGAATCAGTGTCTTCTTATCGTCACTTTATGTCATCGTAAGCAGGGTTTCATGTTTATTTTTTCATTATTATGTTACCCCTCACTTATTTATCTAATATTTGATAAATAAATATAAATATATATGATTTCTTCTGGATCAGCCCGTTTTTTTAATTGCTTACCCTTTTATTGCCCTAAAGGAATATTCCAGAATTTTGGTAAATATATTATTGTTTTAATTACTGGCAGTTAGAAAGAAGGATCAATTTAATTCATTTTGCGAAGACGGGGGAGCTAGCTTCTGTTGAAGGTGCCTTCCAACCACTCCAAAGCTTTCATTGTGTACCTTGTGTAACAAGGTAAAACATATACAAACATGTATAGAAATAGAAAACTTAAAATTGAGGTTTAGTGGGTTTGAGTTTTCTTTCACACTGGAGCTATTTACAACATCTCAGAGGTCCTTTCTGTCAGGAGCTGTTAAAAATAATCATGTCACAACTGTACTTTAGATAAATTTTGGACTTTGATTATATTTTTCTCCTCTAGAAACAAAAACCTTTTGGGCTTTCGTACACAAATTTGATTGGCTACATACGAAAACTAAGCGGATGTAACCCTCTGGCCCAAAGTTTGCATCAGTTACTCTTGAAGAATGAATATCTATCCAGGACTCAAAAGGTAAATAAATGATAAAAAATGTTGTTATATTAACTTTATTACCTGTTGCATTGACTTTTTGGAAATTAGTGTTTTAAGGTACTATTTTACAAATGCATATAGATACATTTTACACTGCATTGTTTTCAAACTGAAGCAGCATGAATTTTGTTTCATCAGCAGCCTTGAAAGAATGTGATTTTTTTTCCTACAGTAACTTTTTTTTCTTTTCCTGTAGATTGCAGTGGTTGAAGGCTTGTACACACTCTTTAGAGAGCTTTTGCCAAAGCTTGGATCAAAACGAGGGGAAAAGATCATTGAGGACCTTGATGTCTTTGAGAATTCCACATACTGCTGGGCATATCTCATGGCAGAGGCAAAGGTATTTCCAAATTTGTTTTGAGGCAGAATCTAAATTCACACGGGTGTTGAGGTATCCAGGGTATTTGATTTACCTTAACAAGATAATAACTGCCTTCCTCCAATGATTCATGTATTTAAGCCTCGCTGCAACCTGGATGACATGGTTAGGATAAATCTTTATAAAGTTAATCATATCACTTTATAATCTACTTACCTTCTATTTAACATACATTATAAATCCTTTTAGGTCTAATCATGGTGCTCTGTCAAGGTTTCTCAGCTGCAAAGTTTCAATGAAGTTGCTTAAATTTGGCTACATAAGGTTAAGAAAACATTTCATCATGTTTCAGTATATTGTACTTCAGTTTATAATGTGTCCAAGAGGCTGCAAGCTTCATCACAATGGGTTATTCAAGCAAAGCACATACAGTATTAACACTCATATATATACCCATCAATCCATTTTCTATAATTGTCTATATTTATTCTGGTCAGGGTCCTTCATTTGAACTTCATGAATACACAGTACATTTATTATATTACATTTTCTCTTTTAGATAAGATCATTTTCCCTTTAGACACAATATACTTGATAAACTATCCTCAGCCCTCTTTGCTGCAACGTTCCAACACCTGAACTCAGATAAATGTAGTGGAGTTAAAAGTACAATATTTTTCTATAAAGTGGAGTGGAGGTATGAAAGTGGTATAAAATGGAAATAATTACCAAATGCACGTAACTCAGTTTTGTACTAAAGCACTGTACTTGAGTAAATATACTTACTTACTTTCCGCCATTAAAATATATTACAATCAGACTCTTTCCATCAATACAATGGATAGAAGGGATGCATTGTCTTCACATAGCCTATGAGAGCTGTAGACTTGAGATTTGGGCTAAAATGGCTAAAATAAGAACTTTAGACTTTATTTAAATATCATCACTGAAGACTTTACATGAGACATGAAAGTAAAAAGTCATCAGTTTTGATCTTGTCAGAATACGCATTTTGCAGGGCCACCTTGTTGTGAGAAGGTCAGCTTAGAACAGGTGCACTGTTGTGTCTGGATGAAGTCCCATCAGCATCAAACATGTTTGATATCAAGTTCTCATTTCATATATTTAGTCCTTACTTCTATTAAACAAATATTAAGAACATGTAATTTGCTTGTTTCAAGTTAAACCATTTGATTCAGTGTTAATATCATAATATTGATTGAGGTCAGCTTACATTAATCATTTTTTTAATAGTTTTATGGATTATTTCTGTAAGGCAGAGCCTTTAAAATGGCATTGAGTTTAGTTGTTGTCATGGATGTTGTCATCTAGAAACTGTATGATGCCAGCCCTTTATATTACCCGTCTTTTTAAGTGCTTTTTCAGAATTGCACTGGTGACAAAATATCTTCAAATAACCAGTTACAATTAAATAAGAGCCATCAGTGTTCAATTACAAATGGTCACAGACATAACACATATAATTTCAAAATGCACCTTCATCTTTACTACAGAGTTTCAATACTGTTGGAAATTTTACGATTACTATGTGTTAGGGAAGAAGAGGCAAGAAGCAGTATTCCTGAACGTAAAATATCATTATGACCTGTAGCACTGTTACGAGTAATGACGACGACAAATCACACACTTCCAGCAGAGTGTTACTGAATAGTGTCCCTTGTATTACTCCCTTCTATTATTTTTGACAGAAAGAGAGCGCAGAACATGAGGACTATGCACCAGTTTCTCTGATGTCTGAAGACAACAAGCGTTTCTGTGAACCAGTCACTGTACCTGGAGTTCCAGGTACCCTAGAAAGAGCGCATGTGCTGCAGAAAATCAAAGGTAAAAATAATCTTTAAAAATATGTAATGGATCAAAAGTATATAAGCAAACTTGCTAACATGTACACATTTTGCAAACCATGTACAGAATGATTTTCTATTTATGGGAAGATTGTTGTGAAATTTTGCTTAAACGTGGGTGGAAACAACACAACCTCACCCCATCAAAGCAATTCCTGTGATTGAAACAGCATTTGAAGGATCGCCTGGAGGTCTACCACCAAAATGTTAACTAGTTGTTTCCTGAAGTGTATGTCAGAGTGTTTAATACTGAAAAAATATTAATATTATTCATGAGTGTAAAGGTCTACAGCCAAGGTTGGACTCAATGATCACATCTCATCTCAATTCTAAATATTTTTCTTCCCACATCTGTAATTTGTCAGGAAGTAATTAGATGTGTTATTATGGACATTATGTTTTAACTTTTTTTCTAAATCTTTGTAAAGATGAAGAGAAGATTCCAAACTGTACTGAAGAGGTTTTGCGAGAAACGTCACTCAAGAGAGCCACTGACATTGAGAAGATTTTGCTCAGTGTTCATCCTTCAGTTAGAACATACCATCTTTGGATTTATCACGGCATCGTGACTGGTCAGAAGTATGTATAAAATTTCTTATTCATAAATTATGTTAAAATTAGTTATAATAACGTAACATACCTTTGTATACAAAGCTTTGTCATGTGGATTTCTATGTACTATATGGTGCACATACAGTATTTTATGATTACATCAGTGACCAATGTTACAATATTAATATGTTTGCTAATGGTGAATATAGTAACTGGTTATCCAAAGTGATCCGTCTCATTTTTTGCAACTGATTCTTAGTGTGGGCAGTGTGGTATGCTGTACTACTTTACAAACTGAACTCAACATGTTTAATAGAGATTTATGAGTAATGAGATAAGAAACCTGTTTTGCTCACGTTTTCTTGAGATGACCCAGTTCTCAAAGCATTTAAAACACAGTAATCTATCTAACAATTTGTGTAATTCAATTACAGCTTTCACATAAATACTGAGAAGACTTTTGGAAGCATGGCAGAGGAACTGGAAGCTTTCCCTCTACTCAGTGTGACTCCACCACTGCGTTTGAAGGAGCTAGGATTAGACGACGCGTGTCTTGTTTTCTTGAGCGCAGGTACTGCATATATCAGAAAGCTGTTCCTAGTAAAATGAATACACAGCATTTTATGTTAGTGATACTAGGATCAAAATAATAGAACATATAATTTCATAATTATACATGATACAAGGATAACAGGATCTTAGCCTACATGTAGGGTAACAGTATAGGACACGCAGTGCAGTATGGGCTACACATGACCTAACTCCTTCATAAGATAATAAGCATCCAGAGGATGAGGAAAGAGACATAGGCTCCATGTTTTCCCACAGATGTGCTCCTGTGCATAATTTAATGGGAGGCAATCTTCACTTAATTGCCTGTGGTGCAAGCCAGTGTCTACATATACCTGGTGGTCCATTAAGTCCCAGAGAGCAACATGTTAATTGGGGATGAACGCTTTGTTGTTCACATCTACTTTGGGAGCGAAATGAAATGCAACATGCTTGTTTGTTAAACTCCACACATAAACTCTACAAACCACACATAGATAATCAAATATATTACACACCAGGGCCTTATTTTTTACAGTTTTGGAGTTGGAGTCTGGGTACTACATATGATATTTTAATTGAAATTTGAAAATCATGCTGCTACACTATTTGCGATTGCAGTCAATACATCAGCACAAGGTTCATCACAATACAGCTGACAGTGTGTCAAAATTACAGGAAATGTCAGAGATTCGCATTCAAATATAAAGCATATGAATTTCCTACAATGACATTCAGTTTGAACTAGGCACCTTAGATGTCGACATGTGAAGAGGCGTCTCATGGAGAAAGAGATAGAAATGATTTACAGTATATAGACAGTTTTCTATGTTAAAATCAAGACACAACAAAGAGATTCTAGTGTGTGATTTCCAAACTCCAGGGTTTACAATGAATTCAAAGAATAGCCCTTTAGCCACAATCAGGAAATTTTATTCCTGCATGGTTATCAGACTCATATCACATTCACAGCTGTTCATAGTTGCAACTTCATAGGAGCTAATTTTTTCATTTGTGCTCTATGTCTGTCATGATTACTATATTACTGTAGTTCCATTGGCCGTTTTTTCAATTATTTTATTATATTTAGGGACACACTTCTGTGGTTCCTTGTCTCATCTGATTCCAGCTATGCTTGTATAGTTAGATTATTTTGACAAACTATGGTGAGTGGGAATGTTTGTCCCAGGCTTGGGGGGAAAAATTCCACTCTTGGCCACATATGTGAAACCTATTATCCCTTACATATAAGAGACATGTTGTTTTGTCGTTTGCAGACAACCTTGGTGTTTATCTAGGAAAAAATAAGGCATCACCTGCAATAATTGTGGTGCATGATTGTCTGGCTGGTAAAGTCAAAGATGTGGATGTGGATGTACTGGCAGCACAGTAAGTATCTCAATTTTTTTTGTAGTACACATAAAATCCACATATAATCACTTTAAAAATGTTTATTGGCATTTGTAGTTTAAAACCCACAACTATGATATTGTGAAAGTACATTCATTCAAAGTGGATGAATTTCTCCTTTTTCCTGAGTAAAAGTGACGACTAAACTATAAAGTAAATATCTTGATTATAAAAATGTGACTTTTACATTAAGAATGTGTGGACACATATTGCAATAATGTGCAGTATGACTCCATGGTATGAAGATTAACAGTCACCAGAATGTCTAATCTTATTTGCTTTTACATACATATCTTAATATCACACATCTATCTTACCACTTAACAAAACATGAAATTTTCCACCTTTCGTGCAGAACTGGTGACCATAGGGATGACCAATCCTTTCTCACAACCAGGACTCCAAAAGAAGCTATTCTGGTATTGTAGATCATTTACTACTTCAATTATTTTAATGGAGACAGGGGTAGGGGGACTGTTAGATTTCCTCATTCTAGATCTGTTTAGACCTGCTATACCTTATTTTACATTATATTTCAAAAAGGATGGAAATTGCATTATTTTGAATTTATTTTTGAATTTATTTGTAGCATAGAAAAACAAACAACCAAAACTAACTGTGTTAAATCAGAAAGTTAATTTGAACAGATATTGAAGACAGACCTTGTCAACAGCTTAAAGAGCAATTAAATGCAACATTTTTGTCCCACAGTCTATGAGTTCAGTCCCCTCAGTAAAAAGTCTTTTTTTTTTTACCACGGATCCATACAAAATAAATCAAACCAGTAAATCAAAGTTGAAAAGTCAACATTTATAATCCATGGATGTATAATAATAGGATACGATGCTGCCACTCAGCCTTGCTGCCAATTTTTCCCAGTGGCCACTTGCGGAATTGCACTTTTACGTGTTAACCCTTGAATTAGCTTGTTCTGTCGATATATTATGTAGGCATGTAAACTCAAGAGGGGCATATACATGTGATTCCTTTATCTGACCATTATGTGTACAGATCTTTAGACCTCAGGTGAGACAGATGGTCCATGGGTGGAAACTGGCCTCTTTAATTGATGATTAACAACAACGAAAAAAAAGGCCAAAAGCCATTGGTGTCTATGGACCCAGTGCATAGCCTCTGCAGTTCAATATGGTGCACAAGGGGAAAAACACGTGAAACACATTTCAAATGTCTATACCAATGGTGCTAACATTATTTTATAGCAATTATAAATTAACCCAGAGACTCTACAAGCTCTTTTAGGCATATAAACAACTATATAGCATGGGCAGTATAGTGACACAATGATAATGTGAACAATCCTTCAGTCAAGCACAGGCACATTTGGGACTTTTTCTATCTTGTGCAACAAAATTACAAAACAAGTGTCCAGTCAAGATCCCCATGAAGTATATGCTTCAACTTAAGTTTTGTTTTAGGGTGTGAAAAAAAATGCATCTCAGTGATTTCTAACCTTTGATTTAATTAGGTGCTCATCGATACGAGCTCATCCATGGCTGAGAAGTGCTATGGAAGTGTGGAAATACAGAGAATCCATGCTGTAAAAGAGCTTTTTGACAACTTTGCAACACGGAGCATGGCTTATGATTTCCATCATGTCATTGGACTTGTGAAGTTTGACTCTACAGTGAAAACACTCCACACATTTACAGAAACGCTTGAAAAGTTCAAGGTAAATACATCACATATCTTTAAAGCATATCTTATAAACATGAAGTATATCAAACCATGTATTTGTTCAATTCTGCACTTTACATCTTAGTCTTAAATACCAATTGAGGGTTAGGATATGGTCTTTCTTTCTGTGTGGAATATAACATGGGATCTTGAGCCATGGTACAATAGTCTCTTAAATAGACACAGCTGTTATTTTTCACTTTTCTAGGAACATGTGCACACTCTTAAGGCAACTGGACAGACAAGGCTGTATGATGCACTACAGCATGGTATGCTGGAGTTGGACAAAGTAAAGAAGAAGTTTCCAGACTGTAGACTTCGCATTCTGTGTCTCACAGATGGAAATGATTATGGGTAAATATCCTTCTCTATGCTAGTATACTATCTATAGATACGTGACTATAATAGTCTGGTGACTAAAATCATTCACTCTAAATATTAATCAGATTTTCAAATGTATGTGTGATTTATAAATGTACACTTCATGTTTTTCCCCAATGAGCAGGCCAGCACCTTGTATGGTGAATGTGTGTGTGTTTGTGTGTGTGTGTGTGCGCGTGTGTGCGCGTGCGTGCATGCGTGCCTGCATGTGTTTAGGGAGGAGTGGGTATGGTGGCAAAACGCAACAACATTTCAGAAAACATGAAATTTCACAAAATGAGAAAGGTACAGACAGCAATTCTTGGTTGTAGTTGAACCCAAGTCAATCCAGAGCTCAATCAAGATTGGTCAGTGATACTATATGGATGTGTTGACTGGTCATGAATGTATAATGGGATACTGGAAGACAGCGTTTCTAGACGGGGGTTTATCATACGCCTATTCACTAATCATATAAGTTTTGGTCAGTCATGATCTCTCTTTATTCTGCCAGATGTTTTGATGTGGGTTAAATAACTGCCTCTATACTGTATAACTGCTGTCTGTTGTTCATCTGTGAAAAACCCAGAGGAAGATTATTTAGTTTGTTATCATCATGCAACATTGATATTATTATATTTTAATATAAAGCATACAAATGTAAATCACATGTTTATTATTATCTGGTGTCTTTTGAGAACATATCTGAATATTTGTGCATAGATCCTCAAACAAGGCAGCTACAGTTGCAGTCAACCTGATAGAATCTGACATCATAGTGGATTCCATTCTTCTGGGAGAAGTGGGGAACAATATTCTGCATGGAATCAGCAATGCAACAGGTACAGGATGAAATAAAATAGTTTCTTCTCTTTTATTTTGAGTTTTTAATTTGAACCAACCCCTGAAAAGGTTTGTAAAACATTTTTCTTTAAGGCAGATTTAAGTAGATCTTGTAGTGAAACAGTCTTTTTTTTGCAACCAATGCAACCAATAATGCTTTGAAAACCAACTAATGGAATGGGGATTTTCCAAAGAGATTCCTGTATGCAGGACTGATGTTGCCCCCAGATGGCATGTGTCAATCAATAAGTGCTGCAAAAGGGTTCAAAAGTTAATCTCATGCTGTACCT
The DNA here is from genome assembly GCF_914725855.1 of Thunnus albacares. Lineage (NCBI taxonomy): Eukaryota > Metazoa > Chordata > Actinopteri > Scombriformes > Scombridae > Thunnus > Thunnus albacares. The sequence goes on from NC_058124.1 coordinate 5,039,137, forward strand.
GATAGCACCTCTTAGCTGTAAAAATGTCAAGATAACAGTTTGGTGGTAAATTAACTCCTCTTTTTTGAATCTGCATTGCTTTCAGGGGGTTGCTGTTTTAAACCAATGACAAGCAAAGATGGTCTCAAGCTTTTTGAGATTGAGACTGTTCTTTCTTTGGAGATGAGGAAACCAAAAAACAAAGCTGACCCCTCCTCCATCACTAAGGTTACACTGATTACTGTCTACAATTCTGTTTAAAGTGCTCTGAAAATGAGACTACATCACAGAAGTTTAAAACAGACATCATTTGCATATTATGATGATATGCTGGTTTATTTCCCCTTGTTAGTTTTTTATCTGGGTTCTTTGCCAGTCATGGATATGATGAATTCCCTGAGGCTGCCTTACCAAGCCAGATAAACAGCAAAGTGACAGTGACACACTGGTAAATGACAGAATAAGCTTCTTCCATGGCTATTTGGAATATGCTGCATCTGCTGAAGATTAATTTATTGGACCATAATTATGCTTTCAAATGATTTGTCAAGCACCGAGGATGAGAGGACAAAGGTCAAGCAGAGAGGTTGTGTGTTATTTAGTTTTATTGTTTCAAGAGATCACACATTTTAGTTTCAGCTGTGTCTGTCTCTTAGTAAAGTTAACTGAAAAAGATTTGGCTATAACTAGACAAAGATTAGCTAAAGGATCAGATTTTGGTGAAGATCAGGCAGTTCCAGCATTACACAATATTGCTTAATAGCAATGATCCTAATGCTGCATTCAGGTGCAAGAGTTTGACTTTAGGAATTAACAAGTTGGTTTTTAACAGCATTGCATCAATGTGCTATTTTGTAGGAAGATCAAACATGGAAAACAAGCATATAAAAATATATTTATAAAATATTTAATATTTTTTTCTGATGCATGTCAAGATGATTTAGTGTCTTGTCAACATTTACACACCCTCTGACACTAAAAAAAACAGAAACACACACAAAAAATCTATAAAAAAAACACATCAATGAGCCACACTGTTGCACTGGGTGACTTGTTCCTTCATTACCATCAACACATAGACTGTAGTTTATTTTGACCTAATCCCAAATCCTGTTTCTCCTGTTTGAGAAAAGATTGCTAATAACTACAGTTACCAGTTGTTTCAGGAAATGACCAAGTACTTTTTAAAGATGAAATGAAATATTTTGAGCCGTTTTTAAGATTTACATGTCAGTATGAATTTAGGGTTGAGTACCAGAGACACTGTAGGAAACTCAGAAATTATTGAGGGATGGACTAACACATTTGTAGTTTTGTAGTTTTGGGAATTTGCTGACAATAATCATAAGACTAAGACCCTTTTCACACCTGAAAGTGCAAACCAAGGTCTGAACCAAGGTTCATGTTTTTGTTACATTGTATAGATTTGATCCAATTAGTTTTGGTTTCATATTGCAATTATGCAAGTGTACTAAAGAACTTAACATGACATACTTACATCCTGTCATCATCACCTACGTGGGCTGCATCTCCCTATACATGTAGACAGACATGCGTCTGATGTTGGCATGTCATCAACACAGCAGGTAGACTTCTATCGCTGTTTGAATTAATGGAGAAAAATGAATGAACAGATTCATTTCGTTGCCACTATAATAATATTATTATGGTGTTACTTTATCTTCAGGTGGCATTGCTCTCCTCTCTCTCTCATCCTCTTAAAATATCTGGAAAATGTTCAGCTGTTTGGTCTGGACTGCGATCCAGGGGAGGTTTCACGATTGTAATTTTGGTTCAGATCAAACTGAAAAGCCCAAAAGTCCCTAAGGGTCTAAAGGCATGCTAGTTGCTCTACTACCTCTACTAGAGGCTGTATTTAGGTGCAAAGGTGCTTTAAGCTAAATGCATGTTAACATGCTCACAAATAACAGTGCTAACATACAGTTGTTTAGCAGGCATAATGTTTACAATGTCAGCATTTTAGTTTTTTCGTGTCAGCATGCTAGCATTTTGTAATTAACACTAAACACAAACTACAGCTGGGACTAATAGGAATGTCATTAGTTTGCAGGTATTTGGTTGTTAAACCAAAGTATTGGACAAATTAAAATTTTGACCTGATAATGGTGCTACATGAAAAGGGATCACCAAAGTTGTTACAATTCATCCTGGGGAGAACATAACTGCTTGTACCAAATTTAATGGTGATCCATCATACAGTTGTTGAGACCTTTCACTAAAAACCAAAAATGCCAACTTCATGGTGGCACTAGAGGAAAAGTCAGGGCATCACCAATCATCAGGGTTAATCTCTGGGAACCATGTTTGTGTAAAGTTTCACCATGGCCTTAACAAGTGTCCTGAATATACTAAATAAGTACATTGTAGGCTACTTAGAAGTCTATAATATAAAGTATTACAATTTGTATACATTTTCAAAGCACTAATCTTTCAAACTAGTGCACTGAAAAAGAGGATTCTGGAGGCCAAAGATGGGCGTTTCATGGAGAAGGACAAACGTATCCTGGAGGAGCTGAAGAGCCTGCATTGTCACCCACATCCCTTCTTTACTGTCTTTCCATCAGAATCCGACCTCAGTAAGTGACATGTTCTCTAATGACTTTTTTTCTCTTTATTTCAAATGTGATTTTTTTATTCTAAATACATACAATAAAGAGCACATGTAAGAGTACAGACTCAAGGTCAAGGTCACTTTTATTGACTCCCTCAGGAGAAATTCATCTCAGTTAAAGGGAATTGCTGCAACAACATCATCACAATAAAAAACAAAAAACAAAAGAAAAAACTTATTATTATCTTATTTTAAACCTTTCAGCATTCTGGAAGATTCTCATGGAGGGCCCTCCTGACACACCTTACGAGAAGGGAGTGTTTGAGCTGTTCTGCCAGTTTGGTCCTAACTACCCAGTGAAGCCTCCACTTGTTCGCTTCGTCACACGTGTATCCTGCCAAATAAATGAACAGTTGCACACATTGGACCTCATTCATGAAACATACCAAGGAACAGGTTTACTCTTGACTTGAGAATGCACACAAATTAAGAAGTTTTTTGGAACTGTTCTCTATTTTCTTATTTACAAAATGTTTGTGGGTTAACACGAAATGAAAATATGTACTATTTTTACGTACATGGCAAGTAATATGTCCAGATTTTTGGCATACTGATTCATCACAATTTTCACAAGTAAGAACGAATCAGAAGTCTGTGCATGTTTCACGAATCAGATGTAAAGAAGAGTGTTTATAATCTACTCAGTCATGTTTTATGAGCGAGTTTAAGATATAAAAAAAAGATAAAACATGTGTGAATAGGGCCCATTGAGAGCGATTCCATACAAGTGTTTCCAAAAGGAGCTTTAACAAAGTAATTTAACAATTTCAGTAACTGTAAACAATGTTTGAGCTTTCATTCATCATTTTCTTAATATGAATAAAGATGTACCACTGCAATATTAACAGTGTGGGGCGCATCTGCCACAACATCTTTGACCGCAACTACAATGCCCAAATCACCATGAGAGATATCCTCGATGCTGTGTATGGACTGCTCATCATCCCTGAGCCGGAAGATCCATTGGATAGGTAAGATTAAAGCACCTACACACTCACAGTCCGCCATAGTCCACCCATACACCAACGTTTTCAGTTATTTAGGCTGATTAGGCTTCATCTCAAGACTGTGTGTCTATATACAGACTATGCTTGATAAATTAACCATTTTGAGGAGCCGCTGCACCTGCTGCATCACTGTTTTAAGCCACATCACACATTTGTTTAATGGATATTTTATTTAACACCTAGTCAGACCATGAGATCTGTCCGCAACAAAGGGACTGAATATTAATACAATTTACCATGTCTATGATTTATTTTTCTTAAAAGCCTAATTACAAAAGACACACATGATTATGATAAACCATGCATTTCCAAGAGGAGAGAAATTCAGGCCTCTACTTTATGGCCATAAACTGGCAGAAACAGATGACAATGCCTGGACAATGTATGTTAACATAATGTCACATTTGCAATAGCCCACACCACCACACCAGTGTTAGGATTATTCTGACTTCTCTTCGCTGTTATCAAGAGAGCCTCTGGATAGGGCACACTGTAATACTGTACAGATACCATATGGAGAAAGTTTATATTTACTGTGTAACATATATTGCATATTTTTTATCATATTAATATCAAGCATATCAAGCTGGATAAATTCACAAGGTTCATACATTGCTGATGACAATATAGGCATTTTGCTAATGACCAGCATGTATGTACAGTATAAATCTGAATTCTTATATAGTCACACTGTATGAATTTGTGCAAACAACTTATTATCTTGTGCTTAGGTGAATGAAGCATTCAAATCAAATATGTGGGTTTTTTTGGTAGCATTTTGGCGGAGGAATTCATGACCAACCGTGAGACATATGACCAAGAAGCCAAAAAACACACAGAGGAAACTGCCGGGCAATCACTGGATGATATGGAGAAGGTAAATGAACTGTTGTGTTTTTGTCAGTAGGGTTGGGGTTCAATAGAATTTTTATCAAATCCAAATCCAGTATCAAATCCGTTTATCGAATCTGAATCTTTGGTGAATCAAATAAGGTTTATAGCTTTCAATATTAGCAACTGAAGTTTTAGATACCTAAAACTCAGAGATTAAATTAAGATCTTAAGTCACCTTTTGTTTTCCACTCAGTCAATCTTTGGCTGAGTACAGACACCAGCTTGCATACAGCACATTAACAAGACAATGAGAATAGCTGTGTAATGTGCAGTATTTGGTGCCTATGGGTGGAGCTTTCCAGAGTCCGATAAAATAACTCTGATGATGTCATCAGGTTTAGGCCAGAAACATATTTTTAACAGGAAGCCTGTGTTACAGACTGAGGTTGTGGTGTTTCAAAGATGTGGGCATTTAGGATGAAGAAGGGGTCTAAAGAAAGATGCTATTGAGTTGCATAATTGATACTAACTATCTCATAATTAATAACTATTTTGTAATGATCACAAACTAAGTCATAATTATAAGAAATAAAACATTAAAATAATAATGAAGGAAGTTGTTGCCAGCATATTAGGTACACCTAATTTATACTAATGCAGTTTAATGCAAATGAGTCTGCATTGTAATCCAGATTGAATGCAGGTGGAGCATTTTAAACACTTCCTGCTGCACCACTAAGCTGAAAACTTGATGGATAAGGAACAGGGAGAGTGTGAGCCAGTCCTATAGATATGAATAGGCTAACCTAGCCTATTCATATGTATGTGCATATTTTCAAAGAAGAGGACACATTAGTTGTATTATTAGTTTTCTTAAAAAGTTACAATACAACATGCATATTACCTTTAACATTATGTATCACATTTCACTGTTTTTACTCTTTTACATTAATATGAGATGTTAATGATTACTGTCTTTGCTTCCAATTTGAAAGAAATTGGTGGAACCTGTGGAACAACCTGTGTTTGTACCTGAACATCTCCTCTGTCCACTCACCAAGAAGATATTTGTTGATCCCGTGAAAACAAAATATGGAACAGTGTATGAACGGAAGGCCATTGAAAAACACCTAAAAATGTAAGTACATTCATTATAATATTTATTATTGTAGATCAATAAAACTGAGTAGTAACAGAGTAGAAAGCACATATTGTACTATAAGTAAAAAATCTCATTTTATCAGCCATTGCTCCCATCAGATCGCTAGAGAAGGTGGTCTATATAAAAAGATCCAGAGATTTTGATATTGCTTGGAGGTGGGGACCTGTGACATGGTCATAAAAATGCTGTATACTGTATGTAACATGTCAAACTGAGATAAAAAATAAAGAAAAAAAAAACGGACAGCTCAAGCACCACTGTGAAATGTATTAGTGAGACGCAATATTCCTGTTAGAGGAGTGTGTAGGATTTAGTGGCATCTAGCGGTTAGGTTGAAGATTGCAACCAACTAAATATCCCTCCCCTCACCCTCACCCTCCAAGCGTGTAGGATGACTAGGACGACTCAAAAAATGCAAAAGGCCCTCTCTAGAGCCAGTGTTTGGTTTGTCCATTCTGGGCTACTGTAGAAACATGGCGGTGCAACATGGTGGCCTCCGTGGAAGAGGACCTGCTCCCTATGTCTATGCTCCCCAATCTAAGGAAACGAAAACACAATAATTCTTATTTTCAGGTGATTCTACATTAATTAAAACATACTTATGAATATTGTGCTCCATTTCTGCCAAGTCCGTTCCACTAGATGCCACTAATTCCAGAGTCACCTTCTCAGGATTTGTCAACACAGATGATAAGTGACTGAACATTCTTTTACAGATACAAATATGATCCACTGGCTGGCAAACAAACCATGCTCAGAAGAACTGATCTGAAACCATACCCAGACATGAAGAAAATGGTGACAGATTATCGTCGTAGTCAAATTCAGGAAACCAGTGTGTAGCAGAAAGATGGAGCTGCTATTGTGCCAGTAAATACAATATGCCAATAGGAACGATGGAAATAAGTCAGCCATTGCATTAAGTGCAGATTCATGTTATTCATTAATCACATTGTCATAGTTATGTTTGTTCATTTATAAATGTAAATGCATTCCTTTACTTATTTTGCTAATAGCCTATTACTTTGAGTAAATATACAAGATATATATATAAATACCCATACTTTGAGTAAATATACAAGAATGATACATTTGTGACAAACTCCTACAGTATGTCCCACACCTATTAGAAATATAGAAAATTAAATCTTCTACTTGTCCTTAAGATATCCTTCCTATAAAATGTCTAAAAGAAGTTTTTAATACAGTTGCCACACAGTGTTTTATTCTGCAAATTTTAAACCACTATGCGTCAACAGGTTCAGTTCCTAAATTTTTTAAAAGAGCTCTTGTTTAACCACTTTTTAAAAAGCCGTCTCTTAATTCCTCTGATCCTAACAATTTTAGGCCAATTTCTAGCAGATCTACTGCTAGCTTTTATTCATGAAAAAAATATCTTTTCAGAAATTTCATTCCAGTTTTGGAAAAAAACCATAGTACTGAAATCGCTCTTCTTAAGGTCATAAATGATTTATTGCTGTCAGCAGATGCTTGCCATCAATCCATTCTCTTTCTCCTGGATCTAGCCTTTGATACCAGTGACCATGATATCCTTTTGGACCTTCTTGAAACCTTGGTCGGTATCAATGGCACCGCTCTCCAGTGGTTCAGGTCTTACATAAAAGACAAGCATTTCTGAATTGGTATCACTAATCTCAGGTCAGCTGCAACAGGTTCAGTACTTGGCCCCATCCTCTTTTCCATTTACATGTTCCCTTTAGGTCACCTTACATATAAACATAATATCAGTTTCCATTTTTACGCAGACGATACTCAGATCTATCTAAGCTGTAACCCTGTGAACAACTATCAGAACACTGTCAACCTGCAAAACTGCCTTCATGACATCATCCATGAGTGGATTTCACAAAACTTCCTGCAGCTAAATACTGATAAAACAAAAATACTGATCATAGGTCAAGATAGTGCAAATACCCAAATATCAAATAGTCTTGGATCATTGTCCTATTCAGTGACTCAGCATTGCAGAAATCTCAAAACCTCAGCTTAGACAGTGATATTAAATCAATCAATCCTGCTTTCTGCATCTCAGAAACATTTCAAGGATTAGACCATTTCTTTCTGCCAAAAATCTGGAAACTGTCATCCATGCCTCCATTACCAATCAATTGGACTACTGTAATTCCTTGCTCTCTGGCATCAGTAAAAATCTCCGCCTCCAGCTCATCCAAAACTCTGCTGCCAGGATTTTAAGTGGGACAAGGAAACATGATCGCACAATCCTGGCCTTCCTACATAGGCTTGCTCTTTGAATTGATTTCAAAATTTTATTGATTGCTTAAAACTTGAGGCCTCACCTCAAGTTTTATATCAGACTTCTTAATGCCCTATGTCCCTTCCCGCTCCCTGAGGTCCTCGGATGTGTCTTCTCTTGTTGTTCCAAGGTCCAGAGTCTGTTTCGTCTTTTAAATCACTTTTAAAACTATTGTCTCACTTTTAAAAATTGCTTTTCGGTGAATTCATTTATATTTTATGGCATTTTAGTTTGTTTTATTCTCTGTGTTTTATAATGTGTTCTGCTCTATTATTATTATCATGAGTTTGAATATATATTGTAAAGATCTGTTTTAATTACTGAATTTAAACCAATTATTCTTCTTTACACTCAGAAAAGGGATGCTCCACCACCAGAGGGTGCTGAATAGGAATATGCAATACAAAGACTAACATTTGAAAGTCACTTTTCTGATGTTGATGTTTATTTTTTTTACTTTATGCGTTAAAAATGCTTATTCACAAATAAAAGGTGATGAAAAAAGTGAAGAACAGCTTGATTATGTTCAATTCACTTGTACTTAATAAAGACAAATTTTGGAGACTTGGAAGAATAAGGCTGTGTTCTTATTGTCCAGCAGTGTACTATGCAACTATGATAGCATGTCATATGTGACTCTCTCTCTCTCTCTCATACACATTCTTGTTCTCTCTGTCTCTGTCTATCTTTGTCCCCATCTTTCAATTGTTCACTCTTTTTTCCCTTTTAATTTAAAGGCATGAAACAAACAATTTCAGCTGCGAGTTATAGGCAGCTATATATATAACAAAGGGCCCCTTGGTAAACATACCAAGTGCACCTAATTTTCTCCAGTTTGATATAGTTAAAATGTGTTTGACCCACAAGGCATGAGAGAGGAGTGCAGGAGACATCCATTTAATTAATTACAACCCAAGCCGTCGGTGTAAAAGGACATTTTTTATATTTAGAGTTTCTATAGTGACATCGACCACAAGAGATGCATATAATAAATTTATTCACCAAATAAAATTGGCACCAAACTCAAATATCTCCAAACTATAGAGAAGGCAACCCCAGTTGAACATTGTTTGGGTAACCCAAGAACTGAAAGCCTCTGGAACGGAGAATTTAGAGGGAATTATTAATGGTATTAAACAGTAATCCTCAATTAAAAGATGAACACCTATTTCTTACAAATCTAGTCTGACAAAGAGAAATAGATGGGAGACCTTAAACTCATGGCTAAAAATTTGGCTAACAACTTACAGTCCACATTCAATAATCTGTTTGGTCAATGAGCTGTGCAGTCTAGGGAGTCTTGGGTTTGTTTGTTTGTTCGGGGTTTCTTGAGAGTGGGGAAAATGCCTGAGTAAAAGTTTTAGGGGGTACATGGGTTTCAAAGGATTCATTATATATATCAATCAAAAGAGGTGCTAACATGTGAATTAACTTTATAGACTTTGATGGAGTTGGCATCATGTAGGAGCAACTTAACAGCAGTATTCAGTTCTGCAATAGTTGTTCCAATTTTTTAATCAATTATTGTTTGACTGACGGCATTTTAATTTAATTGAAAAAAACATTACATTCTGAAATGCCTACATCCCAATCTGGTATGTATTAAGTGATGTAATTTTGATGAGATAATATCCGTCTTGACTGGTGTGCTAGCAATTTACTGGCCTGATGATTCAGTTCATAAAAAGGTAGTTCTACTTTGAAGAAGACATGTGATAACAATACATTATATTCAGTCTGTAGGGACAAGTCTATAGAAATGTCATTGTAAAACACTGTAGATATTATCCATCTGTTATGACCTGGCTCTAAGGCCGTGACAAAAGAAGGGAAATACACACAGTTGTACTGAAAAAGCAATCAATTATGTTTATTTTTAAAGAAATTGCAAGAGAATATATTAAATAGTCAGTCAGTAGATCAGTAGTGCTGGTGAGGGGATGTGTGAATGTGTAGTGTTGTATGGTGTAAAGATGAGTGTAGCATATGGCTCCTAACACTAGCCAGCCCTATAAATTCAGCAAGAATAGATTTAGTTGTGGTACTCCCCATTGTCTGTGTGTAAACACTAGCAAAAGACTGTACATGGTAGGTAATCATCAGCTGCGTAAATGGTAGTATTGTAGTATTGGTTTTAATGTTTCCACTGCATTTCCTGTGTTGTTCACTCTCACTCCTTCTGTTTGTTAACAAGATTATCTCTGACAACGAGATGTGACTGTGTGCGGGTTTTACTGTATTCAGTCCGTCTCTAACACTAACTAGCAGCTATCTGTAGATATCAGACTGATGTCTTGTCACAAACGCAAATACAAACAGTGCAAATGAATCAATGAGCAGACTTTCGGTTTTTGCCGTCTGTGCTCACACTGATCATTAAAGTTTGATGTGCCTGACAAAGCTGAAATAGCTGGTACAGGCAGGTCATGCCTAGCTGTATGGGATAGCATTTATTTTTTGAAATTGGATAATGTTGAAGCCCTTGCCAGTGATGCAGGTCTTCTGTTATTCTTCCTTAACTGTTTTGCACATGTGGCCCTAAAAAACATAGATCTGTCATGTTTTAATCTTTTTGCATTTGCTCAACAAAAAAAAACCTTGGTCCATAGTTTCATAACTGGGAAATATGTTGATAATTCAGTGCTTTGTACATTAGTATTTATCTGATAAAAGTGATTAAAGAATTGAATCAAAATCAAACTGAATTGGGAGATCAGTGGCAATATCCAGCCCTAATTTGGGATCTCAATTCTCAATATTTGGCACGTGTCTTTTCCAAGTCAAGTCAAAAGGGGGTTAAAGTCCTAGTCTGGAAATTGGGGTTTGTGAATGTGGTGCTTTGAGATGAGTGTAAGAGTGGTGCTGGCCTTGTGCAGATTTTTTTTACCCTACTACCATAGCAGGAGCAGGGTAAGGTTGGCAGTTCTTGGTTCTGGGCTCTTCAATCCAGGGATCTAGAGGTCTCTGGGTTGGCCTAACCCTGCCTTTGGTGCTGCAGACCTGCGTTCTGATTGGCTGAGGAACTTCCGTGTTCATTCTGTCATTCTTCTTTTATGTATAGAGCCTATCAGCTTATCACACCCCTACTATGCTTTCAAGGTCTCCAGTTGGAGCTTTGTTAGTGTTTCAAAATATGTGAGTTTTTGCTGAAATAAGATTTCTATCCACATGTACAAGAGTATTGATATCATCCAATCTGTTTAAGATGTCTTGGCTGTACACTGTGGGGAGCCACTTGTAACTGGGCACTGCCAGAGATTGCAGCTGCTGCATGCCATGTGGTTCTCTTTTAGCTGTGCAATCATTTGGTCAGGACTGTTTTCCTGTCACAGGCATATCTTGGATAAACTACACCTTTTAAAAATGACTTGAGGAATATTTATCAAAGCTGCACAGACGTTTAAAATATAAAATGTGCAATAACATGTATACATATCATTTATTACTGCATATTTGATCAGGCTGTATACTGTACATAACCACTTACTGTATGTATACAAAGTAACTTTTAGTCACTTTTCTACCCATACACACACATTTGCACAATTTGTATCCTGTTTACAGTTTACAGAAACGGTTTCACCTGTATATAGGCATTGAATGTTGTTGTCCACTTATTGGTTCTATATTTATGTATCTATTTTTTCACCCACTTGCTTGTACATAATAGTCATATGTTTATGTTTACGTATCTCTGTTCAGTTTGTTGTCCTTGTTTTAGCTTTATGTCCATGTGCATCTTCCTGAATATTGTTGTGTGTAAGTACATTGAGAGCCACCACACACAAACATACATTACTTACATACTGTATGACTGAATGTTTGTTTGTGGCTTGTGAATATTGGTATTAATGTTCATAGTTTTACATGGTAAGTTACCACAGATATAGTCTGGATTTAACATATCACTGTGGTGTATAAGCAGGGTGAAAACCCAGAAGATCCTTGAGGACACCAGCCATGGATTGCTTATTCATTTATTGTCTGGTAAAAAGCATTGGGCATAACAGCACAGCAACAGACTGGAAGACAGTTTCCTACCCCAAACCATCAGGTTCCTGAACTCTCAATGCTGAAAACTTAACCCCACTCCTATGCATACCATCACTTATGCAATTGCCAGTCCTTGACCCATAGAGTATCCTGACACTATTCTGTTTTATTCATCTACCTCATACAGTACCAATGTCCCTTTTACTTGTAGTTATAACTTTGTTCAACATTGTTCATAACCTTGAACAGAAATTCAGAGTTCTTGTTTTATTGCTTATTCTTTTCAATGAAACCATTATCCTCAACTTATTTGTTCTATACTATTTGTTTGTATGTTTGTATTTTGTTTCTTCACTATATTCGGTCCTACATGACTGTTCCAAGCTATTACTTTGTACACTGCACTGGAACATGTGACAAAAAAAAGCCTTTAACCTTGAACCATGTACTTCCATCCACTCATCTGTCCATTGATTCCTCCAATTTCAGAGGAGCAAAGTGCTTTGCTGATTGAACCTGGAAAAAATCTGGAACCTCAGCAAAACTGGCACATAGACTCACATAAAAAATAAAAAATAAAAAAGCCACACTGAACTTGCTTTCCATCCCACATGAAAGCCTGCAAGTCTATCCAGAAAACCCAACTCAACTTTAATCTAAATACCTTGTGCTGTCCCTTCATGTCATCTGCGTTACTGTTTTTAATCTTTTAAAGGCCATGACTCGACCTCTTCTTAAGTAGATGGAACAATACTACCAATTTGCTGAGGTCATCAAATTCATATACACAAAGTAGTTACCACACTGAGAGCAAAATAGCAGAGAGCAGCTGTGCAGTGGGTGTGCAAGAGCTTTAAATCAGTTCAAATATGCATAGCGAGATTCATTTTTAAATGCTTAAACTGTGTGGAGTTACTCCAATAATTATTACTGTCATATAATAATGTGGTAAAACCGAGGCATAATATAAAATGTTATAACAAGAAACTGTCTGCTGTGAAATAGCATATAGCATATATTGGTCCTTAAATTGAACAAAATAGTGTCATTCCACTACATTTAATGCACCTGGCAAATATTTTGATACTAGGGGAAGCAACGTTTTATATTTTTTTTTATTTTAGATATTTTGATATATAACACTTTTAAATGTAATGTTATGCGTTTTTATCACTTATTTTATCAGGTTTCTATTATTGCTGCTGTTGAGTGGATATTTACTATTATAAATGTCCAATACAGTGTCGTTATGAACTCGCGAGGAAAATTACGTCAATAATGATACTCAGGATAGCATATTATGATTTACTGTTTTAATGAAATGTACAGGTCAATCACGGTTTTTCATGTCTTCTCTAGAAAATTCTCCTTTCAGGACGCTTTAGTCCCGCCCTGAACCAATACTCTCACTGTATTGGAAGTAGCGGCTGTCAGTTAAAATCCATTCCTCCAATTGGCCGAAAGGAGAGTAGGCGGGATTTGTTTCCAGGAAGTGAGTAACGTGACTCCACGGGCCTCACAGCTAACTCAACTTTTTGCTTGTCATCTGCACAAGTAACATCTTAGTAAACCAATTATTATTCTGCAAATATGGGTGATGATGAAGAAAAGTATGATGGGATGTTGCTGGTTATGGCGCAGCAGCATGAAGGAGGAGTACAAGAGGTAATCCAGCGTGTTGCTAATGTAGCTAGCCTGTAAGCTAGCAGGCACACCTCGCCTGTCAGCATGCACAAAAAACGACAATGTATTAAAATTCTTTGTAGTTTAGCTGATAATGTGGTCTTTATCTAAAACCTCTGTAGCTGGACAGACCAGAACCTGACGTGTGTAGTTATTGGGGTTTTATGTCAAATTCGGCATTCATGTGACTTACATAGCAGCACGAAATTTCAATTAAATCTAACATTAATTTTTAGCTATTAACTAACTCATTTTAGACGTTCTATTTGCTTGGAAGAAATGTTATGGTTATTCAGTACATAATCGGACATCTCTATGATACTGGATCTAGTCAGAGTGGTGTCAAATGACTGACATTTCTAGAAGAATCTGTATTTTCCTTCATTTGTGTGTTTAATAATGAAGGAAAATGTATATTATGAGACAGTTGAGACAGTGGTAGGATGGAGCTTCTCTAGTTTAAAGGTTTGCACAACCACATTTTATGCCTAATTTGCAAATAGATAAAATAATAAATCAGTGTTACAATTTGAAAAGATGGGAAGAAAAAACTGAGAAAACATTATTTTTGTTGTTGAAAAGCAAACTTACCATTAAGCTGATGAATATGGATGCATTTCCTTCTGTTGAAAGCTGTCAGAGTCCAGTCATGCAACCACTACAAAGTCATATTCTGTGAGACTGAATCTGTGAAATCCTGTTTTTCTCTCAACAGTTAGTAAACACGTTTTTCAGCTTCCTCCGCCGCAAAACAGATTTCTTCACCGGTGGCGACTCAGGTGCTGCAGAGACGGTGAGTGATGTTAGCCAAATCTAAAGCTTTTGAGACGTTCAAGTTCCCACACCGAATACACAGACTGATGTGTTGATAGCACCACACCTCCACTCATCACCAAGTTCTCGCCACCTCTTTTTTTCAGCTAGTGAAGGATGCTTACGCCCATCACAGTAAGCTAGCGCTGAAGGCCCACCAAGAAAAGCTGATGAAGCAGGAGAAGGAAAAGAAAGAGAAAGCCAAAAGAGCTGCCAAGCTAGCAGAGGAGGAGATGAAGAAGAAGAAAAACGAAGACGGTCCCAGAATTCAGGAACTGACCGATGAAGAAGCAGAGAAACTTCAGTCTGAACTTGACAAGGTGAGATGTGGGAGCTTTTTAATGCCCTTCATGTGTGAATCTCTGCCACTGTTCCATGACATGAATTTATTTGTGTGCTGTGTGTTTTTAGAAAAAGAAAGAAGAGGAGAAAGTAGAGAGTGCAAAGACAAACGCAGACAAGTCATCTGACAAAGCAGAGAAAGAGAAGGGGGTGAGTATATCAACTATTCAAGAGTGAAATTTCCAAAATGGCACAAAAGATGTAAGAGTTTGGTATTGATGAACAGTTGAGTCTGACTCAGGTGACCAATCTGTTCATTTCTTCAGTCTGATTCAGAGGGAGAGGAAGATGAGAAGGACAAAGATAAACTGAAGCCCAATGCAGGAAACGGAGCTGACCTGCCCAACTACAAGTGGACACAGACTCTGTCTGAAGTTGATGTAAGTGCCTTTACCAGCGCTTTCACATGTCATTCCTGTGTGTCAACATCCTCAACTTGTGCCTCCAGGAGTACGAGCTTTTCCCCTCAAACCCTTAACTGTGACATCACGAGACACATTTTCACCTCTCTTCTTGTGTCATTGTACCAGGCTCAGTTCTTGTTGTGCTGCTTAGACCTCAGGTGGTGGGCGAGTGCATTGCCCCTCTGCCACCCGAATCCATGTATTTATTTATTTATTTATTTTTAGATCATTTTTTGACATTATTTGCCTTTCGTCAGAGGCAGTTACAATAAAGATGCAGACAGGAGATGAGGAGAGAGAGAGAGGTGTCACATGCAACAAAGGTTTCCAGTTGAACTGGAATCAGAGACGTGCTGTTATTCAGCTACTAGAACATATAATCAAATCCATTTTTAACATAACATCTGTATGATTTTGTGTTTACTATATTCTGACTTATGTCTGGATGAGCCAAACATGTTTGAGATAACTGATGTTCTGTTGATCATCAGTAGTAGGAAAGGTATTTTTACACAGATTGCATTACATATTCTACATATAATCCAAATTCTATGTGTAGGGCTTTGCCCCGCACATTGTAGGTGTTGTCCTATGTGTCATTATCTGAAATGAAGACGTATCTTTATGGAGTGTTTGTAAAAAGAAGGTCTACGTTGTTCAGAAAGTTCAGAGACAACATGTCAGTTGTCTAAAAAGTCTAAATTCTGTCTGTGAATTGAAAACTTCATTCCTACTATACTGTATGTGCAGGTGTCACACAACATGTGATTATATGTATTATATGTATTTTATATTATGCTACATGTGCTATAAGCCATGTATAGTAATATAATGTCCCCGTTCCCCCATTTCTTTTGTTTCTGAGTGTCTGCACATGAACAAACTTTAAGCTTACATTGCAGTGATGAGTGTATTGTTTAACAGCCCAGATCCAGTTTATTCAGCCAAACAAAAGTTTCCAGTCGGGTGTCTTCCTCCCTGTGTCCTTTAGCTCTTTACCACAGTAGTTTTCATTCCCATAAACAAAACAGAATCTAATGTGCTACGCGTTATTTTAACATCCTCCCACAGCTCACGGTGCCCTTTGATGTGAAGTTCCGCATCAAGGGTAGAGATGTGGTCGTGGACATCCAGAGACGCTCCCTCAAAGTGGGCCTGAAGGGACATCCTCCCATTATTGAAGGTCAGCTCTACAACGAGGTGAAGGTAGAAGAAAGCTCCTGGCTCCTCGATGACGGCAAGGTTGTCGTAGTCCACCTGGAAAAGGTACGACAGAGTTTGTCTGGAACTGTAGAAACGTCGCAGCCATTTATCTGTGTCTCTTTAGCAGTAATGAAGTAAATGAAATGACTAAACATTCTTTGATTTCAGATCAATAAAATGGAGTGGTGGAACAAGATCGTTACCACAGATCCAGAAATCAACACCAAGAAAATCTGTCCAGAGAACTCAAAGGTAAGTGATGGAAAACTGCATTTGCAGTAACTAGTTGAGGTTTTAAAAGTTAAGAAAAAGATAACTGACGAGTCCTGCTCCATCTCTCCATCTCATCCTCTCTGCTTCATCCATGCTGTGGCTGTATTTCCTGCCGAGCAGCTGTCAGACCTGGACGGAGAGACGCGTGGCATGGTAGAGAAGATGATGTATGACCAGAGGCAGAAATCAATGGGTCTGCCTACATCTGAAGAGCAGAAGAAACAAGACATTCTTAAAAAGTAAGTTTCTAGCATTGTGTCACTACCTAATAATATACTTCTATGTGTGTTGGATTTTTCAGAAGGGATCGGTTCTTGTTATCATTAAATTTCAAAGATCTTTTTGTCTTCTTCGTGTCAGCTGACATCTTTAGTGTTTTATTGGGTGACTCTCCAAAGCAGACATTGTTTTCACTGTCAGTTTAAAAGAAGCTTTATGGTGTATAAAGATTTTATAATAAGTGACTGTCTAGTCTTACCTTCAGTGTTATCTGTTTCTGCTCAAGGTCAGGCTCACCTGCTCAATAAAAGAAACCTGTTTCAGCTACATACACAGTTACCTGCTCCAGAGACACACATGACACATCTGATCTGATCAGCTTCTAATCTTTCACTCAACTACACATTTTGTGTGTATTACTCCCAACCATTGTTCATGCCCTGCTTAAAGTTTTTAGGTTGAAATTCCACCTTCCAGGCCTTCATTAGTTTTAATTTATTTTAGTGTCTGCAAAGTGATATTCAGTGTAAAAGCAGAGATGTGTTATCCATCACAGTAGTTTTCCTTCATTTTTGAATAATTACACAGTTGCAAAAATCAGCGGTGCGTTCAAGGATGCTCCATTGTAGAGAGCGGAGAGTTGTCTGAGAGAGTTGCAACGCAATGATGAGTCATGATGTTGAAAAATGGAAAACTGAAGAGACACAGTGATATCATGAAGGAAACAATGCAAGTGTGACAAATGTCCGAATGTCTTTGAACACACCATCAAGAACAAAACAAGTGGTTGCTTCCAGCTGTGTTTATGCCTGCAGCTAACAACTAATTCTCGATTAATCAATTAGTTGTTTTGTTCAGAAAATGGTGAAAAATGTCTGTTGCCCACAGCACAAGGTGACAAATGTCTTGTTTTGTCTCAACCAACAGTCCACAACCCGAAGATATTCAGTTAACTACCAGAGAGGACTAAAGAAACCAGAAAATATTCACATTTAAGAAACTGGAATCAGAGAATTTGGAAATTTCCTCCTTAAAAAATGACTCACAACAACTAATCAATCATCAAAATAGTTGGTATTAATATTTATATAAAAAAGTTTAATAGTTGGCATCGAATCAATAATCAACTAATCATTGCAGCTCTAGCTGTTAGCATAATGTAAAAACACAGACATAAAGGCAGCATGTTGTTCCCTGTGATGGATTACTTTACCTCTATGATGTTTAAAGTCTCTGCAAGTGTATTTTGACAGCTTAGTAAAATTAAGTGAGACATCTGAAGAGTAAAAAAATATATATTATACTTAGAGAGAATGATCAGCTTTAATTTTAAGTGTAGGAAATGTGCAGTAAATGAGCTAAAACATTAACCCACCAATCTGCTCCTTTAATTTTACAAGTTGAAGAAGAATGATCTTGAAACTACATAATTAAAATAATTAACCTCATAACCTCATCAATATGTCCTAATTATGCGTAACATGACAGTCAGACTGTGATGTCAGTATTTTTAGAAACAGTAGTTTTGTTCCTCCTCTGAGTCAGTGGTCCATATGTGATGTCAAATATTACAGAGAGCAGTAGTTCACTGAGATAAGGCCTGACTGTGAGAAGGATGTGAAGGACGCTCTCTGATCACTGTTAGTAGTATATAACCCCTCTTCTTCTTGTGCTGCTCAGTTGAGACCAGAGCAGGCATGTCTGCTGTTATATTAACCTCCACTTCCTCTTAAAAGCTTGTTAAAGCAGCCTCCAATGACCTTGTATCGTTTTTATAAGGGTTAAAAGAAATACTGCTGTGTTGACTGTAGTCAAAGATAGTTGATCTCAGAATTGCTTCACTGACACAAAGTCCACATGGAGTACATGCAGTGAAAAGTGATGTGATGTCATCTCAGACATTCCTGGTTTGATTTGATGAAACATGGAGGGGGCATTTTAGAAAGTTCACTCATTGACCTGATGGGGGTGCTAATGTTTAAAAGAATCTTCCTCTCTGCATTCAGCAGGGAAATACTGATCAAAATCACAATCACGCTGGCAAGAGAGAAGTTTTTATTGTTAAAACAAAAATGAATGAGAAAATGATGGTGTAACATTACCTGAACAAAGTCAGAATTGTTTTAAGATTAGAGCATAACAGTATTTCAATGAAGCAACAAATGAATAGAGTATTCTGTATCTTAAAAAGCAGTTGGGAACATAATTTCAATTAAGACTGACTGTGTCATGCTCGGGTGGCGACATGTTTTCCTGTGTTGTTGTTTCTGACTGCTGCATCCTCTGTGTCTGCAGGTTCATGGCTCAGCATCCAGAGATGGATTTCTCCAAAGCTAAATTCAGCTGAGAATCACTTCACCTGTAGAATCCATGTTGCCTGTGATTCACGTGAATCACAACCAGAGCCAGCGTCAGGCAGCAGCCCCTCCCCTCCTTCATGTGTTTTGATTTACATGTCTTAAGTGCATATGGGTTCATGTTTTTTTTTTTTTTTTTCTGTAATGCACTCATTCTCCCTTTGCATGTCCTGCAATATTTAAAGATGTCTGGATTTTTTAAATAAATGAATTTAAAATCACTGCACTGCTCTTTCCTGCTCACTTTTATATTTTTACCGCCAATGAATTTGGAAGTTCACAACCTTGAAGAGTTCAAGGCCAAGATTTACCAGCCTTCAGAGTCACTGAACTCAGCTGTGTACTATTATTGGATGGCATCCAAGAGCTAGTGCCCTACAACAAGAAGAGGTTTAATTCATAATTATGTAAACCCTAGTGTGAGTGTGTGTATAGATGGCACTCACTTCACATTGAATATGTGAAACATGAGTTGACTGCCAACCAATCGCTGCCTTGAACACACTGCAAAACCAAAAGTATTGACACCAAGTGTTTAGCAGAACACACGTATGTAAGAACACATTTTAGCTTTTTATCACATAAGTACTGTATGATTATATAATTGGAATGTGAAAAATGTGTCAGCATAAAACTCTTAACCCTTTATACAGTAAGTGAAACATCTCTAGCCATTTAAGTTACATATTTTAAAAACATTATTTGCAGTCATTTCATATCTCTAATCTCTTATTGTTTTCTTGGATCCTACGTGATCAAACAATTTTCTGCCAAAGCTAGAACATTTTTGGTTCTTAACATAAAAGATTACTGTATTTCTTTTTTTTTCTCTGTGCTCTCCTCACTGATTTGAAGTGGGCAGGGTTCCATTGGGAGAAAAGTGAAGTCGTACTTAAATGCAGCAATCAGGATTTAGCAATATTTGAATCAGAATCTGATGACAATTTGATTGTTTGTATGTTGGCAGGTAATTGTAAATGAAATCTGATCAAATCACACCCAAAGTCTTGATGAGTATTAAACTCTTAATATTAGCTTTGATGTAGCTTATTTTGTTATAAATACTTATATTTATACTCTAAATATTATTCAAAGCCCAACATTTCAATTTACGCCTTCATCAGGGGCCAAAAGGGGCTTTAAATATATGAAAAAAACCAGGTTGGAAATATTTTTAAATTAAAGCCACAAGGGAGCAGTGTTTTCCTTAAGGTGCGAGAGAGGCTGAGTGGTTTCGGATGGTTAGGTTATTATTTGCAGTGTTTGTATGCAATCAGTACCCATGCTTTGAGGTTTATAAATATACATTATATATATTAGAATTACCATATTATATTTAGCATCCGTCATGTTACTGACAAAGGCTTACATTAAAGGACAAGTTCACATTTTTCAAGTCTGTCTTAAAACAACAGTCAGAAGCCCAAATGAACATTGAAATATGATTTTCTTGCTGTAATAATTCCTCCTGTTCATACTGACCATTAGAAGATGTCTTCATAATGCTCTTACAATGTAAGTGATGGGGGACAAAATCCACAGTCCTCCTTCTGTGCAAAAAAATGTATTTAAAAGTTTATCTGAAGCTAATATGAAGCTTCAGCGTCCAAATGAGTCAAACCAAGTAGATATCTTTCACCGTTACAGTCTGTTTAGTGCCAAAGTCTCTCTTTTTGTTACTATACTTCCACTGCAACTCAACAGAGAAACACTGAGGAAACACAAAGAGGGAATTTGATGCTAAAAAGACTGTGAATGTGGCAGATGTTTATCTGAAGCCTCATATAAGCTTCAGATACACTTTTAAAGGTATTTTTGCACAAAATGATTGTGTGGACACACTGTGGATTTCATCACTTACATTGAAAGCACATTTGAAGGAGATCTTTTAACAGCCAGTATGAACAAGAGGAATGATTACAGAGAGGAAAACCTCTTTCACTGTTCATATGGACACAATGTTGTTTTAAGACACACTGGAAAAATTGTGAACCTGTCCTTTAAGTTTATTTTAACCACCAATCTTAGATATTCAGATTCAGTATGTATGGTTTACTCTTTTTGAAAGGTACTATTTCCCCTTGTGCTAATGCCATGATTGACACATCATTCTGAACCGTGAGGATAATCAGCATGTTACTACCAATGAGTGAAAGACACGGTTTCTCACTCAGACCACACTGGATATCATGCACCTCTGCTAAATGTTACTTCAGTGAGGACCAGTTTGCTTACAAGTCTTTTCTGCTTGTGTGACTGTCCACAGCTAACTGGACTGGCCTGTCAGGATGGTGAGAGTCTGTCACCATCACTGTGGTGACCAGAGGCAACATACATTAGCTTATGCTGGCTAGCAAGTCCTCCTAATGTGTGAAATTGCTCATGTAGTTCAAAAACACTCCTCGGACATCTGTCTCATCAGGACAATAGTGTTTTTTAGCAAAGAGCAACCTGCTGATTGCAAAATGCAGGTCACTATGTTTGGACTTGAGGTGTATTACCACAGAGCATGTTGAACTTTCATTTATTGTGTGTCATGCATATTGAATAGTTTCTCAGGCGCCGTTATAGTGAATACAACAGGCTCAGTTTGATTTCAGTGATCGTACAAAGAAAAAAAATCTGTACTTTGCAACCTTTTTGGTTTGTGACTGCTTATATATAGGCTAACAACTCAGTGTCTACTTGCAGCCCCACAGACAGAGGCGTCATGCAGTCAACTCTTTTTGAGGTGGCGAAGTGTCACAATATATATGTTAATGCTCACACCAAACCAAGTTATTACCAGCAATAATCTGCTTTGGCCTCTGTGTATGATACAAACACCCCCCTATCAGTAACTATCTACAACTATAACTGAATGACAATTACTAAAACTATATTGCAATAAACTAATAGCAATAAACAAGAAAATGTTAGCAAAAAGGCTTTAAACTCAGCAGTAACGTTAGCTAGCCAGCACCATGAATTATTCTACATTGAATAAAGCTCTACTGTTTTTACTGACACTAATCAGTTCTTAACACTTTGTAAAAAATCTTGTTATGTTTTTTAGGACACATTTCAGTGCCACAAATTTGTTTTGGCAAAACAATAATTTAGCTGCTAGTAATAGCAAAGGACAGCAAGCTAACACTAATGTGGGTTATAGTTAAAACCACTGATGCTAAAGCTATTCTTGCATTACCATGCATATACATGTAGAGGAGAACTGGGTTGAAAGTAACACAGGATGAAAGTAACACTGCAGTTTTCTCCGAGCCCATACAAGTCTGATATGTCTAATTGTGCCAGCATGTACAGCACGTAACACTTACCAGATCCGTGAAAATTTGCATGGATATGTCATACTTTCAGAGTTTTACCCAAAAAGCTGTTTTCACCCATAGTAAATAAATTTGCTCAAATGTTAAATTTTTTCGAATGACAAGTTGTGTTTATTGTTTCATGTGTCATAGTCATGATCATTTTACAGATTATTTAGTACTTTAACACATGCTTAGTTTTTCAGTATAGAAGCAAGTCAGGTTTAACTGTCAGGAGTCATTGTAAGGACAATTGTAACAGCTGTTTCATTCATCCCTCTACAGTGGCAACATGCTTAAAATATATTATATTTAACTGTAAATCACTCAATATGATTCAAAGCAGGAACTTAAGGAAATGCAATGTGTTAATGGGCTGATCTACATAGATGTGAAAAAAATCCAAATGTGCATTGTTGATTGTTAGGTCCTATGTTCTAAAAATGAAATTCAATCATTTGTTAGATAAAGGACATAATATGTTTGCAATTACATATTAACAATGACTTTGTCAGACATTTTTAATAAAAACAAGAATAATATAAACAATTCAAGTTTATACCGTTTCGTTATATTGACCCACCCATGTCTTACTGCTGTCCAAATTGATGGGGTCAGAAGTGCGCAACTTCCATTCAAAGTCAAATTATACCAAAGTTGTTCTACATTTGTACAAAATAGCACCTGGTATTGACGAGCTACTAACAGAACCTAACAAAGTATTGCCAAAGTGTTGCGTTAACCTGGTGAGCTAACAGCAAAAATATAGTTCAGGTTTGGGTCTTAAATTTGGCAGGACTAGTAGCATTCAGTAAAGACAGGGTACTGGCCAGGTCTGCATCTTAGGCCTGTGCAGAACTCATCTACACAAAGCATTTATCATTACAGTGGAATTTAAAGGAATTTGCCTGTATTTGAAAACAAATACAAATTTGGGAATTATTCAAGTCCAGAGTTGCCTCAAAAATTAATGACCAAAAGAAAATATCTTGTCAGCCATCAGTTATTGTTCTGCTTTGTCTCCAAACTTTTTATCAGTTCCTGAAGATTTAGACATGTTGGTGGCAAAAAAATAAAGCAGCCCAACTTCCAGTTGTCCTATTAAGTATTTCAATAGGGGAGCAAAGGCCAAGCCAGAGGCCTGATGGGATTGCGGTTGGGTGGGGCAGCTGTATGACTGTACAGGGGTTGAGGGCACGGAGGAGGCAGAGTCTGCTCAGCTGAGAGCAATGTCTCACCAAGGTACCAGAATTTCTTCATTAACGAAGGCACACAGACATCAGAGGGACAGGGTTGGGGTTTTTGGGCGGACGAGGGGGCGGTCTGCAAACACACCTCCCCACCGCTGCGCTGACTCGCTGTTCCAGACTTGACGACTTGATTTTTGGCAGCGGCCCCTCGTAAATCACCAGCAAGGCCTTCCACAATGTGACTCACCATCATAATCGTGCTGTTTGTGGAGGCCGCTTCGCCCTTCTCTCCACTTCCATAAGGTTGCCTTATTCCAGGAAGTGGAGGAGGGATACTACTGACACTCTACTACTGAGGGGACACCAGGACAAAGAGGCTGTCATCTGTCAGATTTGGATTTACATGCTGGCTCATTGGATGAAAACACAAGTCTGATTTAAGTTCCTGTCTGTATCGTATTTTTTTCTTTCAGCAGTTGATATACTTTGAGTTTGTGTCATTAATAAACTCCAATTCTGTCAATAAAACTGATGGAAAATGTAGTTTTGGTGAGTTTACCCTACGGAAAACGTTTCCTACAACTGAAACCTATAACTGCAGGCACAATTAGGCAACCCTGACCCAACCCAACATCTGCCTCTGTTGTTTATAGTCCTCAGTCCTCCACACCTGGGTGCTGGGCACACTCTGTAAAGCGTATTTGGAACACACACTTCCAGGGGTGGAGAGGAGGCCGGCGTGCAAAGTCAAACTCCAATTGTCAATTAGTGAAGGCCAACAGAGGCTGCAGGTTGGGGTGTACAGAGCAGATCAACCATCATGGAAGACAAAAGCCTCAGTCAGCACGAGGTCTTCAGATCAACACACACAAACACACAAACACACACACACACACATACACACACCATAACTGAGAGGGCAGAGATGGCCCCGGGCCCAGCAGGACCTGTTTACCGCTCCAGACTGAGCAAAGACCATCAGCAAACATCCTCCACCACTAAGTCTGGACAACTGCTCATAAACAGGCACACACACACACACACACACACACACATACACACACACACACAAAACAACAACGACTCACTGATTATTTTTGGCTTTTGTTTACTGAACAAAATAAAGTATTTCAGCATTAAACTTTGGTTCTATGACTAACAGCTGACGAAAAATACTTCAAGGCTTTACTCTGTGTTCTATATCTGGTTGAGATTGTAGACATACTAGTGTTACATACTCAGGATGGCCCAACATGATTCACAAATACTGGTCAATATCAAAATCATGTTAATTGCAGAAGCTGAAACTTAGATTTAAGCATCAGCCACAGTAAATGAGTGAAAATTGGCATCTTTAAGTGTAAAAGTCTATGTTGTGAGTATCTTTAACTACATGTCACTTCATTGCACAAGTCAAACTGGAATGGAAGGACAGAAAGTTTAAAATAAATAAAAGACCTGAAGAATAAAATATAATGGTTTCTGGAGAAAATAAAGCAGTAATTTAAAGCTGCACAAATCAATGTTTTTATATTAACAATGGGTCAAATGACTGATGTGAAATGATGTGTGATGTGACGAGGTCAGTGGTGACGAACCCACAGAGAATTACCACCATCTCTACAGCTCTGCGGAGTCTTTTAGCTTATGTTAGTGCGTTGTTTTGGTTTTCCGACCCTGATTTCTGCTCTCATTAATGCTGTTTTCCAATAAATGTAAGCTAATGTTGTAACATAACATTTTATAAGGTAATAATATGTCAATGCTGTGTTTTCTGCTTGTTTTGCTGCTGTTTTTGCTTGATGCTCTGGTTCAGTGACTACTGTCCACTAAAAGGTGGTGGTGGAAAGTAACTAAGTACAGTTCTGCGATACTTGATTATTTCCATGTCACCACCACAGAGAAATATTGTACTCCTGTTTTACTCCACCACATTTATTTGACAGCTATAGTTATTAGTTCCTTTGCAAATGAAGATTTTACATACAAAACATACAATCAACACTGCTTAAAATATAATGCATAG
Source organism: Thunnus albacares (assembly GCF_914725855.1). Taxonomy (NCBI): domain Eukaryota; kingdom Metazoa; phylum Chordata; class Actinopteri; order Scombriformes; family Scombridae; genus Thunnus; species Thunnus albacares. Next base: position 5,064,834 of record NC_058124.1, read on the forward strand.
TTATTGATTAAACTACCCCACTAAGTAAATAAGCTCTACCTCGACCAGCTTCAACCTTAAAATGCTGCTTACACATTAATGTATCAATGATAGTAAAATATAATAAATAGTGAGTAGTTTGTTGTTCTGCAGAACATTTACTTGAAATGCAGTAGTTTTTACATTGTAGTATTGCTACTTTACCATACAAGTGAGGTATATGAAAACCTCTTCAACCACTGCTAAAAAGTGCAAAAAAAGAAAACATTCAGTGTCATTTGGCTCATCTGAATATCTTCATAACCTCAAGTGACACTGGTGTATTGACAGAAATCCACACGTCATTTGACAGCTTGAACAAAGACAGCTACTGTATTTTGTTTATGCTAGGAGATGAATTCCTAAATTTGGAAAGGCAGTAAAGTGGAGGTTTTGGGAGATGTCAGCGTTTCATGAGGGGACCTTTGCTCCGCTCTGATCGGCCTCCGCCAGCTGCAGGTCACATTGCTGCTTCATTACTGTTTGCCTGTGGCCCCGTGACCCTCCAGCCTTCATTTGCACCTCGGTGAGGACCACTCCATCACTGTTCTGGGATCCAACCTCTGTGGACCTGACACACACACACATCACACCACTGACATCATGAGTGCACGGCCAAGCCACCGGCCTCAGGTGAGCTGCGGGATGAAGCTGAATCATGAAATAGAGTTATTTTAACCTTTCTTTTTCTTCTCCCTCATCAGCTGAGCTTTGTGCTGCAAGTGCTGTTTTTATCTATACTTTATTTTATGTTTTTTTGTGTTCCTTTGTAAAGCAAAATACATTTACTTATGATACTGTGTTTTGAAATTGAACAGAATTTTGATGGTAATTTTATTTCATATGTGTACATGCACTTTTCATAAGCACATCTTATTATGTATCTATTTTTATGTAGGATTAGATTTTAATAAATTAAATAGTAATAAATGCAAAAAAAAGCTTGAAACACTGATGATCAAACATGCGATTATAAACCCAACTCAGTGAATTAATTTTTCCTTGGAAGATTTTTACTTCATTTGCATCTCTCTTACATCTATCTTATCTACATAGAATGACTTCATGCCATAAACCTTATTATCAGTATAACACATGGTTTGAGTCTTACACTGCAAAAACTGAACTGAGTTTAGCTTGTGTCCGTTTCACCCCTGTTCATTTTAAACCTGACCCGAGAAAAGCGGCTGCATAAATGTTCATATCTCATTTGTTTTCATTCTATCCCAGGTGTTAGCATTTTGGGTCCATATTCAGTACCTTTGACTCTCCTCACATGCAGATCTGAATGTGTTAGCTGTATGTCACACCACAACGCAGATTGTAACAAAAGGGTGCCAGTGATGGAAAAGTATCCCGACAGATTTCTTAAACTGGACACTTCTCCATCACCTTCATCATTTCGATTACACGTCAAAGAAGCCACATTCACTTAGCGTAGCTGTGCGGCACGTTATTTAAAGACAGCTCATATTGCGGGGGTTTGATGATTGAGGTCTGATGCAGGAGGGCAAAGTGAGAGTTACACCTGGAGACTAAACCTGTGGGTTATTCTAGGATGTCTGCTGCATAACCCCTGATGTTTTTCTTATTTATTAAACCACAGTGGCCCTTGTTTGCCCTTTGACCTTACAGATGATAGGTCTTTCTGGTAAGTGTATGAGGTGTTTTATGCTTCTTCTTTTTTTCAAAGTGTATTAAAATGTTTTGTGTCAGGATGAAAATCATACTTATAGTAACTCTTAAAGCTGATAAACAGCCCATTCCTGCAGTTGAAATTTACAGCACTGAGTTTGCATGAAACAGACAAGATGAAACCCATTTGAGAAAACAAACATTTTTAATTTATTATTAAATGACATAAATAAAAACTCACAGTGAGTTCAAATACAAATAGATAGTTATGTACATGTGTTTTTGCAGGGGGGGTGAGGGGGGTGTGGGGGAGTCTTTAAACCAGACAAAACCCTGCCAGGATACAGAAGGCACTTGTGTCTCTCGGTCTGAACGTGGAACATTTGTATTGCTATCAGAAAAGGCACATTTCTATGGAAAACACTGGATGTTAATTTATTCTATTTACACACATATACACGTTTGTGTTAGCAGAACCATTTTTTTTTCATCTTATATATTTAAGGATAACAAGAAAAATGTCAATGATTGTTCAGTTCAGTTTGCGTTGAGTGGAGCCATAGGAGTGAAAAAGGTAATAAACATGTTATAAATGTGTACAGTTAGGAATTACTAAGAGCAAAGAGGAAGTTCTGACCATGCAGCTATTCTAAGGCTTATTATAGTGTAATATTGAGATGGATTGTCTTTCAAGTTGCACATCAGCTTTGTTCAGTATGACTCCAGCCATACTTAACATATTTTTTTCATTTACAGAAGCTGGAATGAATAATCTATGCTTTTTGACAAACAGGAGCCAAAAGGGATGCTTGCAAGTCTTCCACATCATCCCCAGGAGGTCCGTTTATGTCTTTAGTCCTATGTCCTCTTCCCGCCGAGCAGCCGAGTTGAATCTCCAGCTTCTCAGTAGCTCTGAGCCACAGGCGCCCAGGATGCGGTCAGCCTGGCGATGGAGCTCTCAAACTGGGCTTCCCCGACCCCGACCTCACTCAGGCTGGGGTCATACATGGAGGAAGGCGAGGAGACGGGCAGCGAAGAGGTCAGGCCTGTATAGGAGGAGCCCCTCAGGAACTGGGAGGTCAAACCACCGGGTATGGAGCCAGAGGCTGAGCCTGAAGGTGTGAGGGTGGTGCCGGCTACCGACCATAAGCTGGGGTATTGACTGTGGATGAGAGGGATAAAAAGAATGGTTAATTATATATATTTTGGTGGTATTTGATGCTGTCCAGTCAAAAACTGAATGCTCAACAATGGCGATCTCCCATTTTGTCTTACAGTACAACTTTTCCTCTCTGTGCACACTGACAAGAGGAAACGTTAGAGCTCCTGGCAGTGTGGTACAGTGGGTATGACAAAAGTAAACATTAAACCAGGAGGCCACCGTCTTACACAGTGGATCACTTGAACTAATAAACACACACTCTTACACAAAATTCAAAGGTTCTGATGAAGCTTCTTCTAATTCCAAACGTGAGGACTGGTTTAACTGTAAATAGTTAAGAGTCTCACCTTGAATTAGATGTGGAGTTGGTGGTGTGGGACAGAGTGCCCATGCCTGTGGAGTTTGGGATCTGAAGAGCAGACCAGCTGTCATGAGTAGGCAGAGTCCCTGAAGTGTTGTCCATGTAGTTGTCTGGAAATGAAGCACAAACTGATAATTAATGCCAATTCTCCTGTTTATTCTGTCGTTTAACATGATGAGTTGAAGATATTTATATATGCATATATAGTCTGAGCGGGGTCTTACTTGTGCTGGAGGTGCGGTGGGGGTAGTGGCTGGGGTACGGGGTGGCTCTGTGGCTCCTCAGGCTGGAGTAGCGCTCGCAGTAGGAGCCTGAGGAGTGGCCCGCTGTGCCGCTGAACTGAGGAGGGCTGCTGCTGGGGCAGATGGGAGTCTGGCCCGGGAGGAACCAACCTCCAACTGTGGAATTCAGCAAACACAGTTCAGTCATACAACACATCACAGCACCCGGTATGAAAATACATTTTAAAAAATGATTGCAGGCATTTCCCTTGACATCCAGATGCTCTTTTGCACAAACACTGATATTTTCAATTCTTAATTTAACTTTTTCCTCTTCATTAAGCAACAAAGAGCATCCATTTTCCTTAACCTAACATTTGAAAATCTGATATTAGAAAAAACACATCCAGGCTGATGTTCAGAAATGTAGAAAGAAACTCACGTTGAGAGTAGCCAGACTGTTGGCTGTCCGCGCTGTGATCAGGGACTTCTTTATGGTCACTCCTGCAATCAAAAACAATAACATTAGATGCTGTTCTATTAGTACACTGGCTTGCTAAAATAAGGAGTTAATGCTTTATGATCATACCTTTCTTTGGCATCAAGGAAGGCTTTAGCAAAAGGATTGTGCTTTATCTTCAGAGCAGTGATCTGTGAGGAGGATGGAGCTGTTAGCATTTCAATCAATATTTAAGACAAGAGTGTGTTGATAAGGATTTCACTCAGAGGATGTAATGCATTTAGTACAACTGACCTCTTCGTTCTGATAAGCAGTGACAGCGATGAACTGTGTTTCGGGGAAAGACTGGCTGCTGATCATCTTCTGGATGCCTCCGACCTTCACGATGTGTATCCTCGGCTCGTATTTGTGCAGAGAATTCAGCATGATCTATGGAAAAAAACACAAATTAATATTACTATTTGTCCATGTGTTTGTAAACAGCATCAGTCATATTTTAACTAGTAAACTTAGTCTAGTGTATTTCTCAGGTCAAGTGAAAATGTAGCAGGAAAGTGCCAATCTCTTGACACAAATAGTTCACATTATTTTGTCAAAATATTGAATAAATCCTGACAAATCCTAAAATAAGTGAATGGAGTTTGGAAGAGTGCACAAGTCTTATTCCAGTGGTTCATTATAATGTTATAAAATACCAGTTTAAGACTGAATGAATACGTTTTTCAGTCTAAAAATTTTTAGGCCTAATGTAAAGCAGGTGAAATAATAAAATAAAGGTTTCAGAAAAGTTATTCACATCTCTGTAATTAATTATTATGGATTCATTCCTCACCTGTCCGCCCCCATTGAGTTTATTGGAGAGTTTGACTTTGCTGAAGGAAACGGGCGCTTTCATCCAGTGCGCTCCGAAGTTGGGGGAGTCCGGGTGGATGTAGACGCAGCTGGGGCTCTGTGGCTCCGGTTTGCCTCCGGGAACCCACTCCCCGTTCACGTATTTCCACCGGTTGTTGTCTGCGGCCACAAAATCCAGCAGAACCGAGTACATGGCGTTCGGGTCCAGGCCGCTGACACTGGCCCTGAGAACCGGAAACATCCTCCTGGAAACAAGAAGTATGAAGTTCACGAAAATTTGTTTGAGGCGTCTGTGAGTGTATTTTACCGAGATTGTTCTTAAACACATACTTCTATTTCAGCTCAATCAATGTTTCTTTTTTTCTTTTTTTTAAACCTCCAAAGGCCTCGAAGGCCTCTGGAGCTGCAGTTTTGACAGAGCACCTGTATGTGTGTGTGTGGGCTTGTTTGTTAGCCATTGAAAAAGTGAAAACCTTTTAACGCTTTACAGAATAAACCGCATTTTTACAGACAAACATGTGATTTCACAGTGAAAAGTCTGTGCGTGCGTAAAAAGTGCGTAAAATGCGCACAGAGGACACCGCCGCGGCCTCCCCAGACGCTGCTGTGTTCAACCTACCTTCCCGTTTTGGTGACAATCATCTCGTTGGTTAACTCTTTGAACTTGTTCCATAAGTCCCCATCTTCCAGCGTCAGTTTAATATCCCTCTCGGACGCGTCTCCCTTCTCGCTGCCCTTCTGGAACTCGCTCTCCACGGCGCTGAGGAGATGCTCCAGGCGCTGGTCGGGGTTGGAAGAAGTCATATTTCCAAGCACTTTGTAGAGAGACCCAAATCCAAGATTCACACACTCTGAGGCTGACAGAGAGATAAGGCCAGAGTGATACTGGTTTCTAAACCCTGAGGCCTCATCATTTAAGGGCCCCCAGGGACCTCATGGGGATGCGGGGCGTGGTTTGGCCGCACACACCTCGCCTCTCTGACCGGGTTCAACGTCTCCAAACCACGCCCCCACACCAGACTGCACCTCTCTCTACAATTTAACAGATTTTTACAATTTATAAAATCAACTCTTTACCTTATACATTGAAATCTGTTTCCCTAAACCAAACTCCACGTAAGAAATCCACGTTTTTACAGTTTTCATAGACGTCTGTAGATTTACTTTGCTGTTGAAATTTCTGCTAGGATGAAGTTTATTATTTATGGTTTGGTACCTGAAAATCTATCAGTGTGTTGCATTGGAAGGCCTACACATTCAAAGCTGTGCGTTCAAACAAAAGAAGGGAAGCGAGGGAAGAGAGCCGTGTCTTTGAACTCAGTTGTATATTTGCAAATACTGCTAATCTTTTGTTGTCTCAAATCCACATGGGAGAAGGCCTGTGTTTACTGAGTACGGGCCATTAGGAAAGACTCTGTGTTCCTGTTGTGCCAAAGTGTGGACGGCCCACAAGTGATGCCAGGATTTGCATAATGGGCCTGCATGACTCCCTCTGAGGCTCTGATATTAAATATTTCAGCCAGTTGGAGGCCGAGTGCTCGACAATCAACATTTTTCTACTGTTTAAACAGGAAAATCAATTCACTAAACCGAAGGTTACGGAAAAGTCTCACTGTGTGAAATCATTTACCAACAAAAATTATACATCTGCTGCCATTTATCGGCCACATTTCAGGATAGAAAGTGGGAAGAAATTCAACAATTTTGAATGATTTGACTTATACTTACACTTATTTTTCCATTTTATAATACTTTTCTCCCACTATGTTTATTTGACAGTTCCACTTAATAAAAATAATAAAACATTTCTATTTTTCTTCATTTATATATCATGCAAAATATGCAATACAATGTTCTTCAGAAATGATCAAAAATATAGATAGAAAGATGATTAAAGATGCAAAACATGTAAACCAAAGCAGTTTTAGTCTTTTACTTTGCTGATGAAAACTGATGAGTTTACTAAATATGCATCAAGGGGACATAACTAAACACATTTACTCTGTTTACTGAACTTCTTCTTTACATGTACTTTTCTTCATCACATCACTGTAACAGAAATAGTCACTAATGACTTTTCATATTAAGATTTTACACAGAAGACCTATGACGTGTTTTTAAATGATACCATTTAATAATGGTTAAGGATTAAACTACCTAACAGTATATAAAGTAGTTAAATTTAACTCCACCAGCTACAACAGTAACATGTTGAAATAATTCTGTACTTCTTCTTAAGTAAACTTTTCAATGCAGAACTTTCTCTTGTTAAAGAGTATTTCTACACTGTGATATTTTTACTCAAGAAAAAGATCTAAATATTTCTTTCACCACTAAAAATATGATCCATTATTATAGATTCCCAACAATATATAAACTAGCTCCTTCTTGACCTGCTACAACATTAAACATTAATGCCTCAGTAATAACCTAACAATCTAATAATCCAGTAATATAGTGCATAATAATTCTGCTGTTGTTACTTATACTCATGTTTTTTGACCTAAGTAAAAGTTTGTAATGGAAGATTTTACATAGTAGTACTTATGAGTACTTTATGCTACTTTATGATTCTACTTTACTACATTTCAGAGGTAAATATTGTACTTTTTACTCCACTACATGTATTTGACAGCTTTAGTTACTTTGCTAATTAAGATTTTACAAATAAAACCTATTATGATTTTATAAAATATGATGCATGACTATAGAGATTAAACTATCCAACAGTAGATACAGTAGATCAAGCGGCTCATCTTTGACCTGCTACAACATAAAATGCTACTTATTCATTAATTAATCAGTAATAATAATCCAGTAATATAATATATATACAGTAATAACACTTACTTTAATTAGGACTTTTGCTTATACTTCTATACTTTGACATAATGTCACTGCCATGTGAACACTATGAACTGTATCTAAGAAAATCAGATCTGTTTTCATCTTTGCTGACAATACATTTTTCACATAATCAACTGGTTTTAAATGGTTGGTTCAGTTCAAGAAGTAAACCATTTTTTTTAAAACAATTTGAAACACAGTTTTCACACAGTATTTTTACATCATGATGTTGCTGCTTATGCTTAAAGTAAAATATCTGAATATTTCCACCACTCTGTATTAATATTTAGCTCCCGGCCGTCACCTGACTTACAGTATTCAGTGTTTAAATTGGCCCCATTGATGCCGACAAAGGTTTTGTGTTTTAGATGTGAGCCCTCCTGTTTTTCTTCTCGTCGCCTCTGATTCCACTGTCTGTGATGTACTTGGAATTGAGTGAGGGCTTTGGAGCGTGACTCCACTTTACTACACCACTTCCTCCAGTTCTACAGAGGCCATAAATGTAAAGGGGTTCTCTCACACCTTTCCATCCCGTATCATTCAGCGGCCTCTTCCTTTTCCCCCTGTGTGTGTTTGTGTGTGTGTTTTTTTTTATTTTGGAGGCTGAGAGAAAGAGACAGAGAGTGTTAAAAAAACGGCTGCATACAGGACATAGCCCCCGCCGACCGGGCCTACAGGCTCTGCATACCCCCGACTCACAAAGTCACACATAACGGGAAGCTGCTTCATATCTCTAAATTAAGATTTAACTGAGTGATCAAGTAGTGTCAGTAAGTCATGGGATGAGTCATCTGTAGCTGCAGCAACAAAACACTCTCCTGGCTGAACTTCAGCTGTGTGCCGCGGTTGTCAGGTGTTGCCCGGCGAGAACTTTGTAAAGCACAAAACAACACGAAACATCTCTTCAGCAGTTTGACTGACAGGTGAAGCCAAAACTGAGGTAAAGGAGGAGCATGTCCGTCCCGCAGAGTGAGCGAACGTCTGCTCTGAAATGGAAAGTTTATTTGAAAAAGCTACCTGAGGTTTCCCACAGCTTTTCTCTTCATACACACACACACACACACACTGTTGCTGCCCAGCGAGCTGAGGGTTAACCGATGCAGTCCTTGCTCTGGCATCGGCACACACTCACCTAGGTGAGAAATATTGCAGAGGTCTGGTGCTTCACAAAGGGACAGTTATAACGATGCATATTTTCCAGGAGGACTTCGCTGGCCTAAATAAGTAAACACGGGGAGGCGGATGAGTCAGCCCTGGGAAGAAAAAACACTCACACACACATACAAACACACTCAAAAGTCATTTTTTTCACAAATTATGACATAAGCTGGTTACTGGACAAAAACAAACACAGTAACAGAAGCTGAAATCTTACTGATATGCACAAATCATAACAAGATCTCAGAGCTGTAAGCAGCCCAAAGTGATGTTATACTAATAATGTGTCTGATATTAAACATCATAAAGCCCAGAGATGAATCACATATAACCTACAGAATGTGATATACAGGAAATATGAGAGACAAAAAAGAAGGATTTCAGGGATATATGATGTTCACTGACAATTGTATTCATGATCCGGTATTCATATTTTTTGTTTAATTCTAGTTTTGTGGTAGCTGTTAGTCTGTAATTGCTGCCTGGATCAATCTTTACAAACCTCAAGACACCAACACAAGTTATGTTTTTCTGAAAGTCTAGATTTGTTTTTTTTTTTGTTTTTTTATATTTAGTAATTCAGTTAACTTTTAAATTAATTAAATTTTAAATATCTTCTGTAATTTTTGATAGATCCTGGTGGAGAAATATTGAAATCTTAATTTATTATTGTCTGAAAAGTAGTCAAATTAAAACCTATGAAATCTAAAAATACTGGAAAATCCAACAGTGTGTGTGCATTTTTAATTGTAGAAAACAAACTCCCCCTGGTTTACTAACTACCCCCCACCCCTCCCAAAAATGACAGCAACATGATTTCAGTGTCCCAAAATAACAATACAGCTCAGACTGTTGTCTATGTTGAGCAGGTTACTCTTGAAAAAGACATTTTTAATTTCAACAAGGCTCTCCTGCTTAAATAAAGTTTAAACTAAAACTAAAAGGATTAGAGTGAAGAAGATCAACGTGTGTTAAACTGTCATGTGAATGTTAAAATAGAAGCTTCTTCTTGTTTGTTTCTATGAAATAAATCATTATTAAATCACTATTGGATCATAGACAATAGTGGAAGAAGTACTAGAATAGTAAAAGTAATAATTACACGGTGTAGAAATTCTCCTTTAAAAAGTTCAATTATGCAGTGAAAATTTTACTGAAGAATCAACTAAATATGCCTAAAAATATTTAAAAACAGCACCCATTTTGCAGACCGACCCTTGTCAATGTAATATTAATGTTTTTTAGATTATTAGATTATTGTTATGCATTCATAAGTAAGATGCATATTAATGTTGTAGCTTGTGGAAGTAATACATTCTTTGGCAGTTTAATAATGCATCATAACTGAGATGATCATATCTTTTACAACTTGAGGAGCAGAAACATACAGAAGCTTAAACTGGAAATATTCAAGTAAAGTGCAGGAGAATAATACTTTAGAACAACATTGATCTGTGATAAAGAAATGATGCTGTAGTTTAATGTCACTCTATGATTGTAACTGTAGCATTGTGTGTAAAGAGAGAAAAAGCAGCAAGTGAAAGAACCACCAGCCACTTCCCCACATCCCATACCAGTAAAGACTGAAGATCCCCCAACACACACACACACACACACACACACACACACACACACACACAGCCCCAGCCCTCCCTGATGTGGATTGAGCCCTGAGCTTCGTCTGTCACTTTTGCGTTTCCACTTCAAGTTCAGGAAATCTAAACTTTCCTCTTCTAATCACCCGTCCCTTTGAAAGGGATAAAAAGAATTAGTGGGGACAGTAATTGCCCCCCCTCGGCCCCCACCGGCCCTCATCTAGGTGCCCTACAGTAGACCTTGAGACCTTTGGCATGCTAATGATAGGAGGCTCAGCTTTGACACTGCAGGGACTGACTGAGTCAGGTCTGGAGAAGGAGCTCTGCTGAGGAGGACGGTGTGTTGTATCAACATCATGATGCATCATTTTAATGCAAAAAATCAACTTTAAAAGCTTTTAAATATGAGAAAATGTAAGTGCAGATGTGAGGCGAGGCATGCTGTGGGTACAAACATGTTAGGATTGTAACTTTGAAACATATAATTCATGAAAAACAATATAAAATTTAAGACATGAATGATAAATAGGAGAGAAAATATTCATTATATGTCAAAATATTCTAAGAAATCTCTCCTCAGTTTGGGCCCATTAAGTTGCTTATAACAAGATTATTAGAGATTAGCTGAAGCTTTACTGATTCATCATGCAGGAGACAGTAACAGAGAGAAAAGAGTAGAAATGAGTTAATGTATGTATGAACCTCACTAAACCTTACAGTCATATGTTTCATTCAAATCTGTAATGATGTACAGACACAGCAGTCTTCAGACAGGCCACTAATTTATCTTCAATTGACAGTAAAAGTTCATTCTGTGAACTTTATGTTAGTTTCCTGTGTCAGGCTTCTATGTGTATTTGTGTAACATTTTATTCTGCTGCTATTAAATTGTTGTATTTATAGTGTTTGAATAGTATTATAGTTGTAATTTGTTTCTGTCTTTGCATGTCCATGTTTCATGCTGTATTTGTTGTTTTGACTTTTGTATATTGTCTGTGTGATGGTGCAAAGTGATCCTTTTATGCAGCTTTATACTTACTTAACTTCATACTCATATACATTTATTTGTCAGATTTTTAGATTAAGATTTCACAAACAAAACATATGTTCATCTTAAAAAAATATAGAGCCTTGTGATAAATGAAATTAGCCAACAGTGCATAAAGCAGTTAGAATGAACTCCACTTGTACTACTTACATTTTAATGCATCAATAACATAATAATGTAGCGTGACATAGGATGTGGGAACTTTTAGTTTTGATATGTGGAGTGCATTTTGTTACCAACACTTCTGCACTTTTACTCAAGTAAAATTTTAAATGCAGACTTTCACTTGCTATTTTACACTGTGTTACATTCATGTAAGTAAATGATCTGAATACTTCTTCCACCATTGTGAATGTATTTCAACGTGTGTTAATGTGCTTATTATGAGAGAAAATACAGCAAACCAAAGAAAAAAATGACAAGAGAAGAATAAACCTAATAAAAGACAATATGCTCCTATTAATTATAAGAGCAGTGGACCAATTAGCCAGAATGAGTTACAGCAGATTTACTAGCCGATGTTTAATTAATGCTTTTTTTTTTCATTTTAAAACATAATATTTTATTTTCAGGGACACATGCTGCTTATCTTCATTGATGAAAATTTAAATAATAGTCTCCTCAAATTTGTTCTGATTTTGTAATTTAATCATTAAATATTCAATTGAAGGTTTTTCATATGACTTTTCTGTGATTATTTATCTTATTTTGCAAGAAATACAACAACAACAGCTTGACAGACTGGGCCTGTTTACATGGTTTCAGTAATGCACTACAAGTGTGCTGTTGGTCTTCACGGGTTGTATTCACGGACACATCTATGGCACAACAGCTCAGCATTGCTTATACATTTTGATTCATATAGATCATCATCAGTAATATTACACCTAGACTTATAAACAAGGAAAAACAAGGAAAGGAGAAAATCCTCATTTATTTATGATTTCCAGTCCTGTAGAGTTCAGACAGATTTTCCTTCCTTGCAGGTTTGTTTTTGCCTGTTTCCTCTTCTTTCTTTTTTTTCCACTGCGATCAGTGTTGCCTGATGTAAATATGAGCAGCTGAGGTCAGCAGACACCAGTGTGTGAGAAAACACAGTTAAATCTCCTCACTGCAGCCCAGCTGTGTGCACATGCACCCACACACCCACACATATTAACCGTGGACCCTGCAGAGTGAGATCACACTTCAGCTTATCTCCTTCTGACGAGAAGAAGGATCGACTCGGGCTGTTCTGGGAAGCTGTGAAAGACATTAGCAAATATTAGCAGATATTAATCATGACTTTGGGGCAGATCATCATAACCGGGCCCCGCTGTCTGCTGCAGAAGGTTTTTTATAACCGCAGTCTCAGTCCCTGCTACAGGACGCTCTCTCTGAGTTTTCTCTGGTGAGTTTTTTAGTGGGAGGGCTGAATGGTCAGGGGGGAGATCAAAAGGAGCGAGACCAGTTTCCACTGACAAACAGTAAGTGTTAAAGACAGAGGATTAATGATAGGTGCAGCCAGGAACATTATTTACCCAGAGTCAGAGGACGTGTGACTTCAGAGCCGCCTCATCACCCTCCTCCTCCAGCGGCACTTCCTCTCTCTATAAATGCACAATTAAAATGAGATGTTCACACAACATGGTGTCACCTTCCGATGCATGGCCAATGAGCTATCAGGATCACTTTCTTATCACCTTATGGATGATTCATAATAGCATCTTATATACAGTATGTGAGCCACCTGGAACATCTGACATCAGCAAGAAACAGGTTTTAAACATAAAAAATGACACACATGAATGGAGAGTAAAGGAATAAAATGCTAAAAAAATGATAAAAACTAAAGATTATGAACCAAAAAGTACTTTAGCTACTGTTATATGTTCCAAATGGACTTTTGTGCTGTCATTGCTGCAAGAATCTACAAAGTTTTTGAGGCAGAGATCACCACAAGAGTCACAAGACAACACACGTTTCTCTAATTTTTACTATTTTTCTGATAAATTATCAGATTATTTGACCTCCACAGGACTCCAAAATGTTAAACTGAACTGGTTACAATGGTCATATGGACATCTAGTCAAACTGCTGAACCTCCTCTGTTCTCTGATCACATCCAAACACAGTAATTATAAAGTACCACATGTTCAGACTTAGCTTTGAAAAACACCAAACTCATTACTTTACAAAAAATAAACATTCTTTTTGAACATTTTAAAACATTACACCCAAGAATTCTAAATGCTAATTTGAACTGCTCTCTGTGATGTCAAACGTATGTTTATTATGTATATAAATTGTGTGTAGTTGCAAATTTCTGTTTGTCTCTGCTTATATTGTATCTATTTATTCTTGAGTGTGAGTCTCTCTTAAAAAAGATATCTTGAGTTCAATCAGACTACCTGAATACATAAATAAAAATACAGTGTGCAACCATGACAAGTGTTTGCAAAAAGTCTTTGCTTCATTTTTAGGGGTCACGAGCCACTAATGTAAATATAATTTTTCAATTTTTGTCATTTTTGCCAGAGTGAAAAATGTCATTAAAACCAACTTTAATAACTTTCCTCAGCAGAAACAACTCTTAAAAGCTTCAGTTCACTCAAATCACAAACATGTCCTCTCACTTGCCGTTAGCAGAATCCAGGCATTAAGGGGTTTCAGGTTTTATGTGCTAAGTTTTACAGTATCTGTCACCAAGATTTCTGCTTTCTCCAGAATACAATAGAGGTGAGTGGAGATTCATCTCTGCTGCCCAAACTCATTGAGAATTATATTTTAAAAAGTCAGCAATTTGACTTGCCAGAAGGTGACACAGTTAGTTGTTAGTCAGTTAGTAGCACAGTTAGTGAAGATAATTGGCAGTTTCCTGCCGTCAGCAGTTTCATGGGGACTCAAATGTAGCAGAAAGTAGTTCCAGTGAAAACAGTTGACTGTGAGATCTGAGGATCATGCAGAGAACCTGGAAAGCTGTTTCTAAAGAGACGACAAAGATGTCATTTTTCAGAAGCACAAAGTAAATTTCAATCACCATCGTTTTATTTGGAGGCACAGAGGCAGAAATCTCATGGATAAATATCTCAAAAATTCAACAAAAAACACAATTACATATATTGCTAATTTTCAATATGAGTAAATGGACAAAAAATATGTGTTTTTTGCAATTTAAGTGAACTGATCCTTTAATCTGGGCATTTTACCCACAAAATCCTTCTTTGCTTCTGTATCTCATGTCTCTTGTATCCATGCCTCTTTCATACATATCGGCCCTGGTCATTTCCTGCTCTACAGGAAGGAAGTATCGCTGCCTGTGCACCCCGGCAGGCAGCTATACCTCTACGGGTGTCCAGGGGCCCCAGAGAGGCAGCCAGCGTCTGCCTGCAGAGTCTGGAGGCCAGGCAGGGCTTTAGGAAGGGGGGGCCCCCACAGCACCGTAAACTGAAGGAGGTAAACAAAGGGGGCCGGGCTGCTTTTACTGCCTTCCCACGCCAGGCAGCAGCAGCAGCTGACTGGAAAGTGTTACCTGGAATATGCCGAGTCGCCCCCTCCACCAGCAGACAGCCAATCTGAATGCAGGCGCAGTGGCCCAGGTGTACAAACAGCAAACAGTGGGGCCACATCAAAGGATATCATTAAAAGACAATAGATGCAGACCCCCACCACCCCCCCCATCCCCTCTCCAAATCCCTGCCAGGGGTTTTACCACAGCACAGAGCCCTCCCAGCTCCTCTGTATCCCCCCTGAGCAGCCGCTGCACTGCCCCCTACTGTTCAATGTGGTGGTGAGGGGACGATTACAGCTCCAGCTTCATCCAGACTTCAGTCCCTTTATAGTAAGCTCAAATTTTCAGATCAGAAAAAATTTATTTTCCTGTAACATCAGTGTGTAAAATAAATGTCACTGCAACTGTATGGAGAAAGGGAATATATATGTTGTAGTTTATTAAAGTGAAAGGCCTGCACCTGTTTCAGTCTGATGTTTTAAAGACCAGAATCAAGTTCAACTCATCAACATTTATGTGACAACCATAGAACCACTCACTGTCTACAGGGCCATTCCACTTTTTTTTTCTTCAAATCACCTGTCCTTTAAATAAAAGTTAATCATTTAGTAACCCATGCTACCATGTTTCCATGTCATTTGAATGCACTTTTTTTTACTGTTCCAGGCATCCATTGGCTTCCATTCATTACCAGGCAGTATAAAAATCAATTAGCAGACTCATGAAACTAGCACCAGGTATGTAATCACACTGAACACCAATTCTGCATTTTTTCCTCAAAGAAAGATTCTTCTGATAGAATGGAAACCAGCCAACATCTGATTTGCAGACGGAGAACTCAAACCTTGTGCAAACACACTTGTATGGTCCTTTAAATATGGAACATGGACGTCAGGTGATTTGTTCATTTACATTTTGCTTTTATTGTCTTTTTCAGTTGTAACAGACTATTTAATTTGCTCTTTATTGTATAGTTTGATATGACACACTATTGTTTAATAGCTTTTATATTCAAATATTGGGCAAACAAAAAGTGTGCAGATTTCAACATTTATTAGTTTTCTTCAGTCTGGTGCCAGTGGATGGATTATTTGTTGTTGTTGTTGCTGTTCTTTGTTTGTTATATGCATAGAATATCTTAATGCTGAAATATATGAAAAACTGCAATAGAATGTTGATAAAAGAAAGCAGAAAGAATGAATTGAATGCAGATATCTTACATTTTCCAGTCTTTATAGTTACTTCTAATAATAATGTATTTTTCTTTATGTTTCTCACATGATTAGCACATCTGTACTCTGGATGTTCTTTGCCACTTTTCTTAATGGCTTTTCCTCTCTGGTCTTATTATCAAAATATCTACCTGAGTACCTAATCAAATCAACTTTATTGTACACCTTTGTTGCACAAAAGTAGAAATTTGTCTTCAGCTTGCATGACAATCAGCATCCATATCACATCAGTCACATCACATGGTCCAGTTGTCAGTGCAGAGAACTGCAGATGTGCAGCTGATGGAAAGTTATACTTATTGTTAGACTTTCTCTTTGAACAGTCAGTGATCTTTACGAGGCAAACAACATCAAAAACTGAAACAAAACTGATACAAAATATATCTGCTCTATGCTTTTTCTCCATCTTCCTAACAACTTACATCTCTGAGCAGCACATCTCTGACATAAACTTTGAATCTTTGCCCCAAACATTCTACATCAATCATAAAATATCTCTTTCACACAAAAAAATAAATAAATAAATATAAAGGTGGTTGATGTGATTTAAGTTGGGTTTATCCTTCTCGACATCCCAGCTCATTAAGTCTGTGCCACTGAGGGACACTTTGGGGACAACTCACACAGGCATTTTTGCATCAGTCAGCGAACATGAAAGGTAGGAAGACATCATCGCTCATCCCTGCGAGAGGAAAAAAAGAAAACACATCTTAAAGCAGCACCCTAAAGGCCTGCGCCGCACTGCGCTGCGCCGTTAAATGTGAGCAGCCTGGGAAAAGCCTATCTGGACTCCACAGACAGCAGCAGCCTCCAGCTTTGATGGGGAAGCCTCTTTGTAGTTGGCCTGGAGATGGCTTGTTAGTCAGTAAAAGTGAGGGCTAAATGGCTCCCTAACAGGAAGCAGTTTACACGGTGACGCTCAACCTGCCTGTGGCCCTCTATTGTCCCGAGCCCCATGTCCCACTTCATTACCATTTCCATAAGAAAGGAACAGTAATTGCCCCTTTTCTTCTGCTGTCCCTTCATCTTGGAGTGTCTCTTCTTTTTTTTTTTTAACCCCCTTCCTTCTTCTCATTCCCTCTCTGTCAACTTCAACCATCCTCTGTCTCTGAGAAGTTACTTCAAACTGGCTGCTGTTTCGTGGAAAATACTTCATAATTCACAAGGAGGGATTATATTATGTTAGGGTGCAGAAACAGAACACTTATTTTCTCCACCTTTAAAAGTAAGTTCATCAGTGTTTGAATTAAGAATACAGTGTAAATAAATCACTCTTAAACATGAGAATACCATTTTAAATGTCAAACTACTTTACAGAAGTACAGAGCAGGTCCAAACTGAGCATGAGAGCAGTGTCTGTTTTGGAGGTCCTGAGACTCTCCTGACCTTTGACCTGACCTCAGATGGAGGACATGTCTGCTTGAGTTACCAACTGATCAGTGCAGAGAATAACAGTCTCCCTGGGTCACTTAAAAACTCAACACAACAAGTGAAAATGCCAAAGTTGTAAACACATTCGCTGATCCTTTTTCTTTCAGTTTTTACCATATTGTACTCGCTTTAGTTCATATTTTGCTATGTTTTCATATTTTACACATTCATTCATTGTGTTCTACCTATGATTTACAATTCTAATTGTAGCACACCTTGATATTGCTAGAAAACAAACTTTTGCCACACAAACCATTCATGCCAATAAAACTGTTATTTATGCATGTCTGAATGAGCCCATGAATACATTCTATACATTGTAAGTGCTGGTGGAAATAGTACTTTTCTATATTTACAGGCTATATAAGGTGTGTTTTTCTCTCTGTACAGTAAATGCATGAATAATTCATTTCATCCATGTGCTGTCATGCTGATGATTTTTAATTTTTGTTTTTGAGAACTCAGGACCCATCTATACACAATGGAGTTGGTGTTCAGCGCACTGATTCATTATTATGTGTCAGGAAGCATTATGCGAGGAAACATTAATGGTCCCTGTGGGGAAACTGGAACACTGCAGCAAATAATTCAACTGGAAAATAGACAATGACTAATAATAATTAGTATATTGAGTAATATACACAACAGACATTCTAAGCAATTATACATGAAAAATATACATGAATAGCATTTTTTAAATTCTGATAAAAGGAGCAAATTCACAGGGATTTTAAGATAAATACACATCTGGGAAAATAGAAGCATGTCAAAATCAAAATCAAAAATGCCTGGAATCAACACTTGAGCATCAGGGCCAAGAGGACACACACACTCTCTCTTTCTCTCACACCGTGACCCATCATGAGCCTGCCTTCCCTCACTTTGAACTTCCAAGGTGACAACAGAATGTATCTATGCGGAGAGAACGATCGACAGCCTCTGTGTGTCAGTAATCCTATCAAGAGCAGCATGGATACATGCAAACAACCGAAGACATACATGTTGTTTCACACATGAGCTTGGTAGGATACCTGGATCCCACTGAGTTATGTAGGTTATGCGCTGATTTGATTACATTTATATGTCATTTATCTGATGGTTAACACAGTTTAAGGGTCTTCAGCTCTGACAAGAATATAATTCTGGCTCCTCAGTTTCCTGAGTCCCTACATGGGAAGGGTGCAGGTAGTGCCGCTGTCAAGGGAAGGGGAGGGCCGCCGGACCCCCTCTGTGTGTTGAACTGTTTTAATCATGGCCCCATGTGGACCCCAACAAAAGAGCCAGGTCGGAATCACCGTCTGCTCTTTTGTTGCAGGGGGAGCCACTGAGGCTGGGACTAGGCTGCGGGCTCAGCCGCTGCTCCCATCACCACAGCAGGCCCCCTGTTTATTTGCTTTGGGGATTGTTTTATCCCAGGTGACAGTAAAGGTAGCAGTTTCCCGGGATGATATATTGCACTGTAATCATTTTTACCAGGCAGCCAGGAACGGCTGTCAGTGCCACTGTGGGTGAAGCACACAAGTAACCTGCTCCATAGGTGGGAAATGCTTTCATTCTATTACATACTGATATTTCTATGATGGAAAAAATACAGTTTTGTTTATGCATAAAGCACAAAATACGTATTTAAAGAACTTAACATGTGCAAAAACAACTACTAATTGTATTTGTAAGCAACTACATAATGTATATCCTGGCATAATTCATTTTTGACAGTCTAAACTCTGTTGACATTGGCAGCAGCATATATTATACTGACATAACCTGCAGTCATTTGTATAATCTGCTGATTTTATGACCAATAAACATGATGATAAGCTCACATGAAGCAAATATAAATATTGAAATATTTAGAATTTTGATTTTGAATAATGATTTATTAGTCCTCAAATGATTTTTTGATTGACAGAAAATTACTGGACTGTTGTAAGCCATCTGTCAAGCAAAAATACCAAATATTCACTGGTTGATGCTTCTTAAATGTGACAATTTTTCTCATTATTCATATTGTTTTAAATTGAGTACCTTCGAGTTTTGGACCATTGGTTGAACAAAATAAGCAATATGAAGATGTCACCTTCAACTTTTGACAGTTTGTAGACTAAACAATTAATTAATTAATTGCAAAAAAATAATATGATATAAAAATGATTGTTAATATCACCCCCTCTTCTTACTAAACACATAAAGTGGCTTCTATTGATCATTAGGGACGGATGACAAAGTGGGCAGGGGCACACCATTTAGGAGGCAGTCACAAATGCTTAGTAACATTTAAAATTGCATTCATATTTGAAATTCAATGGTGTTCTCATTGTGCAGATTTTATTTTATTTTATTGTTGGTATCAATACACAAATAATTATCATGCAAAAACAACACACATTTCCATTTGACTCCATCTTTGTATCTTCATCTTGAAGTTTTACAGACATCCTTATTGCCCAAGGAACCAAACCTAAACAATACACACTGTGTATGCACTTGTTCGATACATTTCCTTCTTAATAAAATAATTTTGGAGTAATTTAAAACCTGCACTGTTTACATCCCTGTTTGCTTTTCACAGTCTTCTTCTACTCTGCCTTTTGCTGGCATATAGCTACGTTTCTTGGTGCTTTACCACCACCGACTGTCAATCAGTGAAATAGCATGGAATCTGGCAATCTGGAAGATATGTGTGTTATCTTGTGTAGACGCACAAGTTAAAAACAAATGTGGAACCCCTCATAAGAATATTGCTTCATAGCGCTACTAATGGTCAAAAAGTCCACTGGGTACCTTTAAAGTACAAGGAAAAAGATTGAGGACTTTTATTTCTGAAGTCCAGTCAGACAATGATTGGCTGTAGCTTTAATCACTACTGATGCTGGACTTTAAGTCTGACCCTTAAAGTTCCCCATAAGTAGCTTTAAAATTAGATTGACTTTTTACAGACTGTTGACACATCTGTGGAAGCTCATCTTATTTTTCCTAACATGTCATCATATATTACACCATGATATGTTATTATTAAGGGTGTACTATATGGAAAATGCATCTCAATTCTTAATATATATGCCCCACTAAACCACCCTACTGACGGTAACACTAACGCATTCTTGGAGTTTGCTGACCTTGAAACTGAATGCTCTATTGTAGGTGGGGATTTTAATTGTCATCAGAACCCACTTATTGATAGACTACCTGCAGAATCTTCAAAAAGAGCTAGGGCATTATCAGACATGTGATAAGTTTGGGGAGAAGTGTACTTACTCTTGGAAGTTCAATCCACACTTGCAACAAGAATATTAACAACACGTATGGAATAATGACTTCAATCTCACAATAGATTAAACAACATGGGTAGAAATATGGCAATTTGCGAAGGAAATTTCCGTATGCGATAGAACCATAAAAACTCAGTTTAGGATATTGCATCGTGTACAGATTACCCCCCAGTTTAGACATAGGATGAATCCAAGACTGACAGAAATGTGCTCAAAATGTCAAGTGGAGGTGGGAAGTTGTAGGCACTGTGTGTGGTCATGGATCCATATTGAAGAGTACTGGGGTAAAACTGTTGGTAAACATAACTTGATTTTTAATGTCCATCTTGATGCTCCTCAGTTTACCCAGTCCCCATACTAAAGGCTCTCATCAAAGAGGGATGTTCTGTATTCTTACATTTGCTGCCCGGAAAAATATTTTGATTAGATGGATTGATTATAGACCACCTAGTATTGTGGGATGGCATAAACTGATATTTGAGCTAATACCAATGGAATATCTAACATACAGATTTAAATGTAAAATGGGTGATTTTTAAAAAGACTTGGACATCCTTCTTTAAATATGCTGGTAAAAGACTCACAAGTATTGTATTAATGAGAATGATAGATTGCAGTACTGAGAACTGGTGACATTTTTGGGTCATAAGGTGATATGTTTATTTGTTGATTAGTTTGTATTTATTCATTTCTGTGTTTTGTTTTCTTAAAATTCTAAATCTTTTAATTTATTTACTTTATTTAAGTATATATTTTTTCCTTTTTTCTCTCCAGATGTTTAGTTGTTGTATTACTGTTGATTGTCATGGACCTGAGCATTTTTTATATAAATAGATGCTATGACATTTTCCACAACATATTTATGTAATTGTGTGCAAGCATTTCTTCAACTATATTATCTGCCACAGTACACATGTACACATGCCATGTACCAGGGATCTAAGTCAGATGTTTAGTTCTTGCAGCCACTGTGTATTGTTGGTTTGTCTGTGTCTGTGTTTAAAAGCATAATAAAATATTTTTTAAAAAACACTTACCACTGCACCATCACATCAAACACATATATTTTATATGTTGAGTCAATTTGAGTTTTTAAAAAGCTGCATTTTAACTGAGAACATGTCAAAACACCAGGCAGATACATACTGGCTGAAATTCCACAATGGTGACGACTAATTGCATCTACACAAGATAAATGATGCCATTCAGATGAGCCAGCTGATTGATATTGATCGCCAGGTTTTATAAATGCGAACAAGATCTCTCCTAAATCTCCTCTCACTCTGCTGCTTTTAAGAGACACAGCTGCTGACACTCTTTCAAGGTTTGGTGACATTTTCATTGATCCTCGCAGTGATCTCTGGCTAAATGGCCCCCTGGTGTTTATTACAGAGGAGGACAGAAAGAAAAACATCTGTACAAATGAGGAGAAGACAAAGGAAAGATCTGCTTAGAGCTCTGATGCAGCTGTCTGTGGTGTGTGCAGAAAGCCAAGGAAAATACTTAAAAATGTAAAGGGAGTTTTGAATAAGATAAATGGTCATATGTTGTTTTGGTGACAGCTACTGTCTGTGTCATGCATGTTAATTTGTAACTTTTTTGTGAGTTTATGCTTTCCTATACAGGTCATCCAGTCTTTAAATAATGCATGGTCACCCTCTGGTGGCCACAGTAGATACCACCATGCCCTATGTAATGGTAAACGTATTCTCAAGCATTAGCTTTCCATATTACTGTGCATTATGTTGGACACAGTAATTCAATCTGCTCTGAATGTGAAACCCAAACAATATACGATGTGATTTTTTTTCCCTCTCCAACAGCATGCACAAGATTGATGAATAAGCCACAAATCATATAGAGAGGTGACAAAAATGCAAGTGTCTCCACAGTTTCACTTTTCTGGGCCTGCTTTGTTGCCATGAATATTACACTGTGAATCAAATTACGGGCACAGGGTTTGTGAATGATTGATATAATGCAACAGCATGCAGTAAAAATGACTACAAGATGTTTTATTCATGAGGGGTTAGATAAACAATATAATCTCGGCTGCAACGTGAACACCCACAGAACAATGGATTCATGAGAATTGCAAACACATTATATTATTGTATAATCGTTCATTCTTAGTGTTATCGCTTGAAAATGTATAAATTTTCCCAGTCGAGATGTAATTTGAATTCGTATGTCAGCAGCAGGCAGAAGAATCCTCTCTGCTTTGAAGATTTTGAGCTCAGAGAGAAACATTTTTAAACACATCTCATCGGGCTTCATGGAATTTATAAAAGTGAGTTTGCATTCATGTTGGACCTCTTTCCCGCTCTTTGAATTGGACAGTTTCATTTGCACCAGTGTCTTTCACTCTCCCCAAACCATGACAAACAGATGCATTAGCTACCTAATTGCCGAGATTACCAATGAGATGCCTTATGAGTTACCGGGGTTGCCTCCTAGAAATGAAAGCCCCGGCCAATTTGCATGGGAGGTAATTGAATCGCCTGCAGTGAGGGAGGGAGGGGACGTGCTACGCATTACAGCCCAATTGGCTTCTCAGAGAGTGTGGCATGAAAAGCCATTTTCAAGTACTGAATGCCAAGGGTTGGCTCTCTCATTCATGTAGAGTCCACTTCTCGCAGCCTTTCCCATCCACTCCAGCGTTTCTCCAGGCTGGTTGATGGCTGTTGAATGGGGTGCGTTCAGGGGGCCCTTGTACTTATGGGGAAATGACCAATGACTCCTTCATCTGGAAATCCTGAGAACAGGGAGGGGAGGGAAGAAATGACAGTCTGTGGGAACGTGGAATAAGATTAACTAGAGCTGTACAATTCTCTAAGGCAAGGTTGAAAAATGCATTGGGACAGTGGTGAGATGTACATGTCATATGTTATCTACATGTGCAAATTGAATGTACTGATGAGGTGAATAGCCTCCACACAGCTACACGCACACACATGTCTACACACCCAGACTCTGTGGACATTTGTATGCCGTGTTAATGTGAATGTAACACACTTTTTTTATATATAAGAATCCCTATATGCAGCAAAGTAATTGGTTTTCTGAATGATATTTATTGGCATTTTGATACATCTAAATAATTTTTCCTTATTTCTTGCTGCAATATTTCATATATTTGCATATTTTCATATTGAGTATGTTTTTTATCCTTTTGCCTCCTATTATAATACTGACATTATATTGTTATAATGACATAATCCATGTATGTGTTTTATTCATTCATTCTACTTAACATGTTATGTGTGTAGAAATCAAGCAGCAACCACTATGGCTTGAGACTGAAGACAATGCTGAAGTACCTTAAAATGCAATACCACAGAGGGCCGTTAGATGCTCCAACTGACTCCCATTCAAAGAGGTGTCAACTTCTCTCAATCATTTTTTTCAACGAGTCATTATAATCTGAATCGCAATATTTGAGCCCTCTAATTAGTGTGCTGGTGGTCATTCAGAAAATTATT
Source organism: Thunnus albacares (assembly GCF_914725855.1). Lineage (NCBI taxonomy): Eukaryota > Metazoa > Chordata > Actinopteri > Scombriformes > Scombridae > Thunnus > Thunnus albacares. The sequence continues at coordinate 5,089,095 of NC_058124.1, forward strand.
GCTCCATCATTAAAAGATTTGAAGACTTATAGTAGGATTTGATGATGGCTCCCGGACCTGTCAGCACAATTTAGCTGAAGTATCTAACATAAGCCCAAGTGTGCATCACTCGGTGTTCCCAGTAAGTATGCCGACACTCCTGGTCACATACTTTAAATCTGTTTTTCAAGGTTTGGACTGGCCCCTTAGTTCCTATTAAAGGAATGGTTCTGCATTTTGGGAAACCATCTACCCTCTGCAACTCCAGTGTGGTACATAAAGCGATTACATTTGTCACCAGTATGTAAATGGAAAGAACAATTTAGTAATAAATAAACTTAATTTCTAAGAGAAAGGGTTGCATCAATACTGCTCTCACATCCCCATACAAAATCAAAAGAGTTGCACTGGGATTAATGTGTGGGACTATTTCTTGGCTGGAAGCAGTGAGTTCATTGAATCTTGTGAGGTTGCCATGCAACAGGCAAAGACTCCTGGAAGTCACTACACCAGGCCAAGAAATAGTCCTGCACATAATCCCACATTAAACAACAAACTGGAGTTTCTACGCTTCGGTTTACCTTTGGAGCCAGGCTAGCTTTATCTGATCTTTAAGCTAAGCTGAGCTAAATGCCTGTTTGCCGTAGCTTCTTATTTAGCGTACAGAGTGGTATCGATCTTCCCAACCAAAACAGAAATTATTCCTTTATAGGAAATCTTAATACTACAACATACAATAATATTTTAGATAACAGTGTGCTTCCAACCTTGCAGCAACAGTTTGTGTTTGTCCCTTTCCTGTTTCAACATGACAAAGCCAGCTCTATAATGAAATGCTTTGGTTTTTTTCGGTTTGGAAGAACTTGGCCTGTACAGAAACCTGACCTCAGTCCCATCCAACACATTTGGGATGGATTGGAATGGCAACTGCAAGCCAGGCCTTATCACAGAACATCAATGCCGGGCCTCAATGATGTTCTTGTGGTTTAATTTGAGCAAATCCCCACAGCCAGCTAGGTTCCAGTCTAGCTAGTCTCGTGGAAACCTTCCAAGAAGAATGGAGGCTCTTATGGCAGCAGATCAGTGCCCATTCTTTTGAAGGATGCGATGTCCATATACTTTTGGCCATATAGTAAATGTGGAAACCACATTTCCACTGTTACCATTGTTATCATCTGTTTTTATTTGCAGTATCCTACAGTGTCCCAGTTTCTTTTAATGATCATTAAATTTCATATTGCCTTTATTACCTCTATGACTGTGACACACAATGTAAAATGAAATAAAGGAAACCTATTATCTAAATGGCTTCAAAGCAGTGGAAGTGATGTGACAGTAAAAACAATATTAATTTCCTGACACACTACACTGTATGTGTCATCCTGATTTCTGTCAGCATGGATGGACAACAGATAAAGCCTTTCTCCTTTTCATTTGCTGTCTCTGCATCTCTTTTATCATTAAAAACCACTGAAAAGGAAACATACCCCACTCTTATTTATTTTTAGTCCTGGCCTCAAATGGGAATGAGGCCGATTACACTTCCAAGATTGACAATTTTATGCTGCCAAATTAAAAGAACCCTCTGAATTAGCGAGATAATTGCATGCAATCTCCCTTCAATGGGGCTGTCAGTGATTACTGGCTGCCTCAACCAACCCTATCAGTGGCAGGGGAGGGGAGTGTGCTGAAATGAAATGTCAATCATATTAACATAAATGAGTAAATTAGTGCGAGTAGCTCATTGTCAGAGCGAATCAGTCCTGACGTGCCACCCTCCGACCCACAGTGGGGACTGACAGTGTGAGGAAGGAGGGATGAAGAAGAAGAAAACAGGGAGAGAGAGGGAGGAGTAAGACAGACAAAGAAATTATATGTGAGCACATGGCGCTGACAGCTTATGAGATGTACAATTATTGTCTTCAACCAGCGAAGCACATCGTTGTGGCAAAGAGCAGTCGATAATAATTTCTCTTCATCTGCTCTTGTGTTGGTTTGGTGGATGTTGGCTGATGCCAGCTGCAGCCTGGACTGCAGCCTTCATATTCACAAAAGAACTACTTGAGAGGAAGAGATTTTAGGAAGTTCTGAGGATGGCTTTTAGGTGCAGTTCCTCCATATTTGTTTAAGATTAGTCTCTTCTCTCACAGGCCTCTCTTTGTTTCTCAAAGAGGAATTTCTCAAACAGGACCTACCTAACAATCACAATGTAAACATGGTTAAAGAGGGACTTTCCAGTCTGACTGCAACCCAGACAACTTTCATGTTGGTTTGGAACACTGATGAATTAATGATTGACTTAAATACTTTACTTTGAGTATTTCTGCATTTTGACTAAATGCTTATTAAAGGTGCATTGTTTAGAGTTTAGTGGCATCTAGTGGAATGGACTTGGCAGAAATGGAATATAATATTCATAAGTATGTTTTAATTAGTGTAAAATCAGCTGAAAATAAGAATTATTGTGTTTTCGTCACCTTAGAATGAGCCCTTTCTATCTACATGGGGCGCGGGTCCTCTTCTACGGAGCCTGCCATGTTGCACTGCCATGTTTGTACAGTAGCCCAGAATAGACAAACCAAACACTGGTTCTAGAGAGGGCCTTTTGCGTTTTTCTGGTGTTTCACGATCACCGTAGGTTCTCCTACACGCTTGGAATGGTGGGGTAGCATACAGTTGGTTGCAACCTCACCATTAGATGCCACTAAATCCTACACACTGGTCCTTTAAGAGTCAATTTTACACTCTTCCGTTCATGAGATATAAAACAGTAAAAACAGATGTAAAATGCAGTAGATCTGTCACAATAACTTAAAGGGTGCTTTTGCATTGTCTAAAATGTTGATTTAAAGCTGCAGCTGTTGATTTTTTTGGCCACTAGAGGGCAGTGGAGCAAGATGAAAACACAACATCTGACATATTACCAACGATGGTGTTCTGTTGACCTTGTTCTTTACACCTCCAGCAGGCATGGCACTAAATTAGCATTAATGTGGAGTCAATACTAACTTTCCTTTTACCTTAATTTTGGTATCCACCAAAAAGGGGAATATCAGGCTCTTTGGTTAATGCTCCAAGACGCTCACTATCTAATTGTTTACTTTCATTGTCATTTGGTGCCAGGTAGTTAACATACAGTAGGTTTATCAGAGCTTTTCGCTGAAACTAGCTGCTTGTTGGAAAATGGTTGATGAGAGTGGTATTTGCTGACCAGAAAAATCAAAAAAATAGCTAAAAGAGGCTAAAATATTTTGTGGAACTGAGGGGAACTGCAGAGTTAAGTGATAATTAGCTGTGGGTTTGTCACTACCAATGAGCCTTCACATGACACATAGTAATTTGATCCACTGTTATTACAAAAATATTAATTAATGCTGCTTTAAATCTGCAATGATTAATTTTTGGCCACTTGGAGGCAAAATAAACACACTGTCAAAACTCATATTTGATATATAATCACTTTAAAAAGTTGATATGGCAAACATGTTAGTAAACAGTTGCTTCCATTCATTTGTAGTTGTGCATCAGACACCCTGATGAATGTACGTCCAATATATTCACTCCCGTTTTAACTCTGTTTTGGTCTCCACCAACTCCTGAGAAAAGTATCTGGCTCTTTAGCTGCTACATGCTGGTCTCTAACTTTGTCTGTATGCTGTTTGGTGCGAGGCAGGTATAGTGTACAGTGGGTTTATCAGAGCATCCTTGCTTAAAAGTGCTGCTTACTGTAAACAGTGTTGAAGAGTGCAGAGTTTGTGAGCAGAAACAATATTCTAAAAGAGGCTTTAATGAATCCATTTAAAGAATCACCTTTTCAAACAAATCATTAAAGACAAGCACAAGTTTCACTTTAAATGAAGACAAAAATTAAAAATAAGATTTGAGAATTCTTCTTTAATGAAGCCTGTTTATCAAAAGGTCTACTCCAGTGATTTTGTTGCGCTCTTCCCTAAAGTTGGGATTCTCACAAGAGACAGATTAAATCAAAACAGCTAATATATCCTGACTGTCCGTCAGTAAAGTTCCAAAAACACTGGATCCTACATTTCCCATAATGCAACCAATAACATATTTTTATTAGACTTCCCCTGCCTGGTAAATGCATACATCTTTTAAACTGCACACCCCAGTTTGTAACACAGACTTTCAGTTATAAATTTGTTGTCTCCAAGGCTAAGCGGAGATCACCCTGGTGACATCATCAAGGTTATTTTCTCAGACTTGTAGAAGCTCCTCTGGAGTTACAGAAGGCATTACACAACTGTTTTCACAGGCTGGATAGTAAACTGACCTTCGTCTGTAAAATTGTTGCAGTTCAAAGTATTACAGAAAAAGAACAGTTAATAGTCCAAGAAGTTTTGTATTTTTGGTTCCTGGTGAACAAAATAACTACTGTATATCTTCGAACTTCTATTACTCTTAGTCGAAGTTTATCACACACTCTATTAGTTTCTCTTTCTCTCTCTCTCTCTCTCTCTCTCTCACACACACACACGCACATACACACACACACTCACTCACAGCCCCTTCCCTTACAATTTCCCACAAGCACTGGGAACTGAGTGTAAATCAAGGCTAAATTCCTCCAGTTCGACAATTCATTTGTCCACAGGCTTGTTAGGCAGGAAGAAGGAGGAGAGGGAGCGTGTGTCAATAAATCATCCGACGCCTGGCTATATTTATGCCCACAGCAATGAGTTTAACAAGGAGAGCAGTCCTTGAAGTAATATCCTAAGTGGCACTTCATCCCTGTCTCCTTCTCCTATACCCCCCCCCACCTCCCCCTCATCTCACCCCACCCACCCCCCTTCCTCCTCATCCCTCAGGAGGCTTCTGATTGTGAAGTGGCAGAAGATGCTTGAGCAGCGCGCAGACGGACAGAGAGAAGACACCCGCTGCCGTCTCCCAGCTAAAATTATCCCATGAGCCAGAGATTTGGAGAACTTCATTTCCTTGTTCATAATTAAACTCCTCAACCTTAATCTGACCCAGTCATTCTCCTGCTTGAGCCGAGCTGGGGCTTCCTGCAGCGCTTATTGAGCCTTGCTTATTACAGGGATCAGAATCCATCCTCCACTTCAGCTGCCAAGTGTGGGTCACCCTATTCAATTATTTTTGCCATTCATCGCATGAGAGATGATAGATCCTGGAGATCGGTGCTTTCACATACTGGTGAGGAGCGAGCACTGGGTTCAGGAAAGGTGACTGGGATTTCTGTGAGAGGTTTAACTCTTGACAAAGTCTCCACTGTGCACAATATTGCTGCACGACCCTGGTCCATGCATACTTTAATTACAGAGAAAAAAACATAAAAACCAAGCACTTTCCATGTTTTATCTTGCACTACATTTGCTCCACCACTAGGTGGCAGTCCTGAACCAGCCCTCTGCTGTACTCTCTCCTTTCCCACACTCTTCCACCCACTGCTGCTTTAATTACTGGCATGAAAGAGGGAGCTGTTTGTTCTGTTCGCTCCTCATAGACCATGATCATTCCTCAGATTGAGATAGACACTCTTGTGTTGCTGTAAAAGCAGTTTCCAAATCAAGAATAGCCCAGTTTAATTTTTTTTTTTTTAAAAAAAAGGGCATTTATTGCAGTAAATGAACACTGAAAATAGCAGTTGCCCCTTTCCTACTGACCCTCTTTGCCAATTATATTTTCCCTCAAAGTGATCTTCTTATAAAGAATGAAAGGAAATTAGGAAATCAGACAGATCTCTGCTGATTTTCCCATTTGAATACAACAGCTCTCAATTAGCTTCCCGCACTTGGACAGTGCCTCGGTCAATGTTATTCATTTTGCAGGTAAACCAAAGGTGTCATAATCACTGCATAGGGTTGGTTGCTGCTCAGACACCTTATGACCTGTATGAGCACCAGACAACATGTGAGACGAAAGGGAGCATGCAGGTTATCAGGCACTTTCACCGGCTGTGACAGAGAGATAGCCTGGAAGTGTGTCTGACACCCTGGCAGTATTAGTAGATTTGTCAGTGTCAACCTCGGTCCCTTAGCATTGGTTTAATATCACTGGGAGAAAAAAAAAAGAAGTGTGATCCATCCAAGTTAAGCCTACAACTGTGTGGGAAGAAAAACAAAGGTAGTAACAGCAGCCAGATGATCAGCTCTGTCTCCATTGTTGTTGCGTCCTTTATGAAGCTGATTTAGTGTGAGCCCAAAAGTGTGTCTTGTGCTCAGCTACATGATTTGAGCCGGGGTGGAGAATGGGATACAAGCTTGGCTCCATACAAAAAGCCCCCCGCGCCCGGGTCGCCGTGGTGAGCCTCTGACCTCTCCCTCTCAATGGGTATTGTGTTGCCCCGTGGATCAGAGGGTAAAACAATCCATATAGGTTTAACAGGCATAAAGCAAGAAGGATAAAGCTGGGAGACACTGGAAGGAAAGGTTGTCATCTGAGCCAAAGGGCCTTGCCCTCAGTGTGCCGCAGGTCAAGGGCAGTAGGGTAATCTGCAGTCAGGGAGGTCACGGACATGCAGACAGGAGCGGGTAAAAACCCACTCACCTGAATCCGTCTCAACTCGTCTTGGAGCTATGATCTTCTTTTCTTTGAATCCATCTCAGTTTTATAGAGTCCTCTGGTTCTAAACAGCCAGGTCTATATGGATAGCAAGGAATGACCAGCATTCAATACAAAACAGTCCAGACAAGGGGATTAGTATGCTATGACCTGCTTTACAATCAACAAACACAATAGTCTCTCCTTTGTTTTTCATTTATCCGCTCTACACTTGAACTGTCATCTTAAAGTTTCAAGCATCCCAACATTGAAGATATGACTAAGCAAAGCTCTCAGCGTGCATGCATGTCAAGTCCCACCGCAGTCACCGCACTCTCAGATGTAACCTACTTTTTTGGTTACTCCGGCCTAAAAAATCAATCTACAGCCGAATTCCAGGATTAGGCCCTGTGTCAAATTAATTCAGTTTTACCGGGCTATGGAACAGATGGCTGTTTCATTCAAGACTCAGGGTAGTTTTGTTGCCGGGCAATCTCCAGCCAAACCAAATCAAAGACTATAAACTGTCACTTAGAGGCAGTGGAGTCTGGTTTTGCACACAATCTAACTGTGAAAGCATCAGTCATCTCGCAACCACATCACGCTACTCAGAACCTGGCTAGAAATTAATTGATGGTTAAGATGCAAAGCTGATAAGGAGCTGACTCTCAGAAAAACCACAAAAGTAATGCTATAATAAATGTGGGCTCACATAGGGAAATAGCAGCACAGCTAGGTATAAACCCTATGTTATAGAATTATTTTAGTGATAGGAGATAAAATTTATGACAACAGCAATAAAGGCCCACATTTGAGTGGCACAGATGTACTTTAAAGTCCCTACAGTAATATGATAGAAATATTATGGAGTGTTTTTTTGAAGAGCCTCATTATAAGTTTATCTACTATATCCAGGGTTAATATTCACTAAAACTGATCAAACTAATCAGGATTAAATGGTTTAAGCAACAAATAGCTGCAGTTTCAGTTTACATGTCAGTTGAAGGACATGTTGACTTTGTAAAAATGGGATTGGAAATATAAATTTTATTCCACTTTATTATATTTAGCCCAATCATTATAAAGCTATCTAGAGTTACATAGCCCTGTTAACAAATGTGTATTTATTCATTTAGTGTTCTCAGCAGCTACTCATTTGTTGTGTTAGCACTTGCAGTGGACAATGAGGACTGAATCATTTGTTATGTGTGCAGTTTTGTTGGGTGAATTGATATCTCTCTACTGTGATATGTGTGAGTCATTAGTTTATTATGTGATTACAGTGTTCATTATACCCAACAAACTTGATGCATGCTCTATAATGGAATATGAACTCCAATGTGGGTGCTGTGGGCCTGCTTGTTTTATAGGGCTTTTCCACTCTCTCTCTCTCCTTTCTGCCTCCGTGTCTCTCTGCCTCTCTCGCTCATTGAGTGAAGGCGGGAGTTTACAGGAACAGCAGGCAGGCAGGGCCTTGTCACACCGCGGAACAACACAGGAATGTATTGTATGCGTTAGAAAGACAGGGCAGCTGGGGCAAAATAGTGCCTCAAGTTCCCCAAACCTGGCCTGCAGACGTTGAAACGTACTATATTTACTATCCCGTGAAATGACGATCAAAATAAACTATTACAGTTTGTTTTGCGTGGCGTACCGGGAAAACACTTTGTCGTTTTTGTGCTGTAAAACAAGAGTCACATACACGCACACAGACAAGTGAGCCGCGGAGGAATCCTTAAGGTTGCCAGTGAGTGCTTCGGCGCTGAAAGCACACACAGTAAATTGAGGCTCCGGCTGCGGGGAAAACACGGACTGGAGTTTGATTTTAATCTGAAGTAGAAACACGTTTTAAAAGTAGAAAAATAAAGGAGGAAAGTGTAATAGTTTTCCATATTGTTTAAAAAATATGTCACTCCAAAATGTGACCGTGGTATCTTTCATATTTGGACTATTTTTGACCGTTTTTAGTCTCTGCGTGCTAATGAACTGCCTGTGTATTGGAGGGAACGGTTGCTGTACTATGACCTCTATCTAGACATGACAGACTCCGGCTCAACCGAGAGAGCGCCAGACAGCAGCAACACAGAAAGTGCAACTGGTTATACTGGTGGTCGGCAAAGTGGGACATCCTTGTGTCAAGAATAGCCCCGAAGGTCAGTTAGCATGTCCACAAAATGTCCCACAGCAACAAAATGGCAAGGTTTCTTATCTGGATTCAACCTGTAATGCACCAGCCTCTGCACCATTAAAAGTGCAGGACAGACATGTTGGAAATGTGGAGAAGGTAGCTTAACATTAGCTTCTATAAACTTTATACTTAGTTTCTTATTAACAATACATTACCACATGCTGTTAACACTTAATAAATTAAAGTAAATAGTCCTATCAGATATCTAATTGATAGCTCTGATGTGAATAAATACACACTTATTGCTAATTTATGTTACGTTGTTCCTCATATTTCCATATAAAAGTATATTATAGCGTGCTTTGGGGGGAAAAACAGAAGTAATGTAAAGTTACTCTATAATAAATGGCTGAGAATATGAAAAATCACTTGGTCAATATTTTAATGATTTTTACTTTGGATCCTCTCTACTTAACACATATTTTTTGTAATTTGTGTATATTTCAATACCCTCCTTTGCCCCTTCCTTTGACTTTTTGTTCTATTATGGTGGTGCAGCACCCCACTTTCATAAAAGTTTAACCTCATTAAGGAACAGGAGTGTTAGTCATTAATTGTGGATGTTATAAACAAGTTTATATGCCTGCCTGAGCTGCTCATGCAGGCAAAACCACAGCCAGCTTGGTTAAAGAGTATGTTGAAGGCCAGGTCTGTGTGACCACAGACATGTTTAGATCTACAGTATCTAGACGGCGGCCCTCATCCTGTACAATCTCTACAGACTGTCTGCCCTGGAATGCCGCCACTGACAGCGATTCTTCCCTGGAACAACAGGGAATTATTTGGAAAGGGTGGCAAAATCAACACACCGTCTGTTGATTATCCCCCCGCTATTCTGGGTCCTTTGGCTCCGTTGTGTGTTCAGAGCATCAAAGACCCGCCGGAGATGTCGGCCTAAAGGGAGGCGATGCGCAGTTTAATCAAACATTTGGGTGCCTCTGTGTTCAATGTCATGTGCCACCGTTTCAAAGAAATGACATATTAAGAAAAAACAATGGGGGAAGAAATTAGCGCCTTTGAACGTAGAGACTTCAAACCCATGCACATGTGCTCATTCCCACTTTTATTAAGACACAGGAATCTACGTTGAGATGCGTTTAATTGAAATGCAACCAAGAACATTTTTGGGTGCACTTAAAAGACTTTCCTCCTACAGAACGTAAAATCCTCTCATCCGTCTCTACAACATACTGTAGAGAGCCATAATTGTTATTACCCCTGGAACACATTGTGATGTGGTAGCCAAGAAAATACATAGATTTTTGATCATATTATTTTCTACATGGCATTAATAATACAGGCTACTGATGGCCCACCACTTGTTATCAAGTGTCATACGCACACAGCATCTCACATGACATTTGATAATGTGGAGGAAATGTTAGCATCGTCCCTGCGCTGCTGTTTTGATGTTGACTCCATCACTCAGAGCATTTGTTACTGGGACTGTATGCCTCTGCCTGGCCTGATAATACCCTTTTTCTACCCATGCTCTTTCTTGACTGTCACGTCTGGTTGACACAAAGTGCTGCCACACGGATGGGGGTTCACCCCTCCCTTGAAAGCCCAGCTGTCAGTGGTTACATAATAGCAGAGCCTTGTTGGGCTCGCCGGACGGCTTTGTGCGCCTGTCACTGAATGTGATTGTGGGTAAGATTAAGCGGCGGGTGAGAAGCCACAGTTAAGGGGTTCCTACCTGGTCTCCAGCAGAGACGACAGAACAAACAGAATCAGAGGTTTGGAGAGCGCTTTAATGTGGCTCGGCAAGAACCGTATACTCCTTTTCACACCGCGCATTGTGTTGATGAACAGTGTTTCTTGCTTACATGCTTGATGTTTTATGTATTGCCTAAGTAAAGACCTCCAAGCGAGAAGCTCAGCTGCATGGGCGGCCAATGATCTGAGCATCCAGGAGTGATATATCTGAACAAACGGCATTAAGCAAATGTTATTTTTACATGGATTTAAAACTGTCATACAATTCCTCTACACAGATTCCAACACCAAAGGCTGTGCTGAATTTCTAGCCCACAGCTTCAATCAATAACTGCTTATGAAATATCATGTAATGTAATGAATTCACCCCCCCCCAAAAAAAGATAGGGAAAGAAGACACATTTGAAATCACAACCCAATAGCTATAGAGCCAAGACAAGGACATGCACGTGATTCCAGTAAACATGATTTAATAATAACTGTGTTATTGAGCTTGAAACCATAAAAATCATGGGTAGTGGGTGGTGTTGGGGGTAATAGATGGGGGTTTAGGGGGGGTGGGGGGGCAATTTATTGTAGAGGGACCTGATTTCCCAAGGGCTTGTGTTGTTAATTCAGTGTATTATTGTACTGTTTACCCAAAGAGGGGGCAGGAGCTGCTTCAATTCCCGTCCTCTCTGAGAAGTCGCTCCCAGAGAGACGGTCCAGCCTGCTCAACCAGGGACAGTGATTTCTCAGACCGGGCTGAATCCTTCCAAAAGCTCCTCTGAATGGTCCATCTGCGTGCTATCAGGCATCCTTTGGGCTGCTGGATGCGACTGTCGCTCTGCTTCCTCCTCTCCGTTTCCCTCTTCCTGCCAGTCCAGACCAGCTTTTTCCTCTCTCCCCTGCTTATAACAGAGAGCCAAGCCTTACATTAAATCTGTGTTTCTGCATAACCGGCCTTGTATGTTTTTTTTTTTCTCAGTCTGCTGGGCCCTCTTCTGTCTCTCTCTTCTTTCTCTTGCAATGGAAATAGCGCAAGCCAAGCCTCACAGCACCTCACTATTAGCGCTTTCTGCACAACCTGAATTCTTCCAACACAACAGCAAATAAACAGCATTGCAAATAGGGGGGGTAGTGTGTACAGCACGACGGTGCCATTTAAAACTGTGGCTATGGAAACCCCTCTTTCTTACCCCTTAATATGTGTTTACGTTAGCGGGTTTGACTAACAGATAAAGGCACACTGGGGGGAAGCGCCTCCTTTAAAATGCATTGTCTTCAGCACCTCCTCCCTCTTTTTTTTTATTTTCTCTTAAAATAGGCCTCACTGGCAGGTTAAAACGAGCCAGAATAAATTACTTTAGTTATATTTTGCCCTTCTCTCCGTACTGTCTTGATTTGTACAGTTGCAGGACAGAAATTGCTCTCCTCGGTGCCTGAAATTAAACATTGCTGTTGTCCCTGACTCTGTTCCTAGAGCCTTCCTTTTTATTGTAACAGTCTCAGTGAGGATTGCGTATGTGGCGCCTGCTGCTATCAAACGAGGGATATCAAAATCTCTCGGAGAGGCATTCAGCCAAATCCTCCAGTAAGCAGGTTCACGGTAAAGACACTGTCACTCTGGGTTTATAATTGAGGAGATACTGCACATTTAATTAAGTTTCCCTCACCTGTGCGGTAGCGAGGATAAAGTAAATTAACAATATATTACTAATGCTACAATATATACTGATGCCTTGAATCCATATGATGAAAGTTGTTATTCTTTATTGATTTTTCTTATTGAAATCCAATCCAAACAGACAGCTGAGGCTAAAGAGGGCTACAACTGATATGCAATATGTCCACAATATTTTGCACCTTTGATGTATCTTTATTTATTGATCCTCATTCTTGCAACTCTCATCTCTCGCAGGGACTGAAAGCTTTTTAATGAATCACTTTCCGTTTGTAATGCTTCTGTAACCTAATGCTAAGTTGTGTTTGGGCCAGTTGTCTGGAGGAGACAAGCCATACTACAGAGACACATGCCAAACAAAACCCTTGGTTGGCACTATGATGTGGGCATCATGCCTTTGCCAGCCTTCACTCTGTAGGGCCTGTGCCAACCTTTTATAAATGCCCTATTTGGCAAGAGCTGTGCCCAGCAGTGTCTCTTAAGGTTTTGGTTCAAATACCCTCTTCAAATATGAACCTGATCCAAATCCTAAATGATCCAAATGATGCGTTCCAAATTGTAAGCTCTCATATCATGTTCAGAGGAAACCGTGGATTATGTTTTATCAACTCGACTGGCAACAGATGGAGAAAAACTGGAAAGTCATATGCACAGCCTCGTTTTACTTTATTGTCACACATTATAGTAGATTGTGTTCGTTAATCTCAGCATCCTCCTCCCTCAGCACGCATGGAGAAGAAGGTGGCAGCTGCACTAAGTGTCAGCGCTCATGGTTTTGTTTTATTGGTATTCAGCTTGGAGGTGTGTCACCTAGAATTACAGCAAAGGAGCAATTACAGCTGAATGTCCCCTCTTTCATCAGCATTTCAATGCAAAGATTTGAGATCCCACCCCCAGCCAGAGCCACCCATATCTTCACCTTGCCCCTGCGACCTTCAGGCCAATAATCAGCACCAAAGAATAGTTTCTGCACTCAAAAGCCTTGTAGACCCCTATCTCACAGCCTCCCCGCAGAGTTAAGATAAAGTTTTGTTTTCACAGTTGACTGGTGGGTGGTGCAGGACCCCCGACAACCCCCCTGTCCTAGCATAGATGCAAAAGGTCATTCCTGAAGTTTGCCGCCCCACACAGGGACAAACCCCATAACAGTGGAAGGGCCCCTGGGTCATGTAGGTGCCCTCCCCTGAAGGCCCTGTCAGTACATGTAGCCTTCCCATCAAACCTATTCTCTTATGATGTTGTCAACTTGCAAAGATTATGTTTTATGTGCCAAAGTTTGTTCCCCATTTTCCCCAAACAGTCTCTGTTTGTGTTTATCCTCCTCCAAACCGACCTCTCTTGCTGTTTCCACGTCGGCTCCACCACCTATCTCCCATCAAACTGCTATGCTAATGTATTCCCCCTTTTTTTCAATTTCGCTTCATCGTTGCCCTTTGTAAGTTAAGGCACTCATGCTTGAAACAGCACAAACATCAGCCCCCATAAGAGGGAAGAGTTCAGGCACAACAAAAGGCGCATCTGTAAACAATAGGCTAAAAGAGTGGGACAAGAAAATGATTCAGTTGGTAACAGCAGAAATACATCCAATTTCAATATATGAGAAGATTGGTCTCTTGAGCATCTGAGGGCCCAGGGAGTGAATTACATCAGCCATTTTTCAATATAATGCCTTGTATCAACACACTGATATTACACACAGAAAATGGTTTCTCCATAAAATGCTCCTTTGGTTTCTACATAGACTCTATTTTCCGTGCTGGATAAATACAGCTGCTTGCCATTCTTTTTTTTTTCACATCTAATTCATCTTCTCAGCCTGCCACAGTTCATATTGATATATACTCAGGGGCTGTTCTGTAACAGGTAACTTAATCACTCTGTCTTCAACATGTCAATTTCATCCATCTCTCTACCAGGCCACTCCACTGTTCATCATGTCTGCATTACAGTTAGCTATTTCACCTCAAAACAAACACTAGGTCCCTTGACTGCTGCCATTGATTGCAAACCTATGGCTTCTGAATCACTAATTCAAACATGCATATTTGGTTCAATTATAGTTTTAAATATTCATAGCTGGTCTATCATTCTATCTTGGATGTACCGCACGAGCAGAAGGCCCAAGAGAAGGGCTGCTTCGTGAACATCAAATATAGATTTTCAACCAAACATTCTGAAAATATTAATGAATGCTTTGGTGACTTAATGTGCAGAAACAAAAGCTAGCTTTTTTAAGTGTTTCAAAACTATAAAATGTTTCTGTTTGTAATGTTTCTTAACAGTAGACAAAGTCTATGGAGACGTAAAGTGTTCAAAATTAAAAAAAACAAAACAAAGAAGACATTGTGGAAAAAAAATCACCCGAATAAACACAGACAAAATATAATATAACCATTAAATTTTTAAATTATCATTATTAATGTTATTGCAGGTTATTTTAATTTTATTCCACCATTTTTTATCTAAAAATGTACTTTTCACTTGACTGTTTTATTATATTATATTATAATGGCTGTTTTTTATGGTCTGAATTAGCAAACAGCCAATCACATGTCTGCTCTGCCCTTTTTGTCTTGATTGACAAAGACTTTGTGTTGAAAAGAAGCATCATGACTCTCTTTCTGTCATAATGAAAAGAAGCAGAATGAAATAATATTTCACAATAATGAGCCGAGTTTATCGGATTATTTCACAATTTCATGGTTATATTACATATTTTGACTGTACTCATTTATATGATTATTAATGTCATTATGTCCTCTTTCTTTATTTAGTTTTGAACACTTTGGGTCTCCATAATATTAGCTCCATGATTTTTGTAAAGTGATATTTTTGCAAAGCTCAGAGAAAAGACTCAGTCATACCAGCAAATTTAAATGGCAAAAGTTTGTGGCAAAACCAATTTATTTCATTTGAAATGCCTATATCAATGGATTCAGCCATGAGGCAAGGCAAATCTGGGTATTGTGTTCAACTTTGGTGAACTTTGAAATGAAAATGAGAATTCCATTTTCATTTAACCTCCTCTGCAGTATATAGTATAAAGTATATCATAAAGTATAAGTATAAACAGCTCCACAAAAGGGTCATGGTTATGAAATTTAAATTTCTTTGCTGTTTGCTATGAGTACACTAAGTCTTTTGAATAAACTGCCCACAAAGTGTTCCGTTAGCTACCAAGCTAACAGACTTGCTAATTGACAGTTACCACGCTAGCTAGCTTGAAGAGCTTTTTTCCATGCTTCGGTAACTCTCAAGTGAATGAAATGTACATTCCTGTGAACAAAATGCCAGAGGGGAATAAACGGCACTAGCTTGTTCTCGGCTTGCTACTGTGGCATCACCAAACTTCAAGCACAACATATTCGCGAGGACATGCAGGGGAATGCTGTTGTTACTGGGCCTTAAGACTTCTAGATGAATGATATGAATATATTTAAAGATTTATAGCACTGAAATCTAGAGCTCTACTTTTAAAGCTGGAGCTTACATTTGTTTTTTGAGCAGCCCCGGTTATGTTTTCCCTGTATGACCACTGTATCCTCTTGTTCTCCTCTTTATTTTGGCCCTAACTCACAGCTGAAACTCTGACAAGATGCTCTGTGTGATTTACAGGGATGGGACTGTTTGTCAGTCAAGGAGAGGCTCACATACTGGGCTCTGTGAACCACAATGGAGCAGTTCCCAGTATGCTCGCAGTGATGAGTTCCCTTACTAAAGAGATGATTCCCCGCACGGTTTCTTTTCATCCCTGCTGAAAAGAGAGTGAGCACTTCTCTGTCCTTGCAGGGTGGACACCATAATTTTGAGTGCTCTTAACCTTGCCTGGCTTTGTTGAGATCAGGGCTTCCTTCACTTCACTTGAACACACTGTGTGAGAAAATGGAGTGTTTAGAATTCAGCGCCGGTGCCGATGTGACTGTGTGGACTTCATGAATTCAGAGATTTTCAAAAAAAAAAAAAAAAAAAAAAAAAAAAACTCAGAAAAATGCCCCCTTATCACCCGGCGCACACACACACACACATACACACACACACAAAAAGGCAGATAAAAGTGCTCCAGTGTAACCTGAATATGTCCTATCAGCTTTGATTTGATAGCCTGTCGTGGGGCATTGAGGTCCCCTAGTGTATTTTCACCAAAGGAACAGAGAGGATTTCACTGCTTGGGAGCGAATAATACAAGGAGAGAGGAGTAACTGACTGAATGTCTGCTAAGCAGTTCAGGGTGAGCTGTGGCTCGTGAAAAGTTTGATTCCATTTGATCAAATCAGGTAAGAACAATGGCCGAAAGATTAATCTGAAATATGACCTTATAAGGGAGCGGAATAATTCCACAAGTGCTTTTTAATATCCTTTCATCTATCAAAGCTGTATGTTTGGATTAAATGCATACTGAGCCCCGGAGTGTGAAGAGAGACTGTGGTTTTTTTTAAAGCCAATATGAATCTGATTGTTCTCATTCATTAGGAACCCCTGCAGGACTTCTAGTGCACATTCCTTTTTACAGCAGTGTTTACAAAGTGGTGGGTGTGTGTTTGCCAGGTGTAAGTTTAAATGGCAGGTTCCACCACACACACACACACACACACACACACACACACACACACACACACACACACACAGTATGTCTGGGAACGAGCCGGATGCCCATTGCACTTCTCAAAGTGGCACTTCCTTCCTCTACACACTCCAGACTATGCGTTGAACTGCTGCCTGGCAACCATCTGGACAGGACCCAACTGTTGTAATTGAGTGTGTTGTTTTAGTGTGTGTGTGTGTGTGTGTGTGTGTGTGTGTGTGTGGCCAGGACAGCCTCAGTGTGGGATTGCCCAAGTGTGTATTAATGACAGACTCTTGACAGCCATAAATTCTCAGTGTGTATATTATTGTTCTTAACCCAAACCATGATCTTTCCCTAACCCTAACCAGTGCCTAAACCCTAACCAGATCTTAACCACATGGCTGTCATACCATAAAACAATTATTTTTTAACAAGCACATCAAAGTACACTAAGATATTAAGGGCAAAAGACAACAGAGGTAGCCTAATCAACTTAACCATAGATAATGGCAATTATTTTATTGGTTATCAGACACTGATAATGTTTATTACCTGACAAAACAGACTTTATCTCTATTATTGAGGTCCTCTGCTAAATTCAGTGTGGTGTTTCACTCAGCAGAACTCTGATTTAATAAATCAGCAGTAATAAAAATGTGCAAACAGCATCGTTAAGGCAGACGAGGATTATCTTGGAAACATCACGTTTACGCACTTTACATGGAGCTAAAATTATTACCGAATTATGTTAAATGATCACCGAATGAGTGAGTGTCTGTTTATGAGTCATGAGAGATCAATCATAAATGATCTCTTAGAAGGAGTAAGCTTGGCTCTGTTAGATTTAACAATATGTGAACAGAGGTTTTCCTCCAACAGAAGGAAACAGTTGAAGACTTTATCTGATGATATTTAACTACATTTAACCAATAAAAATGTTTACTGTCACATACGATTTGAATACAGGACTTTTACTTTAATAAAGTTGTTTCACAATATGACACTATTAACATCACAAAAATAATTCAAATATTTTTTCCAATCAATCCTTAGTACACAGGTGACTGTAGGTCAAACTACACAGTAAAAACTAGCATGTTTGTGTTGCTGCCTCATCATCAGTCATACAAAATGTAAGTTAACTTATCAAACAGACTTTTTATAATTCATGCAGTTCTGATAAATACAGCATCATGTTTCACAAAGCAGAGCTCTGATTTAATGAAATCACTTGTTATAAAAAAAAATCTGTGGACTGGCAGTGTTTCAGAATGTCACACATCTTACTTTAGTTTATTTAACTTAGTCCACACAAGAGCTTTTAAAGTTAAATATCAGCCGAAATGAAAAGTCTTTGTTTAAGAGTCACACAAAGTCACATGTTATGATTTAGGAGGAATATCCGTGTAATGGGGAACCCAGATCTGTTAAATTGAGCAATATATTAAGGGAGTCTGAAGAGTAGTCAGGCCAGCAGTCACCAGAGTGTGTATTTTTGGAGCAATGGGCCTTCTGAGCAATGGGCGTTTGTTTTCAGGATAACGGGCCGTCAGACTAATGGGCTTTCGGTCCAATGGGACATTTTTCGAACCATTGGGGTTTTGGAATAATGGTCCTTTGGACCAATGGGCAGTCCCCTATTGTACACGTGGTTGTGTGTCATGCATCTGTGTGTGTGTGTCTGAATTCAACTCCACTCTTGTTAGGAAATTCCACGCCACATTATTGGGTTGTCTTGGTGATTGTATGGCTCCATTCCCAGACTGGATCCCAAGGGATTAAAATAAAAGAAAAACTCCTGAATGATCAGTCATCAGTTAACTCGCTCAACAAGAGTGACACTTTTACTGTCCGAAGATCAGAGAAAGTTACTACATTAAAAATGCATATTTAAGAAAATCAAAGGCTTACATAAATTAACAGAAATAGAATATTTTGGCTTAGTTCAGTTCGTAAAATATTTATGGCTCTAGCCTGTCCACTGAAATTTGTGTTTTGCATTTATAACTAGTCTTATTTGAATAATGAACTCCTCCCAACTCTTTGCAACTTTAAATGCAGCTTTTCACCGCTGCTTCAGTTGTCACTTTCTTTTTCTTCCTTCTAATCAACCCCTAATATCAGTTTAATAATGATTAAAAAGAAAAAGGCCCCTGGATGAAGTCCAAGCTGCTGCCTTGGCGACGGCCAGGGAAGCCGCGGCATCGGGCTGAAGGTGATGCATCATGGTCATCCTCGGAGGGAGGCGGTGGTGGGGCACAAGTAAACACTCTTAAATCATCATCCTGGGACAGAAGTGGGGAGGTGGGGGGTGTCACATGACCCCCCTCCCTGCCGTCCCCTCTCTGCCTCTCCCATACAATCAACAGTCAGAGCAAAGACTCAAATGTGATAAAGTCCAGACAGCACATGTGCTAAAATCTGAGGATAACATCAGATTTTCTTCTTTTTTGGATGAATATGAATGAGACAAAAGACAGAAACGGGGCACAATACTATGCGATCATGTGGGAAGTGTGAATCTTATTCTACATGAGCCAGACAGGATTATGACAGAGAATCACAGTGAGAAGTTTTCATGGTAACACTTTTTCGTCAAGTCATTCCATTATCTGTGGGTGGCAACAGCAATAGTACAGCGACTGCAATTGTAATATCATCCGTAAACTACTATAGACGAGCTTTTCTGATTCAGCCTCAGTATTCCAAAGTGAGAGTCTGCAGTCCCAAGTTATATCACTTTCAACAATCACTGTGTCCCCATTAATTCTTTGTTACAGAGGTCCTCATGTTTGCTGTTAAACATGTCTGGACAGGCAGCATGGCATTTTAGAGAACACCATATCCTTGTAAAACAAGAATCACATAAATAAATGTATGACACTCTTAGCTGCACAGGAGGTCTTTAGCATCATGTTGTTGCTCTCCCAGAGATTTAACATACCATATGATCTTAGTGCTTTAAAGTCACTTTGCAGCTACACATAGCTGAAGAACAGATAAATATTTTTTTCAAGGTGAGCGCTGAAAATACAGCACATTTTGAAGCCACTTCTAAAATAAGACTGGGAAAACAGAGCATAGAAAGCAGATTGTGGTGCTCTTTTATGAGGTACAAAAATATGAAAGAGAGAAGAAGAGAGACTGCACCCCTTGATAATAAACAGCAAGTTTATGCTAAAAAGAAATAGAAGCTCCCTACCCCCTCCTCCCTTACAGCCTTGTCTCTGCGCTTTCTGCTAACACACATACACACTCCTCCCTTAGCCTATATAAGCAGACAGCAGCTGAGCTGACCCCCTCCACCCTGCATACTCTGCTTTATTAAACATACAAAAGCTGTCTTTGCAGCTTTAAAATACATGTGGATATTTTTGTTGGTTCCTAAGTAAAACTTAAAGTAAAAGAGAATCTCTTTTCCACTGACAGAGTGAGCAATGTGAACAGAAAGCCCCGCATTGTAGAGAGAAAGGACTGAGCAGAGCAGGGAGCTGCTGCTTCCCATCCCCCACATTCACATAGCAAAGTTCTGCTGCTTTTGCAAGCGGTGATGCTGCCTTCAAGTGCTCCACCCGAGGCTCGTGAACACACAATGTCGCAGCATTCATGTGCTTCCTAGTTGGAAATTGCAAACTTTATGCCACATCGAAAACATGCATTTGTTGTATCAGTTGTTGTTTGTTTGTGTGTGTGTGTGGTGTGTCTAAGAGCCACTTTACATAATCAAATTAAGCAAAAACGTCTAAGATAAGCTAGAAATTGAAAGGCAAATACAAGCAAATTTTTGCATGTCATGCAACTAAAATGCACACTATCTTTCAATATGAAAAAACAATATTTTTTAAATATATTCCCATTCCCTCACATTTATCAAGAGCTGGGTGAATGTTCTGTTGATGTTTTTAAGACACAAAATATTTAATAGATGTTTATATTTTTATCCTATTTTCACATTACTGTCAATAGACTCTAGTACCCTATTCTCTCAAAACACATTTGTGTTGTATATCAGTTGTGTTCATGATGCTGTTTTACTACAGACCATAATTATCCATGTGTCTACATTCTAGTCTGTGTTGTTTACAATCTATTTCATTCCATTACTGTTTGCTGTTGAAGTAGCCAATGCCACTGTAGATCTAGTGGAACTGTAAAGGTTACTTTTTAACCTATATTATGTGTATTTATGCTGGTGGGTTTATCACAGTAACTAAGGAAGCATGTGGCGGGAAATTTCACACTTCCCTTCCACAGTAGTGTAATTTTTACTATGTAGTAGTCATTCGTGTCTGACTCAGAGTGTGATTCTGAGAATTCTGACAGCACATGAAGGCAGCGGGAAGGCTGCTGCTGCTAGGAGAGCGTGAGGCAGGCAGGCAGAGAGCAGGAAGAAAGGGGGTGGGGAGAGAGAGAGTGGTAGAGAGACACAGGGTGTCTGTTCCTATTAATTGTATAGGGCGACTTAAGCCTTCTCCAAATATCGTCTCGTTCTTGTATATGTGTGTGTGTTGGCATGAGATTTGACTTTAAACAGATAACATGTGATTTTGAATATCGGTGAACTATACATGGTCACTTTTCCACCACCAATGTTTCTCTTTATGTATCTTCACTTCCTGCTCTGTGACTGGCTCAGTCCATCCCCCATCCTTCTTCCTTTTCTATCCTCTCTCTCTCTCTCTCTCTCTCTCTCGCGCTCTCTCTCTCTCTCTCACACACACACACACACTGCACAGACATGCACAGGTTGTAATTTCATGCTTTCCTCTACTTTCCTCCGCTGTACTCGCTCCTCTCATCATTTGCTGTTGTCGACACATGGCAGCAGTATGGAAGCAGTCACTTCCACCCATTAGCTCAGTCTAACAGAAGATGACATTGTAGTCCAGTTTGCTCCACTCCTTTAATGAGCTAATAAGATAAAAGTGCACAAAATGACTGTAACAAAGAAGAACACACAGCTCATGCATGAAGCAATTTTTGTAATCAGAACGGTCAAAAACTTATGGCTGACTTCAAGGCATAGTATTATGGTAAAGGAAAGGTACATATTATATTCATTGTATAACATCATCATACTGTAGACATGAAGTCTGTGGCATTTAGCAGTGTTAGATAAAAGCTTTGTATATGAAAGCATGTGGCTATTTTCAACATATTTGAACTGAATGTAAATAATTCAGTACTCTTTTTGGTCATTAAGGAAATCATGGATGAAATTCTGTTAACTTCTTTGGGCAGACAGAGCTATTTATGACATACATTCATAGTTTAGCAGAGAGTATCAATATAATGTAGGCACACAAGCATAAATTACATACACCAATAATGACCAGTGTAGGTCCTCTAAATAAAATGAAATAAAGTATAGAACACACACACAAAAGATAAAATACATATCTTCAAATCTAAAGGAAATAAACTCACTTTTACAGACAGCCCTTTGCTGTATATCTTTATTTGCATAAGCCTTCCAGCTATATGCAACACTTAATTAGTCTCAGAATGACCTCCACTTTATGCAAACAAACAGGGCTTTTCGAATCCTACGACATTTTTATGCATGAGTTCCGTTTTAAAACGCATTAGACCTACAATAATGGCTCTTCTGGGGTATAAACAATGTTGTTATTAGACGGTGAGCGCAGTCCAGATCCAGTTCTCTGTGAGGACTCCGCTCCGGGTTTTTGTTTTCTCGCGACAGGTCGGTAAGATGGCTGTGTCTCGCGAAGCCTCGTGCTGGTTTGGTTGATTTCTAGCTCTCGCTCTGTAACAGAAGCCCCCCCCCTCCAACACACACACATACACACACACACACACTTGTGTGGATGAAATTCATTTCCCTGGCTCTGTATTTATATATTTTTTCTTTCACAAACTTTCCCCCTCTCTGTTTTAACTTTAAACGGAGTCGCGGTGGATTACCGGATACCGGTCCGGGCGGAGGGCACAGGGAGGGAATGAACCGGGACAGCGGGTACGTTGTTATAAATATAATTGTATTTATATTAAATGGTTATTCGGAGTTTGATTGTGAGTGAGTCGCCGTGCTGAGAGAGAGAGGCAGAGAAAGAGTGGGGGAGAGAGAGAGAGGGATATCATGGCCGCTCAGGTCGCCAGCGTCGCCACTCTCAACCCTAACCCGCCATCCGAACTCAAAAAGCCGGATCGGGACCCACAGGAGGAGTCGGTACCGGGAGAGAAACAGCATGAAAATAAGGAACCGGGACCTGACGGCGGATCTCCCGGCCAGAAGGAGCTGCAGGACGGGACCGATGCTGGGAATGCTGGGGGAGGAGGGGATCCTGACATGAAGAACGGCAACGGGAATTTGCCCAGGGTAAATAATAATAATAGCAGTAATCAGAATGATTCAGGCGGGCCCGAAGGGAATAACCATCCCGGAATGGGACACCACCACCACCACCACCACCACCACCAGGGCCCCTTTCCTCCACCTCCTTACGGTTACAACCAGCACTACAGCCGGGCCCCTTTTCATCAACATGGCGGACAACAAAGCCCTGGCATGGCAGCTGCATCGGGGCCGGGCATGATGGACCCTTACCCGGCTAACTCACACGAACACGGCTACCCCAACCATTATAACAACTACAGCCCGTTCCAGAGCAGGACTTCTTATCAGGGACAAGGGTACGGGGCCATGAATTCCCCGCGTAACAACCAGTCTCCGGCGGCTGGGGGGCAGCCAGGCAAGCAGGCTGCCTCTTATAATAACCAGAGGTATAACATGGGGAACCAACAACCTACGTCAACGCCAACTTTAAATCAGCTCCTGACGTCCCCTAGCTCTGCCAGGAGCTACCCGAATTACCCCCAAGGAGACTATAACAATCAGGAAGGGGCCAACAAGGGACCAGGAGACATGGGCAGCAGCCAGTATAGTGGGGTCCATCCGGGTTGGCAACAAAGGACCCACCATCCGCCTCCCATGAGCCCGGGAAACACTGGACAGCCTCCAAACAGAAACCAGGTAAACTTCACTCACTGCTCGGCCACACTTTGGCTAAGTTAAAGTCACTCAGTAGCTCAGAAGAAACACTGAGGAGTTGCACATTATTGCATTGGCCCAGCCATTGTCTATGTAGCAAGAGCTCTAAAATGGCTGCCTCTCTCTTTCTCCCAATACCACCCCCTGCAATAGTGTTTAGACAGCGAAACAAGCCGCATATTCTGTTAGAAACAACTTTTCCGAGTTGCGAGTGTTTGTGTGTGTCCCTGCTTGGTGCAGGGCAAGAGTTTGACTAAGTAGAGTAAGAGTTTGTCAGGGGAAAGTGTGTGTGTGTGTGCGTGTGTGTGTGTGCATAGGGAGATAAGGTGATATTTCTTCGCAGTGCTTTCTTCAGCCTGCTTGTATTTAAAGTGCTGTGTTGTTGGTATAAGAATCCGCGGTAAAATCGCTACATTTAAGTGTTGTGCTCAAACCAGCGCTATTAAAGTTGTGTCAACGGCTGTCAGCGCAATAAACAAGACGCAAATGACAGCGATAGCCGTTAAATAACATTTGCATAATCATTAAGAAAAGGTCCCGTCTGTCGGTTAAAAAGCAGCTTGCACGGTGAGGTGGAGATGTGTCTCACAGTCCAGTGAATGGCAACAATTACACCCGCTAAGTGTTTACTCGGATCAAAGTGTGATTGTGACCGCGATTGATTTCATCCCTGACGGAGGGATTCATTCATTGCGGCTCGGTTCGGATCCGTCCGCTTTTCTCAGTGTCTTTGCTCTTGTAAACACGGCCCCGCTGGTTGAAGTTGGCAAAGTGCAAGATTGCCTTTGCTTTGGGGATTTGAATTATGGAGGTAAAATCCTGCTGTCAGAGCCAGGAGACAGTTGGTCTTAGGTTGACATGCGAGCCGAGATCTGATTGGCTCCCCCATCCCTCTGCTCTCGGCCATTTATAATTGCATCTAATGGAAGGCTGCAGAAAAACAGCCCCCTCTGCCCAGTTATGTGTTCCTCCACCGTGTCAAGACAACATAGTCCCTCTTTCTATTTTCTCTATATGTTATATTATTTTGAACACTATTAATTGCATTTGTGTTGTCTTAAAATATCTTTATACATTTTGTATTTATTCATATATTTAAATATTTTCTCATATAAACAAAAAATACACCAGAAAGCACATATTGCATCTGAGAATAACACCTTACTCATTGTTTTTATTTATTGAAAGCATTTTAGGAACACATTTTGTTCAGTTCCTCCCACTGCAGTAATTTGCATGCTGACAATACTCATGTATATCCGCTATTGTTTTTTTTATTTGTATTTTTAAACCTGAAGTTCACATGTGCTGAGTCACATCTCTGCTGCCTTTTTTTTTTTTTTTTTTTTTTTTTTTTTTTTTTTTTTTTAAGCCGTTGACCCCAGACGTGCACCTGAAGTTTTTTGCTCTCGGGTACACTGTGTGCACTGCTCCTTCATGTCGGCTGACTCTGGTACAGCAGATAGAGTAGGTGTGGTCATGTAGCCCCGTTGTGTGACTGTGTTTTCCACTGTTTCCAGATCAGGAGCCGAGGAGGCTCGTGCGCTCTAACGTCTCGTGGCCACGTGAGAGTGTCGGACTGGCTCCGGTTGTGTTTACAAGCAGCCAAGGTGTCAGCCAAGTGTCACAGCTTTTTTTTTTTTTTTTTTTTTTTTTTCCCCAGCAGGTTTACAATAGCCTAATTTACTTCCACATGCAGAGAGTGTAACCATGTCAACAGTGCTTACCTACATCTCTCTCCTCAGTGATAACAGACACATGCGTGGTGTTTTTACTCCACAGATCAGTGTCATTTATACTGTAGGCAACATCTATGAGCTGTGTAGTTCCTTTTAACACAGATTATATAATAAGTTTTTATAATTAAAATACATTTGGGTAGATGAAGGATGCCTCATTTGTATGTATACATATATATGTACCATTCTCACCAATAAATAGGGCATGTGATTGCTTTTGGGAAAGAATTGTGCATTAATTTTATTTGTATATCTGCAGCCATAAGAGGAAATTTGATTGACTTTCCCTAATGGCAGGACTTTTTATGCATTCTATATATAGATAGATAGATGATTTGGGCTTGCATGTGCTCGCTTTTTGGTAAATTTTGCATGTGGCATATACTAAAAATACTGTTGTCATGATAGAGGTCGTACCGCGTGTTGATTTATTGAATATCTACGAGAGAGGAGACACTTTATTTCTGGCTAAAGGGTGATCACTGAGGACAACGTGTTCATCTGGAGAAGCGTTCCCTCCACTTGTTGCTTTAAACTTTTAAAAGTACAAGCTTTTCACTCAGTTCGTCCTCCGCTTCGCTGCATCACAAAAAGGTAAATTGCGGACGCTTCAACCTGCACAGGATGCACATTAGCACGTCTGTCTGATTGATGTCTGTCAAAAGAATTTAAACACTTTCATCTAAATGTACAGAAATCCCGCAACTTAACGCCCGGCCGCCCGCAAACATCATGGTCATGTTAATTAAACGGCTGATCCGTGATGCTTCATACACAAATCTATCAAAAAGTGGTGAGAAATATCTTGCTGGTGTGTCTGTCTTTCTATGAAGGGTATGTTACTCACTGCTGTTTAGCAGATAAGTTGTTTTTCCCTCCTTAGCTGCAATTTGTCACTTCCTGTGTCCGTACCTGAGGCTAGCTTTAAATCCTAGCAAACAGGGTGAACTGACAGCATCTCAGCCAGTGTGGAAAAGATACTTTTCTCACTTGAAGCTCTTCTTTAGTGTCAGGTTTGTTAGCGAGACTACTTAGATGACCACATGGGATATGTTCTTTTTTATTGACATTGTGTATTTAGTAATAATCATGACTTCTCTAAATGAGTTCCTCTGATTATTATTTTTTCTCAACAGACTTCAGTTTAGAGAAGGCAGAGAGGTTTTCTTCTAAGGATCAGTGTATGTGAGTTGCTCTGGTCTTTATGAACCGTCAGTACTGGTTGTTGTCTTAGTAGCACTTCTACTGAATCAGTGCTTTACACCTTTTCCTGGTTCACAACTCTAAATGGAGAACAGGACAACAAGCTAACAAAAGGAGCATATTGTTCTTGTCGCTGGAACTTCTAAGTGTCTCAGAAAGCAACATGAGCATGAATATGCAGTTTTTTCTTGAATTTAGTGGCATAATGATGTTGATGACAGGGTGTGTTAGTGACAGCACCGTGTTGCCGTTAAAGGGCTTCATACTTTACGGTGATGTGGTCAGAGTAGTTTTCAAACAAGCTTTCTTTGTGTACACATCCTTGAAACCATATCTATATCTTCTGATATGGATAAGAGCAAGAGGATTGATGTCCGTCTGTCCCGTCTTCCTTATGCATGATTTCTTCAGTAGATTATCATCAGTGTAGGTTTTTCTTATGGGCCTAATGTGCTTTCAGGGGGGTAATGAGCAGCTCTTTGCTAAAATAGCATCAGCTTTGTCTTATTGTAGAAGTGTAGGAAGAGTGTCTGGGAAAGTAATTGAACATTTAGGTTGTTAAGAACACCGAACAGCAGCAGAAACTGTATTTTTCGCCGTCTCGGAACCTCATTAGTGTCACTAAACCGGGAAAGGCCGAATCGCTATTCCGCAGCTTTAGCAGGAGTTTGCGTCGGTGACGTCGGCGGAGGTAACATCTCCACAACAAACGCGTCAATTTAACCCACGTTATCCCAGATGTTCTTGCAGGATAGAACCTCACACTCAGGGCAAACAGACAGAAAGGTGAGGTGAATAGTTTTTTTGGGATTTTTTTTTTACCGTTGACCGATCATGACGGGAATGTGTCACACAAGGCCACCGCTATGTGCACATTATGTTCAGTCAGAGGACTTGTTGTATGTTTGATGTTTGACTGCAGAGCTTGATGTGGCAGCCAGTAGACCAAAGTTCAGGTGGAGGTTTTTTTTTTTTTTTTTTTTTTTCTTTTTTTTACTGGCCAGTCTCTGCAGAAGAGCCGTCCGTGATAAGTAGCTGTATTTTAGCAGCGTTTATTAAATGCTTCAACTCTCCATTCATTAACGGCAGCATGATTGGCCTTTTAATTGGCGGATATATCGCCGGTAATGATTCGACGGGTGATTTTTATGGAGCCATTCACCTGCCTTGGGCCACCTGCTGAAGATGAATTAATGCGTTAATTGAGAGGTGGGTGAGGGATAATATTATGGGTTTCCATCATGCCTCGCACACAAACAACAAAATACTCTGAAGTGGATTGTAGTGCGGTTGTTTTGGATAGTATAACACCAGGTGTTTCCCCTCGCCTAACACATGGGAGTGAGCCATCAGGGATGCCCCGCAGCTCTGCAAGGCTGACTTCCCCAAATTGAGTTTGAATTAAATCATAATCGAAACCAATCTGTAAATATTTCTTTGGAAAGCTCCCACAGTTAAAAAACCTAATGAAAAACACCAAACCTAGGGTGTTACTTATTAAATTGACTGCTGCTAATAGACGCACACATGGCTCCGCACCTCCGCTCCTCCGCTGCTGCTGCTGCTGCTGCTGCTGCTGCTGCTGCTGTTGTACTACAAATTGGAAAGTAAGCTTACAAATCAACAGTTTCATGACAGCTTTATTGTGTCAAAAGTAATGAAGGTGGAATATATTTAATATCGAAGAGAGCAAATGTCTTGCCTGGCTACGCAATGTGATTCAAAAAGCAGAACTAATACAGACAAGAGGCCCTTAGTTAGTACATTAGAGCTACGCTAAATGTGTCATTAGTTTGAGATCGGACTGGAAAGTTTATTGTGGGAGGGGTGCAACTTTCCAACAAACTGGTTTGAAGTTTAAATATAATCACAAGATTTAAATGTGATTATAAGTAGAGCTGAAATAATTAGTCGATCAAACAGAACATTTACCAGCAACAGTTTTGATAATTGGTTCATTGTTTCTCAAATGCAATATTTTCTGGTTCTTTCAGTTTTCAAACATAGTAAACTGATATTTTTTGGACAAATAAGTGAACTTGAAGAGGTCATCTGGGTGATTGTGATGATGCATTTTATTGACAAACTGATTCATCAATATAAAAATTGGCAGATTAATCATGAAAGTAATTGTTACAAGCTTAAATGTGAAGAAGAAGAAAGACTTTCACTGACACTTTTTGTATTTAAAATGATGCTCAAATAATTGCCGATTCAAGCTGTGATTCTGGGTTGTGACTACAGTTATTTAACGAGGCGATCAGCAGAAAATGAATCAACTATTTTGATTATTTTCCAAGCGAAAATGTTGCACATATGCAGATTTGAGGCTTCTTCTTCTCCGTATATGATAGTGAACTGAATATCTTTTGGGTTTTGGACAATCGACCAAACAGTTGAGAAAAGATTGAAATAGAAAATAATGGTTAGTTGCAGCTTTAACTGACAATTATATCAGTATTTGAAACGACGCATTAATAATAGTTGTTTTAGAGTTTAATAAGGTCGCATATGTGGACAGAGCAGTTAAATATCAACCTGTATGCAGTCACTAGAAAGCGTTACGCTGTTCTTTGACAGCTGCTGTCTCTACACTTTGTTAATTGTTCGTATTCAGTAAACACAAAATATGCTTCCAAGAAAACATACAGAACAACTTCCAGCTACTGTTTAGAGTCTGTGTTGCGGGGGGGGGGGGGGGGGGGGGCGTGGAGAAGAGGAACACAGAGCATTCAAAAAGGAAGTTCACTCTCGGCTCTTTAGCGTTGCACTGCTGAGTAATGATTCTCCACAGGCCACATGGACAGCATGCTGCCTCCCGGCACTGTGTGTGTGTGTGTGTGTGTGTGTGTGTGAAGCTGGATGGTGTGTGGTATGAGGGAGAAACGGTGTCAGTGATACCCAGGGGAGGAGGGGTGGTGGTGGGAGTTTTGTGAATGATCTTCGTCTGCCCCTGACAGCTGTGTGTATTTGTGTTTTTAAAGTGCGGTAGTTACTTGGTGGTCGTTGCGTTTTGTGTGTGCGTGTGTGTGTGTGTGTGTGTGTGTGTCTCTCTGCCACTGCCTCAGGAGTCTCTCTGACCTGCTCTTACTCCACGTGTCACCAGCCATCCGTCTTCCCTTAGTAACATCAGTCTTTCATCCCGCTGACAAGCACAGACAGTGTTACATTTTCAAACTCTGCCTTTTTCCACAGTTCACTGTTATTTCCTCGGTAGCTTCATCCTTGAGACCCCTCAATTACCCCTACCAATTCTCAATACTGAGCAGAATAGAGAAGGCGCTCATAGATTTCAGGTATCCAGCCACAAGTTTGGGGGGGGGGATCACCATTCCACAAGCTGGTGCAAATGACTGAAGTATTGAGGAACACCTGAGCCCAGTGTTGCACATTGGAAATACATCGGGGGGGGAAAACAAGTTGCTCTACGGACAAATGTCAAAGTTAGGATATTGCGCCGGGGCACTCTGGAATGTAAAGGTAATTCATTTCTTTTGACATTTACCTTCTAAAATGCTCCAGATTAGCATAGTAATATCCTTCTCTGAGCCCGCGTGAGACTACAGACTTCATTTACATGACGTATGACGGAGGCTTTATGGAATAAAGTGGTTAACCTTTAAATGGGTGCAGTTGATGATACTAGGAGGTAGAGAATGATGCTTCCTCCCAGCTCTCATGCAGCACTCACCTTTGCTCTCTGTAAAAAAAAAAAAAACACAGTGGCAATGGCTCATATATAAAGAGGAAAAAGGGGAACGTAAGCACATGAGGAACAGTTTGTTTTCTCTCTTTATGACTTTTGTGGAACTCAATCATGGCGTGTGTTGTTGTGGATTGTGCCCTCTAGTAATAGCCTTGCTTTCTGTTTTGCCTAATGTGGTATGCACAATTTCAACCTAGAGAGAGAAACTTTATTTATCCCCAAAGGGAAATTTCTGTGTTCCAGAAATCACATAAATGACAAAAAACACACGTAGCTTACAAAAATGCACACAATGAGATGTGTGTGGATATGAATTACCATATCTCATATATATATATATATATATATATATATATATATATATATATATATATATATATATATATATATATATATATATATATATAGTACTATACTAAATAAATAAGTAGAGTAAAAATAGAATTTTAAACTTTAATGCAAGACATTGCTATTAATGTGCAAATTAAATGTAAAATGTGCATTGTGCATTGCTGTAGAGTGCACTTAGAGCAAGCAGGGCAAAAACCTGTGCAGACTAAACTAATCTTAGAAAACTAGTGATGGATCAATGCTGACATGATTAGTCTATTAATCAATTAGTCGATTAATAGAAACAATGTTGGTCATTTTCAGAAGATAAAATAGAAAAAGATTGTCTGGTTCTAACGTGTCAGATGTGGAGATTTGCTGCTTCTCTGAGTGTTTGTCAGTGTAAACTTGACCTGAAAGGATCAATTTGTCTGAAATGAGCTGAAAGTTGATCCAGTTTTTCAAATGTGAATGTTTCGGTCGTCTATGACATCAGTTTCAGTATCTTTGTCTTCTATTGGCTGCTGTTGGCCTGACAAAACAACCAGTTTGCTCTTTATCGACCAACAATATTTTAGTAATTTTTTTTAAACAAAAATTCAAAAATAATCACTGATAATGGCTCCACATGTCCCTCTTGTTTCCCCATGCTCACCCCCATCTGCTATGATAGTAGATTGAACATATTTTTTTTAGACTATTGGCTCAAATTATTACAGCAGGAGACTGACTGTAAAATGTGAAATTAAATTTACAGCTCTTAAAAAAAAAAAAAGTGAAAGTGGCAGTATAAGACATTTAAAAATGTCAGCATGGGCTCTGTGAAATTGTGACGAGCATTTGTCTGTATTTCTGATCTAGGAAATAAGCCGATCAATAATGGAAATAAACATCAGTTGCAGCTTTAAATTGAATCCCTTATGGATTTTGGACTGTTGGTAGACACAATTAGTTTCTCTGGTAAGGTAAACATAATGATTAGTAGCAACCCTTCACATATTGCTCTACTGCACAACACTACAGCAACAGACAAGAGTTCAAATTGATATGGCATATTTAACTTTACAGCTGCCAATATATATTTTGAAGTGGCCTGAATAATTAATGTACATTTATCATAGGATTTGACAGTGTTTCCACATGTTTAGATGCCACCTCTTTCTGTGCAGCAGCGTACCAGGCGGCCAGCTAGCAGCTCGTTTGATCCAGAGCCATTGTTTAGTTTTGATTTGATCGGCTCATGGTTTAAAAAAAAAAAAAAAAAAAAAAAAAAAAAAAAGAGAGAGCCGCTGTTGGTCAGCAGGAACAAAGTTTCACAGACAAAAGCAACAACAAAAAAGGCTATTTAATGTCATTGTTTCTGGCCTGTGTGCGGCAGGTGACAATGATTTATGCACCAAAGACACATTTGACCAGTATCTGCTGCCCGGCTGATGCTAAATTCAGACTCTGGTTGTGATACATGTGGATGGGATGGTGGCATAGCTGTGGAAAAAGCAGTAACTGTTGTTGGCATGTTCCTCTCTCGACCTGAACATTTGCATGGCCGAGCACCATGCGGGGCTGTTTTTTGTCAATGAGAGACAGCGAACTAACAGTCCCCCAAAAGGTCTCACCAGTCCAGTTCACCGCTGGTTCGTTTTCTAAGCGAGGCCTGAAAAGCATGTTGGAATCACTGCCGCTTAAACAAAAACAACTTCCTTTTTCCTGTAGATTGAGTGAAAAGCGGACAGGCGTGCTACACTGTACAAACTCGATATTACTTTTAAATGACTGGGCTATGATTCACATTATGACCAAGCATGTTTTCATGTGTGCGGAGCTGTGTGTGTGTGTGTGTGTGTGTGTGTGACGTCAGTGTCAGTTGTGACTCTAACCATGAGGCAGCCGGTGACCCAGCCAGGTCCTTAAGTGGCTTCGCCTCTTTCAGTAGCCAGGGTATTTTTGGCATAGTAGTGAGTGACACACTTATCGTAATGGGTCGTCCAGGGTGCCAATGGTCAGCCTGAATAAGCATCCTTCTCGGCAGGGCGAGCCGAGTCTCGGCAACGTGATGTAACCGATCACTGTCTTTGCATTCATTGCTGACAGAGGCGTCGCTGCCCGCTAACGCATCAAGTGGCTTATCTGTGAGCAGGAGAGGCTTTTTTTTTTTTTTTTTTTTTCTTCCCAGAAGTAGTCATGTGACCCGAGCGGGATGGCCGCTCTTACTCTGTACTCACACCGGGCTCTCAAATAAGCATCATGGGATGTTTTATGAAGTTATTAGAAGAAATTAATTTGGATGTGACTCAAAATGTAAATGAGGAGGAAGTCAAGCGGCCGAGCGTTGTTTGAAATTAATCGAAACTTATTAGCTGCTTGATTGTCGAAGTTTTGGCGCTGGTGGCAAAAGATATTTTTTAGAATGTAGACATGTTTTTCCTTTAAAACTCTTTTGTTCAATGAACAAAACAAATCAAAGCTCTCAAATGTTAAATGTTGTCTAAACACAAGCAGCAGGACATTAAGTTTGTTTAAATAAAATAAATAGTCCGAAATAGACAAAATTTAGATTTAAATCTGGAACTACATGATCAAAGAGTAACGAAACTGACCAGACATAATATAAGTGAAATGAACACCTGCCACCCTATTTTATTCATGAAGGACATATCCATAACACCAACAGTAGCGGCAGTAGACCAAACAATATATTTACGCACTACTATTTTTCAATATTTCTGTCTAGTCTAGCTTTTGCCTTTTACTGAACATGTATTGTAGACACAGTCAGTTGATAACAAGTCTCTAGAATCTAGTAGTAGGAACAATAACAGCACCCAAAGTAAAGACCAGAATAGAAACTAGATGTTAATAAAAAAAAAAATAAGAGTCTTCACTCACCAACGGAACCAACCAACCCCATTATGCAGGCAATGATGTCATTCCAAAATGGCGGCTTGCTAGCTAGGTAGCTAGGTAGAAATTATCAAAATAAATTAGTCATATCTGTGGTTTTAACAACTGTTTAAAAGGTGTTTTTCTGATATATTTGGGCGCTACCGGTGCTAAAACATGCACGTTTCATGCCCCCTTTAAGTTTGTATTCAATATAACACCTTATTATCAACATGAAATGTACTGAAACTAATGTATATGTGACACAAAAAGGCAATTTATTAATTTTGCTGGTAAAAATATGCTTTTTTCATCTACCAGTCCTCTTGGCAGGTGAGTCAAGAAGTTAATTTGGGACACTGCTTGACAGCGTTCAGCACTCAGTGCAACAATTTCGGCTGGTAACAAAAAAAAAATGAATCTGATTCCTCAGCTGTTGTCAAAAATATTCATATTTTACTGTTTTTTTTTTGTACAATCATGTTTCTTCACCATTAGAGTAGAAGGCAAAAAAAGTCAGTTTTTATTGTGTATGCAGGTGTAGCATACATCACTATGTCTATGCTTGCTATAATTCCACTGCGTGATGAACACAGATGATGAACATCTGCTTCGCCATCCAGCGTTTATCACCACAGTATGCTCTGTGCCCACCGGCCCCCTGCTCTCCGCTCGCAGTCCGAACATCCCTCACCCCGTCTCGCTCCCGAGGAATCGACGACTGTCACCAGGAAATATAAGTTTGGCCTGACAGGTTGACAGGCGGCAGTCAGGGCAAATGTTCACTCTCTTGTACCTCCAACCTCAACATCACACTGACAGGCCAGGCAGCAGGCAGCCCTCTTTCTTTATTATCAGTGAAACAACTGGACAGTCTCAGCAAGCTGCCATAGAAATTAATTTGGTTCTTTCTCAAGGCAGGAAACATGTTGTGAGGTTTTGAACTGTCTTAACTACAGTTTAAAGGGCTTTTTTTTTTTTTTTTTAACTGTGCGCTGGTACTTCACTAAATTCTCCTCATAAATTGATGCATTAATTTGAGCTGTTTCTGCTTTATTTTGGCGTTGCACACAGGAATATTGCAACATTTTGGGAAATACGTTTCTTTGCTTTCTTGCAGAGAGTTAGATTAGAGGATCTACACCACTGTCATGACCACATGCTAAATATGAAGCAACAGCCAGCAGGCAATTAGTTTAGCTTAGCATAAAGACTTTAAACAAGTGGAAACATCTAGCTTTGCTCTGTCCTAAGCTAACTTTGGGCAAGAAATCTGAAACTTTTTTTTTTTTTTTTTTTTTTTGCTAAGTTTTAAATTTGGTTATATGTTACAGATATCACGTACTGTATCTGTCACAGGTCCACTTACTAGATTATTCCAGAGCTTTCAACCTCTCACAGTCTTCAAACTACATCATGAGACGTGGTTCAAAACTCTTAGAAACAAAGCTAGAGAGCGGACCTTAACCTTGTCAAACTACATCGCCATTAATTGACTTATAATTGATGTCTGACCTCTACAATTAATTTCTCCCTGTATGACTGTAGGAGTGTCAGTGTAAGATAGCAGATATAACCTCTTCCTCTTTAAAAAAAAAATTTTTGCAAACTCAATTTGATGTGACCTGGGAATATGTGTCATGTGACATCTACATTTGGCTGCTTGCCCTTGGCAGTAAGTTGCCCAGAAATGTAAGGTAACTTTCCAGCAGCGTTGTAGATTTTTACTCTTTCAAAGCACACAGCAGCCTCATACAGGTGCAGATCAGTGCTCTTCACCTCCCGTCTATGTGTTGTTGTTGTTGTTGTTGTTGTTTTCCGTTGCTCTTATTAACCTCAGATAGCCCTGGAAAAGCTTTGTTTCCCCCCCTCATTTCTCAGAGATGTGAGAGCAGATTTTTTGTCATCTCAGTGTGCGAACTCCCTTCTTCTCTCTCTTCCCTCAACATCTTTTGAATTCCTCGGAACAGCTGGGTGAACATCTGGGCGAGTAGGGTGCTGTTGCCTCTGCTCGGCGTGGAAGATAGCACCAGCAGCAGGCGCGGGCTGCCACCCCCTCTACCCAACCCAGTGCCTCCTCGCTTTTATCCAGAGTCATGCAGCGGTCAGCGCTAAGTTGGAACTTGGAAGGCTGATGCAGTGGGAAGGCACACTAATTGCCTAATTGAGAACACGGCTTTTTTTTTGTTTGTTGTTGTTGTTGTTTTTTCTTTCCCTAGCTTCTCGGTTTCTTCTTTACTTAAGCTCTCACGTATGGATCTTCACACCAGTTGGCTACACGTTAGCTTTCCTTAAAAGTCCATTTTAACAAGTGGTTTGGATTGTTTTAATGCTTTATGGCAGCTGTAAGAGAGTCTCAGTGCTATTGCAGCTGTGGCCGTGCTGTGTGTTTTGGTGTGGTCGTTGTTTGTGAAAAAGGGAAATACTTACAGAATGTGCAACTCCCTCCACAAGGATTGATAAGTTTAAAAAAAAGAATTGTTAAAGTAACATGTTTTTTTTTAAATGATGTTTGACAGTATGGGTATGTAAAGGGTAACTTTGCAGCCTTGGTCTGTTCCTGGTCATTATTTATGTGGGTCAGTTGGTATTTATTGCACATAGTTCCTGTTAGGGCTGGGTAGCATTTGAAATTTTTTTCAACAATTTTCTAAATGTTCTACAAACCCCCATTTTCCATTTATCAAAAAGTTCTCAGATGTCGTGTAAACAAAAACAGCCACACAGGAACTTTTCCTGAATAAAGCACAGTCCAAAACTTGGATCGATATCAGGAATTGATCAAAGAATAAGTATATATAAAAAAAAAAGAGTGCTGTAGATTTAGATTAGTCAATGAATCGATAAGTTGATTGCCAGAAGATTAATCACCAACTATTTTGATAATCAGATCAATCATTGAAGTCACTTTTTAAAGCAGAAACATGTGAAACATTTGATTGGTCCAGATCCTCAAATGTGAGACTTTTAGTGAGTTTTTGTGTTGTAAAGTATAGTGAACTGAAAACTTGGACAACATGAGCACAATTTGAATATTTCATTTTTGGCTCTAGGAAATTGTGATGGGCTTTTTTTTTTTTTTTAATTAATTCTAATTCAAGTAAGTTTTTTTGTACTTAGTAATACAGATACATGTCAGTAGGTATCAAGGAAGCACTCAGGTTCCCTTCCTGCTCTCTCTGAAGATGATCAACCTCTACGTTTAGTTTCAAGTTATTCTGCTTTTCTTCAGTCTAGAAATCTCCATCATAAGTGCTCATCTAGCTGGGGGGAAAAAGTAAAAAGGAGAAAGTGAATGAGGAACACTGTCCCTGTCCTGGAGCGAGGTACTTAACCCTTCACTTGTGCGGCGTATGTGTTGAAAGCTTAAACGGTGAAAGAGTGGTCGTACTGGGCAGCTCCCACTGTGAACGTGGATAACAGCTTTTAATGTGAAGTAAGCTGTTAAGTCCAAAGTGCACTGATTCACTCGGCTCGCCCCTTAGAAACAATCTCACCCCTAAAATTGACATTTGTGGTCTAGTGTAGGATATCCTGTCCGTCTTTGACATGCGATGTGTGTGTGTGTGTGTGTGTGTGTGTGTGTGTAGACTCCGCCACCATATGAGGGCGGCCTTAGCCGGCGTGTGTTGCGTGTCGAGGGGCTTTAACGCAGAACAATGGTGTGTGTGCCGAGCCGAGGCCATGTGGCCGCGTGGCGGATTAAATTAGCAGCAGTTGTTTATCGTCTGCCCCCCCCCCCTCCACCCCCCCCTCCCCGGTCCATCTGCTCCGCTCGGCCCCGTAGACTCCAGCTCTGCTCTCAGGCACTGCTCCAGACCCTCCCACCCCACCCTCCCCAACCCCTTACAAATCCCTACCCACATCCCCATGTCACACACACACACACACACACACACACAGTTTTGAATAGTTGCAATATCCACCAGCAGCCCAGTCATGACACAATATACTCAGTGCAACCTCTTCTGCCAAGAGTGCTCTGGCTTTCCTCTATGCAGATTAGCCATGTGCTAATTGTGGTTATTTATTTATTTTTTTTATGGAAGAGAGAGAAAAAAAAAAAGGGGAGGGGAGGAGTTTCCTTCAGAAATTGATTAGATGACTGAGCAGAAAAAAAAAGAGAGAGACAGTGCAGTGTTGTGGGTTGAGTTGCCATCCAGCGTTGGTGTTTGAGACTCTGCTGCTCTGTGAGCAAAGTTGGTTATAAAGCTTTAAGCTGTGCTGAGATATGACACGACTGTTTGAGCCTTCTCATAAAAAGAGTGTTCCTTTTTTTTTTTTTTTTACAAAATATTAGTCATATATTTATTATAGACGTGACCAGTATTCCACTCAGGTCTTAACCTGAATTGAGAGATGTTGAAGAGTTTCTGATAATATTCAAGGTTTTAATTAAAGTCTACATCTGAAAACCATTTGATAACTAAAATTCTTGAGCAAACAATGACTAGTATTATATTATTGATTTCAAATGTGTTTAATTTACCCCATTTTAAAAAATACCATCGGCCTTTTTGGAACAAAACTCAGCCTTTTAAGCTGAGACAGTTTCAGTAAGACATGAGTGGGTTTCTGCCAAGTCTTTTCATCTGTCTTTTGATCTGTGTGTATCACGGAATCTCCCTACATGTTATCTCATGATCATATGCAAAAGAGAGTATTTGTATTTAGATTTATGGTTGAATAATATTCATGGAAAATAACATTGCAATATTTGGACTTTTTTGCAGTATAGGTTACATAATTACTCTCTGATACTTGTTAGCTTGTTGCTAGACTCTCTATTGTCTTATTTACTTATTTTAATGTTGTACACAAATGCAGAATAATGGTGAATATTAAAAATAGCCTAACAGTAACACAAGTAGAGAGTAATACCCAGATAACCTGGTTTCTCTAATCTGGCTACTGAGAGCATGTAAACACACTGAAAGTCCACCAACTAATAGAGAAATGTTACAGCGGTATATGTCAAACGTTTGCTAACACGAGTTAACGTTAGCCACTGTAAACTAGCAGGAGCAGGTAAGGCTGCAGCAACACAACAAGAGTACATTTTATAGCTTTTGAGTTCAACTTTTCAGGAGCAAAAATAACGAAGATGTTACTTCTCCTTTCAGAAGTTCCACACTGTTGCTGCGGGATGTCAAATCGGCACGAGATAGCTCGTTAGCCTGTTAGCTTGTTAGCTTGTTTTGGTTGCTCGTCAGGTGTTGATTCTTGTAATTTTTAACGCCAGAACACAGAGACTCAGACCTGCTATCCACCCAGTAGCGCCGCATGCCTTATCATTTTTCCACTGACTCTATCTAACCCTCACCACCACCTCCAACCCCTGACATTTTCCTATGATACATCCGAAACCGTCAAACCCATGCCTTGAACCAATGAATAACACGTTTTTCCATATTAAAATGAAGTGAAGCTTTAACATTCACTTGTTTTTTTTTTTTTTTTTTTCCACTTTGAAATATGTTGCTCCTTTTTAGATGCACATAAATCCTTCTATCTGTAGTTTTGCCTGCCTTGTATCTGTAGCGTAATACAACTTTTAATCATAATTTCATTGGTTATGATTCAGATGCTCAAGGTCTCACTTACTCAACAGCAGCAGCACTTGAGCCTTTGCGTCATCCTTCTAAAGAGCCATTCATCCTATAAGTAAAAGAAAGAAGAACAGAGCCTTCTGCTGCCCCTGACCTCTATACACAAGATGCAGCAGAGGTTGTTTTGTGTGGTTAAAACACACACACACACACACACACACACATAAACACATGCACGCTAGCTCTCTGGGATCTTGGAGGAGGATGTGTAATGGTGTGTCAGATGCGAACAACTTAAGAAATGCGAGGAAAATCTGGTAAACAGATCAATGAAGGCCTGAGCAAGTAGACTGGCCGGAGTTATCTCCCCAGCCTGCAGCGCACAGATGTGTTAACATGACCAAATGAGGTTGAGGAGTAAAAAAAAAAAAAAACAAGACCTCTTGAGCAAGTTCAACATCCTGGATTCTTCAGGGATTTACGCAGAGCTGCAGACCACATAGTTTGAAAGCCGTTACGACGACTTTATCAGCGTTATAGCATCTTTTTTTGAGACTAGTTTAGAGCTGTGACGGTTAGTGGATTTAATCAGTCAAGAGAAAATTGAGTTGTAGCTATTTGAGAATTGATTAGTCGTTTTAAGCTTCAAGCAAAAAAAAAAAAAAAAAAAAATGCTCGAGCAATATTATTGGATAGAAAACAAGCAATTTGAAGAAGTGACCTTGAGGTTTTTGTGAAATTGTGATGCACATTTTTCAGTATTTTCTCACAT
This sequence comes from Thunnus albacares, assembly GCF_914725855.1. Taxonomy (NCBI): domain Eukaryota; kingdom Metazoa; phylum Chordata; class Actinopteri; order Scombriformes; family Scombridae; genus Thunnus; species Thunnus albacares. Next base: position 5,128,915 of record NC_058124.1, read on the forward strand.
TTTTAAAGACAAAATGATCAAAATGTGTTAATGGAAAAAGTAGTTGAAGTTAGTTTCAGCCCTGACTGGATGTTTTCCACATATATGTTGTGGGGATTTGGTAGTTTCAGTGGTGAAACATGCCTTAAAGGATAACTATGAAAATAAAGCAGATAAAGTGATAAAGCAGAATTATCCTTGAAGCAACCCAACTAAAAAAAAAATCTATTATATTCATTCCACTGAATGTCTAAATAATGCTTTTTTCAAGTCTTTTTCATCCTCTTTCCTCCAGAATTATCACAATGTTATTTCACTATTTTGAAACTGAGTGAATATTGGTTCAGATTATCAGCTGCTTTCATCTAATTCTAGAGACGACGGCTTTAAGATAAACTCACCTGGTCAAACGACGGCAGCAACAAACATCTTTTTAGAGCGGTTGTTCAGTGAGACATGAGAACGAGATGAGTGGTTGTTTTGGGAGCGTCGGTGCCGATTCTCCACGTGGCTCGGGGAGCTGGAAACACTGATTGTAGCCAAGCTTTACTTTCCAGCTCTCTCTCTCTCTCTCTCTCTCCCCGCCGAGAGAGGCCCGAGCTGTCAGGCTCCTTAATGGAAAAGCGGGCATACAAGCTGGTGTAGAAATATCCTCACTGCCGGCTAAAAAAAAAAAATATCGACCGAAATCGGTGAGGGGAAAAAAAAAAAAAAGGTTGATTGTTTTATGGCCCGGTCGTCGCTGAGAGATTTCGTCCAAATGAGAAATAGATTTTTACCTTTTTAGTGTTGCTGTTCTGTAGTTTGTTAGCATGTTAGTCATTTTTCATGTGGATTGGAGGACGTTAGCGGAGCGATTCGGGCCTCGGCGGCGCACTTTACGGATGGCACGGGAGGCTCCGTCTAACTGCTTAAGCAGCTCGTTAGGAAAGAGCTATAACATATTTCTGTCCGCTGAAAGTCTCTCCAGCTTTGTGTGTGAGAATGTGGATTTTTTTTTTTTTTGTTATTGTTGCCGTAATTGGACCAATGCCGCTGTTAGAATTGGATCGAAAACCAGCAACAAGGTGAGGTTTGCTTCAGTTTTGTCCACCAGCCATCTCCAGACTGACTGTGTTGTGAGGTCTCCCATCGTGGTATGATGTCAGGTGGGGGGGGGGCGTGGGGGGGGGGGGGGGGGGGGGGGGGGGGGGGGGGGGGTATGGTGTCCTTCCTTGCAGACTGGGGTTAAAAGTGCATTAGAGGTCACAGGAGAGTGTCTACCGGGGCCTGTTACTTCCCTCCCTCCCTCCCCCCCCAACGGTGCGGTCGGTAATGACCCTAGGGATCGTAGTAACACAACC